>NC_140465.1:2921545-3274045 GCF_051167445.1 Perissodus microlepis
CAACTCCTGTTGGAAAAACAAAGCCCAAACCTGGACTTGTCACTACCCATGGGCTATAGGACCATTTCAAAACTTCCTTTTATTGCCAGAATATTAGAAAAGCTTGTTGGGACACAATTATGGAAGGTTTTGAAGTAGCAAAACTTTCAGTGTGGGTTTCAGAAAGTTACATTCCACTGGAATAGCTCTCCTTAAAGTCCTCTGATGACCAAATATAAGTGACTGTCCAGTCCTTGATTTGTTGATAGAGGAGTAGACAAACTGGCTTTCCAGGCTAAAAGATAATCTTCTAAATTAGTGGGAGATGCTAGTTCCTCTTCAGCTTATGCCTTATCTGCTTTAAGGTACACATTTGAGAGTTATATCAGGGAGTCAAATAGTCGACTACTCTTGTAAGAATTTTGCATAAAAGGAAGGTCGAAGATTGTTTAGCAGTTTAATTACTATCTGATGAAATAAAAACAAATGTGCAATATAAATGTCTGAAAGAAGTGGATCTATCAAATGATCCTAGATATATCACCCCTAGAGTCAGTGTCAAAGGGACTCTTCTAAGTGAGAGTTTCTATGACAGACACTGCACAAGTATGATCTTTGTACCTCAGTGTTTACCGGCACATTTAAAATACGTCATCTAATTTATGCAGTTTACTTCAGAAGCAACGACAACAGGTTTAATGTGCTGTTACTGTATAACAGAAGTGAACAACATTCACTTTTAATGATTCATCCAGCCTCATTTTAATCCATGTCAGGAAAGCTGGGGAGGTCCCCTGTGTGAGTGTGTCTCTGAATGTGCACTCATGCATATTAGAGGAAAAAAAAAATCAATGTAGGTTTCCTGTGAGTTAGCTCACTGGTGTGAGAGACAGTTGTTTGTGTATGTGTGTGTGTGGTTTCCAGATTAGCACAAACATGATCCCATTTTTGTAGCATGATACTTTGATGTCCTCATATTCCTGTCACTCTTCTCACAGTGTGGGGTTTAATTTAGCCGCTCTCTGCTGTGGAACATGACGCTAATAACACAGCTGTGGCCTCACTGAAAGCTTTGCTCTGTCTTTTTCTTTTTAAATCTCTACTTGGTGCATGGACTTCCCCAGCTACGATGAGCCCCTAGGACTCAGTAAGGTTTGGGAAATAGTTATTTTGATTACAGGCTGTATTAAAGGTACCGTGTGAGGGTTCAGACTAGGCATAATAAATCTGAACCTTTCTTGAAGTCTAATGTGCTGAAAGCTCATAAAATTAATCTTTTTTTTTTAACATTTCATTGAAATGTAAAAATATGTATGAATTCAATACTACAAGTCACAAGCAAGCACATCCTTTTTATATGAGACATAAGTATGTGGTTGGTTTTTGATTTAGATTTATTCTACATCTTCTAGTTTTACAGCTAATTACATGGAAATTTTGCTTAAAACTTTTTATCACTATTACCTGATAATTTACATGGATAAGTCTAAGACCTCCTTTGTGCAATGGCCATTAGAAGAGCTTTTCTTGCTTTAATCTTATTGAAATAACCTTCCATTAAAATTGAACCCCCACAAAAATTAGAGCCTATTCATTATTTTATACATGAGCAATCTTCAGCAATAGATGAAATAATCATTTCCCACACTATATAGTGAAGCCAGTCAGCTATTTCAGGCATGCAATAGATCTTACACAGACCAATGATTTGTTCTTCTCATATCCTATACCAACCACGCCCTCCCAGTTCAGGGATTGATTTAAGCTGAAGAATGTCATTTCTCCTGCCAGTGCCATTGCTGCCCTGTAGCCACCTTAATATCCACCTGTTATTCATCCTGCTTTCCCTGTATCAGTCATTTTTGTTGGGAGAGTTGAGCTTCAAGTGCATCCTGCTGCTGTAACAAATAAATGAGAAATAACACCTGTTTGTGTCGGCATTATATAAGGGACAATCACAATGTAGCTGCTGTCAATTTACAATGATTCAAGATTTACTGGTTAGAGGGTCATCAGTGACAAATGTTAGTCTCAGAAAGGAATGCTTAGCATGCAATTTAAAGAAATAAAAACAAGCAAAAAAACCCAACAACCTACTGTGTGTGCGTAAAATGCTCTTTGGATGTACTGGTCTGTGGAACACCGTTCTTCCAAAAGCTATTCACTTCAGTTGTGTTTTATTAGGATGCGTTCATGTTATGTTGGTTTGAGCTGTGGTGACTCAAAAGGCCACAGAATCTGATTCATCATCAATTCTGGGATCGAGCTGTATTTCCTAAAGAAGGAGAAATGTGTGCAGCAAAATGCTGAAGATTTGCTACCACTTAGCTACGTCACGCACAGTAGACTGTGGCAGTATTGGATCTGGGTCTAGTCCAGATTAAAGCTCCAGCCATCTGAGCCCAACAATGAATAACAATTCTTTTCATACAAAGTTATAATGAACCGCCCCTGCTCTGCACAGACATGTGTTAATCTTTAGTTAATAACTAAAGTTCATTGTATGTTTCCACTTATTTATTCAGCTTTTTCTTTTCCCTGCCTTTCTTCTGAATGATTGTAAGTTTCATACATGCAGTACAGGTTAAAAGTACGAGTAGATGAGAGGCCATGATTGAGAAGAGAAACACAAAAAAGAGGGTGGAGGGATGCTGCTGGGTGGAAAATGAGGCTAACTACACAAAAGACAGAGACATAAAGACAAAGTGGTGATGAGGATGGAAAGATTTGGAAGAGGGGAGAAGGAGGTGGTGAAAGGGCAGCAAGTGAGGTTGTTGTGACAACTGGCTATACCTTTGGAGAAGAGGAAGCGTTCAACTCGATGCTCAGATGCCGTAAACAGGGAAGACAGACACGAAGACAACAGAGCACATGATGGCCATTGTTTTTGATGTGAGGATGAAAGAATGGGATCCAAGGAATACACAGCGGCAGTATACGCACTGTCAGCCAAAACATGGCAAACAGCCAGGGCAAACAGACGGAAATCCAACACTTCCTGTGGTGTGCCAGGGAGGACTATCCCATTTCCAGCTGCTTTTTAGAAAAGTCGTTGCTCATTGTGTGATTTATTCTAGCATAATTTAAACTGATCGTATTAGACATGAATAAGAAAATCTTATGCTAGTGGGCAATTGGGCTTCTTTGGGACCAGTGGAACAAGAGAAATGCCTTTCTTATGTATTTTTTTTAAATAAAGAAAATAAAATCACACTGATGTTATTTAATATGTGCTACATTCTAAAATAAAATCCGTTTTATAAGTCAGGAATATGCACTTAGTCAACTCCCTCCACTCCATAAATCCATTAATGGTCTACAACTACAACAGAAAAACACTATTTGGGTTCAGGTTGAGCAGGCTGTTCCAGCCGGTCCAATAGCCCCTGCGCTGTTGAATTCCTCAAGTAGAACAAGATCCACCAGATGGGGCATATGGTGATGGGACACCAGGTGCCAAGAAGGCTGGGTACTCTGAACTTTCATTCAGTGTGTAAGTAAAGTTTGACACTCAGGACCCATTCTCTAACCTGGAGGTACAGGGAAGTAACCCTTTCATCGACTGTCTTCTCGCCCTGTAGCCCTAACAGTAACCTCTCCTATGATAATTGGACATCAACTCAGTCCACTCTGTAAATCTAGTATCTTACAGCTTTTGTTGTAGCTTTGAACCTCTGTTGCCTTGGATACTGGAGTTTAAATGTTCAAGTTTACAAAGACAGAGCCACAATTAAATTTGAACTTTGTGGCGCTTTAGCCTGAAGAAACTTTCTCCTCAACCCAATGAAATGCTGTGTTTTTGTATGTAAAAAAAGTACCTTGCTACCTGATCCCATTCATTTAAATACACCATATATAACTATCTTTTGTTTGTTTGAACAGTGTCAGAATAGCAAGTGTCTTAAAATAGCCTCTTGCATTTGTATCCATCTTTACGTAATATTTGGTGAGTTCAGTGTACTGTGTGTGCAGGCAGAGTAGAGCAGCTCACTCGTATATCGTTATGTTTCCTGGAGCAAAGACCAGATTAGGATCAGCAGTCAGTCTCTCAGGTTGCTTCAGAAAACAAACAGTGAGGACTCATTAAAGTAAAATATCTCATGCAATTTCAAACAAGATTTTGCATCATATCTTTTTGGTTCTTTTGCACTTGCAACTTAGTGGGCTTCAGTAACCGTACAAGCTATTTATGGACATTGAGGCTGTATGTATCATTTTGTGTTTGACTAGAATGTCTTTGCTGTTATCACAAGATAATCGCGCAAAATATTTGAATTTATCAAGAAATTTTAAAGATAAAGACGTACTTTATTGCCCCAGGAGGAAATCCGTCTTGTGCAAACACAGATCAAACACACGCAACAATACTCCACGGTCTCTAGTCCATTCATCTATCTATTTTCTTCCGCTTATTTGGAGCTGGGTTGCAGCTGAACAGAAGCATAGGTCTCCCTCTCCCCCTCCTCTAGCTTATCTCCAACGAGAAGAAAGCTTCTCCAAAGGCTTCTCACTTAGAGTTAGTATGATGAGTTGGAGCGTTTGCAGCTCGGAGTAGAGCCACTACTCGTCCACATCCTCCACATCCTTGCTGGGGTTGATAAAGGTTTTCTTTTTAATTATGGGCACAATCAAACCTAGAAACAAATCATTACTAACTAGGCCAAGTTCTGCTTAGAAGGTAGCGCCCAAAACAATAACAACTATCTAGAGAAAGAGAGAGATTATTTAGTAATGTATTCTTTGCATTTTGTCAAAGTAGACTAATTAGAAGCAAACAACTACTTTCTCGATATTTTAATCTTATCACGTGCTTGCTAATTGGTGGATTGGGATGAGAAACAGAAAGAAAGTAATTTTACATGTTAAAAAATACTACTACTAATAATAATAACTTTATTTATAAAGCACTTTCAAACAAAGTGCTGAATGGCTATTTGAAGATAAAAAAGATGAATGAATAAAAACAATACAGTTTAAAAACTGATGAAACAAAAAGGAATAGCAATAACAACCAGTTAAAACTTTAGGCATAGAATTAAGACACATAGGACGGGGTGAACAAGTAGGTATTTAACTTAGGTTTAAAACCCTCCAAAGATGGGGCATGAAAAGAAAAAGCATGCTGCCCAATAGTCTTTTTTCTGGCTTTAGGAAGTTTTAGAAGGCCAGAGTCCTGAGATCGGAGAGCACAGGATGGAACACAGAGGTTTTTGCACCTCTATGTTCCATCCTGTGCTCTCCGATCTCAGGACAGAGAGATACGAAGGTGCCAAATCATTTAAAGCCTTGTAGGTGAGCAGCAGGACCTTAAAATCTGCTTGAATCTGACAAGGTAGCCAATGAAGAGAGTTCAGTACTGGGGTAATGTTCTCAAATTTCTCAGTTTTGGTTAAAATGCGAGCAGCTGGATTTTGCACTAACTGTAAACCTCTAAAACTTTTCTTTGGTTAACCCAGAAAGAAGAGCGTTACAATAATCAATGCGTGAAGACACAAATGCATGGACAAGAACCTCTGCAGCTTGTCTGATTTTAGCTATGTTCCTGAGGTGATAAAAGGCAGTCCTTGTCTTTTTTACATGACTTGAAGGAGAGCACTGCGTCAAACCACACGTCCCTGCAATTTATGACATAGTCATCAATTTTCATGGAGAAATTTTGGGACAAGTACTGAAATTTTTTTGGTCCAATGACCATCAAATCTGTCTTATCAGCATTAAGAAGCAGTAAAATTATCAGATAACCAGCCTCTAACTGCAGATAGACAAGCTTCTAATTTAGACACGTCAGCACAGTTTTCTATGGTTAAAGGAACATATAGCTGCAGGTCATCGTAAGAGTGAAAGGTTACATTAAGAACGTAGAAGAAGAGGCAGCAGATAGAGAGAAAACAGCAATGGGCCAAATACAGAGCCCTGAGGGACCCCATGCCTCACAGCACAGGTCTCAGAGAGATCATTTTTAAAACTAACAGTCTGAGATCTCCCAGACAGGTAGGATCTCAGCCATGATAAAACATTTCCCGTAACTCTGTTAAAATGTTCTAGCCTAGCCAATAAAATACAGGGATCCACAGTGTCAATCGCAGCAGTAATAAAACTAAGGTGCGATCATTGTCTGCATTTACCAACAGATCATTTACAACTTTGATTAAAGCTGTTTCTGTGGTGTTGTTGGGTCTAAAAGCAGGCTGAAATGGCTCAAACAGATTGTTTGTTGACAGATGGTCAGTGAGCTGCTTAAAAATAACTTTTTCAAAGACCTTAGACAAAAAAGACAGATGTGAGATAGGTCTATAGTTTGCAACTATGTCAACATCCAGTCCAAGCTTTTTTAATATCAGTACTAACGCAGCTGATTTCAAACAGGCAGGGAAAACTCAGGGATGTTTCTGCGGTTCACCTCAGTATCCACAGAGAGGGTGTGATTATTGCTTACAAAATGTTTTTACTGGACAAATACATGCAGTTCAGAGTTTCCTGCTCCCATGGCCAGTCTGTCAAAAAAAATAAAAAAAATCTCCTTCCAGCCTCGCACCTACTAAATACATGGGGAGAGACTAATTAGTAAATCCATGCCAAGTGTGCACTCTCCCCAACGGATACCACAACCTTAGCCATCTTGCCCAACCGCTCCCTCCTAACACCAAGCCACAAACCATACCCCCTCATCCCTACATTTGTAGCACAAATGCAATTTCTTTCTTCTTTCTTTTTTAGTAGTCCAAAGAGTCCTTCATGACCGCATCTGTCGGCCTATGTATCATCAATAGGGGGCTCACCTCAAGGCACACTTCATCACTGTCTTGCTGTCCTCATATATGTATTCATCTTTTTCAGATTGTACCATCTGCATAAGACATGGTCAGAGAAAATGACGTATTACTGTAATCACATTGTATTTATCTGTAACCATAATGTAACATGATGGATATTTATTATTTGGGTTACAGAACTGCTTTAGTTTGCTGGTGTGTGGGAGTAAAAATATAACCAAAATTGCCACAATGAATAATTTGTCATTAGTGGGAACACTATGGGCAGCAGACAGGACTTTAACAGTGTTAAACTGGGAAAAAAAGGAATAATATAATGCGTCAGTCAAATATTTGTAAAGAAGACTAAAGCAGGAAACATCATCATTGTCAGTAACTGTGGTATCATAACTGAAACTGCTGCAGTAATTTTAGCTCAAGCTTCCGTCTTTGACCCGTTTGATTGACTAACTGATGACTGACCGTTCCATTGCTCCAATAGCAAACGAGTTCCACAGACCAGTGTTTAACATCTTGTCCTTCTTAGGCTAACTATAGCTACACCCCACAATCACCACACAGATACTGATCAAGCTGCCAGCATTCAAGTTGTGACCATTAGCACTTAATGTTAAAATGCAGTGATAACTCATTTTTTATTGTGATAATACAGGAAGATTATTATGCATCTTCTAAAAAGGTACTCAGCATTTTCACCAACACTAATGCACTCAGCACCAAGAGAGCTGAGTGCATTAAATGGTAAATGGTCTGTATTTGTATAGCGCTTTACTTGGTCCTAAGGACCCCAAAGCGCTTTACACTATACACAATCATCCACCCATTCACACACTGGTGATGGCAAGCTACAGTGTAGCCACAGCCGCCCTGGGGCGCACTGACAGAGGCGAGGCTGCCGGACACTGGCCACCAGTAGGCAACGGGTCAGGTATCTTGCCCAAGGACACAACGACCGAGACTGTCGGAGCAGGGTCTCGACCGGGGCAACCTTCCGATTACAAGACGAACGCCCAACTCTTGAGCCACGATCGCCCCATTAGTGCACTTACACATTTTCACTGGCTTCCAGTCAGTCCTAGAGCAGTTTTTGAGTGCTGCTGTTAGTTTATGAATCACTTAATGGCTCAGGGCCAAAATATATTTATGATGTACATAAATAACAGTCAATTAGCCCTCAAGGAAGCAGTCAGATGGTAATGCTTCCAGGAAACGGCATTTTTCTGAATATACAGGAACTTCTTTTGTGATCTAGAACGCTCTTTTACCATTTGTAGATTGTAGTAAAACTCTCTGAATACATACAGGACCAAAGCAACTCCTGTTTTACCTACTGATGGAAAGATTTTGTCATGGTCCAATGTCCTAGAGTCAGAGTTTTGAAGTTTTGAACTTTATATTCTTTTTACTGGATGTTCAATTTGGTTCCTACCTTGTTTGTTGTGTATATTTCATATTCCTTTGTATCTTGTGGCTTTAAGTTCTTCATTATGTACATTTGTATTCCAGTTAAGGCCTCCACCCTTGTGTCTTTAAGTTTAAATGCATTAGAGTCTTGTCACTGTGTGGAGTAAAATTAGTTTCAGCTGTTTCTTGTTACCCCTGTGTTTCCCTTATTGGACCTTTACATTGATAGTTTTTTCATCACCCTAAAACAAATGATTTGCTTTTTGCTTTCAATCTGGCTCTTTGCATTTGGGTCCTCGCACTTGCTACACCCGACAACTTATGACAGGTCTCCCCATCTCCTCTTTGTTGGTATGGTCTTTTTGTGCTGTGAAGCATTTTGAGCAGGACCAGCCTCTCTAGGCTGGGCTGCCACAGCTCTGCACTGTCCACAGCCAACTAAAGCCCTATTGCAGAGCTGCACCACAGAGCTAATTAAACCATTATCTGCACGCTGCCCCAGAGTCTTCGGCTCAACTCCAGTCCCATCAGGATATCACAGACACATAGGAATATGCCCTTCATTTTCTAAAAGCAAGAGGAAAGAAACCTCTTCCAGTAGTAAAGGTTAGAGGAGATGGAACAAACAACAATGAGTTTGAATGCTTTGTAAAATGCAAATAAATAAAATGCAATGAATTTATATTTTGGTCATACTAAAACATGGAGAATATATGTAAAAAAAGATAAAATGCAATAGGTTATTTTTTTTTAATTTGATGGAAGCAACAGGTCTCAAAAAAGTGTTTTATTTTTTACTTCATCATCCACAAACTTGTTTTCACTTAGTGAAAGGTTTGAATTTCAGGCAGGCCAGTTCAGCATTGTCTTGCTGAAATATGAAGGCCTTATGTGGCTCGAAAACCTCTATATACAAATTATATAAAATTCAAATTTCGATTTGTCTGACTACAAAGTAGTTTTCCTACTTTTCCTCCATTTCCTCCACTTTGCCTCATAACTTTTGCACTGTCCACTTCCTGCTGTGACAAAACAAATTTCCCACGTGTGGGACTAATAAAGGTTATCTTATCTTATCTTTATTTTAAACACTCTGTGGGCCAGAGACGATGGTAGCATTCCTGGATGTTTTGTTCATGTATGGCTTCTTCTTGCATGATAGAGCTTTAACCTGCATTTGTGGATGAAATGGTGAGCTGTGTTCACATACAATTGTCAGAATCATGTCTGTTCTTTACAATTTCATACTGAACATTATTCTCAAATTGTACCACAATTTGTTCATGCATTTTTCTCTTTTTTTGCAGAACTTTTGCTCATCTGTACTTCTGAGAAACACTGCCTCTCTAAGATGCTTTTTAAATAAAACAATTATCTGCAATATCTTCCTCCAGCTGTACCCGTTTTACACACTTTTGTTGTCCCGTCCCAAGTTTTTTGAGACCTTTTGCTACCATTAAATTCAAAACAAGGTAATGTTTTTCTTAAAATGATAAAAAATTAACTTATTAAATAGAAGACCTTTCTGTGTCAGGAAAAAATTGGGGTTTATGACTTGATTATTTGCAAATCAATGCATTCTGTAGTTATTTTACTAAATATCCCAACACACTTTTGGAACTGGGGTTGTAAAATAAGGACACAACAAACAAGATATATATAGCCACTAGGATAAATAATTCAGCATGAACTAATTTCTTTTAAACAGAAGATCTGACCTTCCAGTATAACATCCAGCTCTTGTAGTAATGACCACATTTAGTCAGATTGGGGTACTGGTGATGATTTGGGTTCACTGGTGTGATGTTGTCCCCGTTTTCTTTGTGGTTAACTTTAAGGAATTAATGAAGAAAAGCAATGTGCCAAAGTCCATGTAAGTCAAAAGAGAAAATGAGGTCAGACTAAGTCATTAACTTAAAGAAAAGTCGTAATAAATTAAAAAGAAGAACAAACCAAACTCACCTTATCTGCCGCTCCATGTGGGACTAAAAAGAGTGAGAGTGTGCAGTCCTTATGTAATGTGTGCCAACTTGGCACAAGGGGCAAAGAAACTTAGGAACCAATCAGCAATGAAAAAAAAAGATGAGAGGAAATGAGGTGGTGAAGTGTGGGTGGGGGCTACAAGGCAACAGGGCTGACTGCTGCATCAACACAAATACAGTGACTATTGACAAAGATGAGTTTGTCCTTTACCATGGTGGACCTTTAGTATATGTTGCAGTTAATAAGTTATCATGAGCAGGATATATCATTTCTTATGGCTAAGCAAGCTCTTCAAAGTCACACTGTTTAAACGGCACCAACAGAAATGTCTTTGAAGCTGTGTGAATATTTCGTTTCCAAGAAGAAACTGTTTCCATAGTTTTATCCTGCTTTTTTGTGGATCCAGTTAGTGCTGGAAAACGGTCTATGCTTACAAAAGGTCCCAAGTCCATTGCAATCTATGTAGCCCTGGCTCCAGCTCCCAAATAGGATGAATAACTGAGCCAGCAATATCTCTTCCCAGTTAATGTCAGTGCTTCCAGACCAATTCACAAATATACTCTTCCCCAAACACATACACCACACTAGACTCCATGTTTTCATAAAAAACACACACACACGCATAGAAATTCAGACTTTCAGAAAAACTAAAGTGAGGAGTTCTGAAATAATGATGCAATCATGCAACAAGCGTATCAACAAAAGCCAAACCTTCAACACAACTATCACCGCTATCAACACTCACTGAATTTTTAAACCCATTTGAGACCAGTTTCAGGTGCATCACGTCTAGTTAATTAGTGTTTTTTATGATTAGGAATCTACTAGGGGATTCTTGATGTTACTGAGCATGTGGGACACACTTGTAGACGCCACCTGAAGTGACACAATCTGTTCAACAATCTGTGATGGGAGAGCTTTTTAAAGCTCACACAAAGAGTTGTAACCGAGATAGCAAACACCTCTGGGTCTAATCTGGCTCCTTTTGGAAGTTGACACTTGGTTATAGTTTAGTGAATGTTGAATGGGCCAAGTATGGCTAAATAATCATGAGCAAGGCTCGAGAGATTATTGTTGTCTGGGCCACATTTGGCTAAAATGCCACAACACACCCAGCATCTGGTGGACATGAGAGGAAGTCAATCAGCCAACGACCAAAGCTAAATGTGGCCCATAACAAACTGCAGATCAAATTTAGGCCAGACTTGCTATCAAGTGTTTCACATACAGCAATGCTGTGACTCAACAAAGCACCACTCCAAGCCAGATCATAGGCTGTATATAAATGTCATACTTTTCATTTGGAGCCTCAGCATTCGAGTATTGGCCACTATCATGTTTTTTTGTTTGGGACCAGAATTGAACATATTTGGATGAAGGAGTGGGGTTCTAACTTTATCATATAAAGCTAGGATCTGTAAACAGCTGATACTTCTATACTAGAATTTTATTCACAAAACCTGAAGCACAAACTTCTAGGATGATCTGAACCACACACCATTAATTAATTACTTAATTAATAAAGCATAAATCAATCAAAACAGCCATGACCTTAACTCCAGTATTTAAATAGATGAAAATTATTAGGAAATTAGGAAAGTGAATATTATCCACTGAGTCCTAAACTGTGCTTTTAAAACCAGGCTGTAAAAATGCTTTTTAAAGCATTTTTAAAAAATAGGAGTCAATACGCACTCAATCGCTTTTGGAGGCAGCTTCAAGTGCCAATTAGAAGAACTGTAGTTTTTGGCCCTCTGCTTCATTTTCCAATCCTGGAGGTCACAGAAAAAATGATCAGTCACTGACAAAACTGAAAAGCTTCATCAGCTTAATGTGAAGAAGAAAAAACACTTTGCACTGCACTCAGCACTGATGGGAAAGACTCCGTGTAACCCTCTCAAGTCAGCTCTATATGTTGTTTCTTCTGGTTTTGTATATATGAATGAACGAACGAACGAACTGAGGATATATTATTGAAATGCATGATTTGTAGATCACACATAATGTTGGCTAATCTTGTAGATATAACAACCAACATAGAAGCTGTGATCTTTGATTCAATGCTGCTGAAGGCATTTCATTATCATAATTCCATATAATTACATTCTGACACATTATTTTAACTAGCCTTATGTAAATCAGGATGATAGGGTTCTTGAGGAAAGACCCAATAATAGCCAAAGGCTAGGATAAAGAAATTATTTTAACTCTGAAGGGATGATCTCTATTCTATGTGACCTCCCCCAAGCGCTCATCCTGCTGCACTCATTCTGTTGAGGACCTGGTGACACTTTTTGACAATGACACAAAGTGTGGGTAACACAAGAGGACCCTGTTCTCCTCAAGCTGCCCCTACCCCACGCCAAAAAGCCTGGGAAGACTCAAATCCCCCCTCTACCTCAAAACACACCGAAGTGTCTTCCATCCATACCGCATAGCAGCTGCATCCAGGCGCAGATCTTGTAGACCGTGGCAGTGTTGCAGAAGAAGAAGAGGGCGAAGCAGCCGATGCAGGTGATGATGAGCACCATGGACATCAGCACGAAGAATGAGGCCGCCTTAAAGGCTCCTGACGGGATGGAGCCGAATTCGGAGAAGCTGCCCTGGCACGAGAATTCCCGGTTGGAGTTCCCGTTACCCACGCAGTAGTGGAACAAACCGAAGTAGCCGGCTTGAGGTGTGTTGACGCTGTCACCAATCCAATAAGGCTGGAAGAACACCACCACGTTAATGATGGCCAAGCAGATGGTGAATATGGCCCACAGGACCCCGATGGCCCTGGAGTTGCGCATATAGTTGTCATGGTAGATTTTGGAGGCTTCTTGCGAAGGCAGCATTTTTCTTTCCCACCTCCCAAACCCTCCTCACCCACCGTACACAACAGCGCGCCAACCTGCAATTTCTTCTTTTCTAGAACTAACTTCTTAATCCGCAAGTACAAAGGATGAAAATAAATTTCTATTCTATTGAAAATCTCGGGAACAATTGTCCCCGCATACAGTGTCCGTTCCCTTCTCCATCCAGATCCTGCTTTTTTCTTTCTTTTTTTTTGGTTTTAGTCTCACATCCACACGCCCCACTCCTCCTTCCGTTTTCCTTAGCTCTGATCAGTCACTCAGTCAGCGGTGAAACGTGATTGGGCTAACGGGAAAAGGCTCCCCTCTTCTCAGTGTGTAGAGAGCGGACGGCCGAGCTCACAGAGCGAAACGCTGCGGCCACGGATGCGCATCATTTCAGCGCTTCTCAGGCGAAACTGTATCCGCTCTGCTGCGCATCCAGACCAGGATGTTCGAGCAAAAGTAACACAATTAAACTAAAATAAAAACGCTTCAAAACGATGCGCGACAGCAGTAACTTTCACCGAGCTGATGAGGAATCTTTCTGAACATCAGCAGAGATCCAGAAGAAATACAGAAAGACACTCGTGCAGCTTCTGACATGCTGCACGAAGAAAACTCGCCAGAACACAAAGAAACCCTTACACCCCAAGTGTACGCTGATGGACAAATCAGTGCTCCAACACAGCTGCACACACTGACAACCTCATGACTGTGGTTTTGGATATTCACTTCCTCTCCTCGCTCCCTTGTCTCTCTGCTCTCTCCCTCTCTACAGCCAAAAGCACACACGCATCACTAATCAAATAAGTGCTGACATTAATAAAGGGCACAAGATGTAAACATTTCTTACAGCGAAGAAAGACATTTGCAGCTCTCTGCTGTAACCAGCTCTGCCCAGGAACTTTCCTACAAACAAAGCTAGATTGCCAACCCAGCAGACCGAGGCTCCCGAGAGTGTGATGTTTCTTGTGGTTTCATTCAAAATATCTGAAAATTAACTCATATCAATTAACAGAAAATGAAGATCTCCATTAATGTTCAAGACCCGTTTAATCTATTGAAGAAGACTTCCCCTCCTGATAGAAGCAAAAGCAGTCATTTTAAACATATGACCACTTATTTTGATAGATAGTTCAAAGGACACCAGGACATAGAAACGCTTGACTATAGTCACCATTCACATCTGATTAAAAGTGACTTAAGGATTTGCTGTTTACCACAAAACAATGGTTTTAAACTCCTTTTTCTCTAGAAATAATACTTACCACTAGACTTGTACTACAGAACTCTCCACTAGATTTTGACTTGGGGGGGGTTCTATGAGTTTCGTAGATTCTCCTTATATAACATCTCTGATCCCACTTGCCTCAATAGTTTACCACCAAAACCAGCTGAGCCAATTTTTATGCCAGAATTTTACCCCACTGATGAAAATGTCATAGTCAAAAGAAATGACTACCAGTCTAGACTTAATAAAGAATATTCAGTGTGTTGACAGATCCAAGCTACCTAAACTGGGTTTAAGGTTTTAATGTTCTCTTTTCCAGTTTTATCTACTTTTCCTACTAGAGGAATGAAATGTAGCCAATACAAAGGTAGTCATCGGTTGTATTTTGGTAGTAGCCATAATAACAGAGCTGTTAGTTTTCATCTTGTGTGTGAGTGATCATTGCAGATCATGGTCCCTATGTGAACTACTCCAGTACTTATACAGAGATATGACAGCTGTGCGAAATACAGTCGCCAAATTTAACAGGTTCATATTTGAACTCAAACTTATGGTTGGCTTAAAAAGGGACTGAGTGTCCAAGCTGATAGAACAGAGACAAATAGGCATTTTTAAAAAAAGTTTATTGGTTTTCCAATGAAATAAAAGAATATAATTTTAGACCCATGAAACTATTTAGCTAAAAATATGACCAAGCGCCATTTAAAATACATTGAACTCAGGTGCAGGAAAAATAGAGGGTGATCAGGCCCTTAAGACCAAAGAAGATAAAGTAAGACGTGTCACGGAGATAAAGACCCAAGATGCGGACTGCTAAGTAGTGAGTGAGCTTTATTAACAAAAGGTGAAATACAGCACAACAGGAAGGGGGGCGAGGAACAGAACAGAACAGAAAATACTCTAAACTGGGAAAACTAAAACTTAACAAAGCCAGAACACGAACGAGGGTACCTTGCAGGGAGACTCACCAGGAAGACGGAGGAATAACGCAGACGAACCAACAACTACTAAGACAGAAGACACGACTAAAATACACTCAGAGAACACAGGGAGATTACACACAGGTGGGGAACACAGCTGGGAGTGATTAACGTGATGAGACAAGGGAGGCAAACTGAAAACACTCACATAAGACGCAGACCTTCACAATAAAACAGGAAACACATACACGCAATGACACAACACACAGACTTCACACAGACTGGGGAACACAGAACATAGGAACATGAAACGTGAACAGGGAATGTACATGAACCCCAAAATAACCAAAACCACAGAATAATAATAACATAAACACGGAGTCGCAGACTCCGGATCATGACAACATGACTGTTCAAACTAGCTATCCAAGATGCAACAGAGTGGTAAAAACAAATAACTGAATTGCAAAATACAAAATTTACCAACACTGTTACCAAATGTCTTGATGCATGCTCAATCATCCAGGTAAGGAAATCCCAAAAGTTGTTTTTGTTCATCTGGGAGAAACGTTTCGTCACTCATCCAAGTGAGTGATGTGAGTGACCGTTGACCACTGATCATTGATCAATGGTCTTTGATCAATGGCCATGGGTACCATTCACAGAGAGTTGGGGAATGGCTGCAATCACAGCATTGTAAGATGGTGAAAGATATACTCTTAGGCCCCCTCCTCGATTCAGAGATGGTCTTTCCCTTTTCTTGATTCCCCGCCAGCGTTCCTCCCTCTCCAGGATGTGCACATCCTCATTATTGAAAGAGTGTCCACTGGCCTGTAGGTGGAATAGACATCTAAACGCTACGTCCAGATGAACAGAATCAGCTTTTTGGGAGTGTTACCAAATGGATGTTTGTGGATTCCACCACTGACGCAAAGGTTATGTGGGCATTAATGACTGTCAGAGTTAACTTTCAGCTTGGAGGAGACAGTGATCACAACTGATCACTGTTTCAAGGTTTATTTACAAGTGGTAAGAAATAGAGAGAAGGGCACTACAGGTGAACTCAGGTGGTGTTTGTAGAGAAGGGGCAACTGTTAGACGTGGCTGGACTGATTCAGAGAATTGCAACAGCTGAGAGAGTTGGCAAACTGTGTTCTTACTTGTGGTGCAGGTGAACAGAGCTTGAGAGAGGTGCCGGTGGGCAGGCAGAGATCTGAGATGAGTGGCTGGGAATCAATGGAGAGCAGGCAGGGACGTTATGTGGCAGGTAGAGCCTTGAATCCACAGGGAGTGTTTGACTGTGAGAGTGATGAAAGTGTATTTCTAGTTGTGAACTCTTGAATCTTAAGGGAACACAGGTTGATTTTCTAAAGGGTGGGAATCAGACTTCAGGCAAGGAACTGGGAGACTGGGTTACAAGAGAAAGCACAAAAAAACTAACTCTAGACTTGAGAGAGCCAAGTTACCACCACTGTGGACAAACCAACTGTGAGAGAATGGAAGATATACAGCCACAATGTATATGTACACAGCATGTGTGAAAGTCAAGCCCAGAAAGTGCAGCTCGTACCAAGGGTGGAACATGGACCTGCCCAGCTCTCCACCTTAAAGAATAGAGAAAACACAGATGAACTCCACACCTGGCCAGATGCTGATAGACTGGGAAAAACTGGTATTAATGGTATAACTTAAATTTCTTCATAATATGACTTTAGATAATAAGGTTTGACTAGTTTATTAATTTTATTAAGCAGAACATTAAATAGAGCATAAGGAAAACTGTTGATTAAAACATGGCTCATGCAGTGTATGAAAGTGGGCAGATTACATTTGCCTTCATATCTGCACATCAAGTGGTCATTGCCTGTCTGGCTAAAACTGACTGCTGGATTTGACTTTTACAATCTTCCATATAGATTAATGTCACCACAGTATCATGTCCCCTGGAGAACAAAGCAGTTCTAAGACTAAAGAGACAGATCATGCCAACATAACTGCCATGAGGATTCAGGTATAAGATAAACTAAACAGACTGTGTCAGCTCAGCTGGGTTCAATTCTTAATTCCAGGAATGTCTTTTGAAGTGCATTCTTCATGCTGTCTGTTGCAAGAATTGCTGTTCAGAAATGGGTGCATTCAGTCATGCTCTGAAAAGGCACCCCAACTTCACCCCGTGGGCCTTGATATGTCATATAAATGCCCTGTCCTACTCTGCATACTGTCTGTGTGCAAAAGAACTTGTGTACAACATTTAGTTCCACCACAGGAAACTGTGAAGTCTAAACAATGTCACTTATACTATGTTCTTTTAGTCAGTGTCATTTGGGTAGAAAAAACCTCTGACCATGGTAGGCTAGTGCTTCTTATCTCTGCTGCAGGCTACAAACTCCAAGATACATAAGTCACTATAAGCACAACACATCCTACTCTGACTTAATCAATGGAGGATGAGAAACAATCTGGGTAACATAGACTCCAAGATGTGACTAGAACAGAAATGTATGGTATAATTAAAGAAAATATCTCAAAGCACTTTGATCATGTTAGCATTTTGGCTCCTACCATACTTCTTCTTCTTCTTTTTTTACAGTCTGTACCCTATTTGGATAAGACAGTCACAGACTAAGTTTTCTGGTAATTCAAGGGGGCTTGACTGCAGGGTTTAAACAAAAATACATTATTTTTAAGCCACGTTATTTGTCAGATGAATATATTTGTGCTCCAAAAGGCACCAATGCAGTTGAGAAGTATAGTTCAATAACTTGAATTAGCAGAGGTGAGGCTGAGCAGGCAGCTACAATCAGTGTGGCAATGCCCCTTTAAGCTTTATCAGTAATAAATGTAGTAAAGGGCAATCTATTGGAATTAACTTGCTTTGGCAGCTAGCTCAAGTGGACATTAAAGGACACACACACACGTTACAGGGCCTTTCCCTGTCATGTTTTCCCTGTGCCTGCATGGGTGTCCTCCAGTTACTCCATTCCAAAGAAATGCATGTTAGGTTACCTGGTAATTCTAAGTTGACCATCGATGGGAGGTAGATAACGTGCTTGGTGAATAAAACATTGTATGAAAATATAGTTAAAATGTCACTTGCAGCAAAAAATGCTTTAGTCAGTAAGACTAAAAAAGTACATTACATTATATTTACAGAGATCATGTAAACAAAGCAAAACAAATTTACATACTCTGTACATCATCAAGCACAGTGCAGCTAAAAAAAACGAATTAGAAAAGGACAGCAAAAATCTAAGTGGAGTCAGAAATCTGTCTAAGTTATATGGGCTGAAGTTTATTACTCCACATAGCTAGACACCTGTCTAGTTTGTTATTTGTTATCTATAATGAATGCTCGCTGCTGGCAGTGTTTCTGTAGACACGGACCTGCACTAGACACACTGGAGGGAAAAATATTTTTCTAAAAATGTTATCCACATCATTCAGGACCTTTTGTTTATTGACAACACTGCAACCATGTTATGCATCAGGCACTGGAAAATTTGTCAAGGATTTTTTATGTTGTGTACTGGAAGCTTTAAATAAGGGTTAAAATAGACTGCAGTTTCAGATGGAACAAAGTACAAACAGACAGCACATGACCTGCTCGATAATATCAAAAATAAAAAGCCCTTCAAAATAAAAGCCCCCCCTTGTTAACATTGTCCAGTCTATGACAGAGCCAACACACACAACCATTCACTCTCACATCCACACCTACTGCCAGTCACCAGTTAACAGATCATGCACGTCTTTGCTCCTGTAGCCCAGCAGGTTCAATCCGACAACCTTCTTGTTGTGAGACAAGAGTACTAATCACTGCAACAATATGTGATCCACTTTTTTATCAAACAAAAGTGCCAGTTGTATTTTCATTGAAGACCACGTTTCATGTCAATTTGTTGTAATTTGATGCAATAAGTGACCATATTTAAACATGAAGAGTTCGAATTTATCAGCAAATATTAGCAGACCTTGTTAGCAAGTTTCATGCATTGCCCCCCCCCCAATTTGTTTGTTTCAGCAAACAAATGTTTTTTAGTCAGCTGCTAAGCCTAATCCGCCAGCTATCACTCCAGATAATATAGTGAATTTGATTAAAATGTTGTAACCAAATAATGAATGATAGATCCAAGCTATATATAATGGACTTTAGTGCCTATTTTCAGTAACTCTTCCTCTTCTGTAACAGAACCACATTGTGTTACCTCGTAATGTTTGATAATGTCAGCACTGATGAATTTGGAGTGTCAATTAAAGAGGGAACTCTTTAACTGAACTCTTTAAATAAGACTTCATGATTACTGAAGAAAAGGTTGAATGTTTAGTTTCTACTCTAATTAAGCGCTCGCTAATTGAGTTATTGTAGTGACGCAAATAAATGTATTTTCGTTCCCCCCCCCTATATTCTGCACTTTGGGAAGCAAAAAATTAAAATTTTACAAAACAAAAGCAAAAAACAAACAAACAAACCTTAGCTCATTTTTCTGTATGCATAGACCGAGCTCTATAATTTCTCCAATATAGTTTCTCATATGAAAGTGGTCTGCTTAACCTGGCTAGGATAATTAGAAAGGTAAGTAAAGTTAAGGTTAGTAAAATCATAGGTTTTTTTACTTTAATTTTTAACACTGTCTTTATTTCCGATCAAATACTGTGATCAGATTGTTTACCCAGCCGTAGTAAAGTAGTAGCGAGTCCTTCCAGCTGATCCAATCAGGCACCACCATTTAAAGGGGGCGATGGCTGTCACATGGTTAAACCTGCTTCCTGTTTATCGGCTGTTTTACTTCAGTATCTGTTTCACAGCTTGCGACACCACTCGGTATTGCTGAGGCTGTTATCCACTTCTATTTTGCTACCTTACAGCGACAGGACAGTTTACTGTATACATTTAACAGTTTATGGTCGTGGTTTCTACGGAGACAGGAAGACATGGCACTGAGGAAACGTGAGTAGGCCGGGAAGGATCCTGGAGATTTCCTGACTCCAGGTGACGGGGAGTTTTACTTTATTGGTGCTGAGAGATGAACGAAAGTTTACCCTATGTCAGAAAATAAAACGGCTGTTTATTTATGTTGAATGAATTTACCAGGGCTTTGATTTGGTGGAAAAGACGAACGATAGGCTACGCCTGGGGACCTGAGCTAGCCTGTTAGCTAGTCTTGCTAACCTCTGTAGCCTGCAGCGGCAGCAGCTGTGGTTTGAGTGACCGGCTTTACGGGCTGGCTAACAGGCTGTGTTTGGAGAGTGGAACAGTTCGCTGGTGCCCTGAATTCAAGAAGACTACCCGGCTCCGGCTCCCTCAAGCGGGCAGTCAGGAAAAAGCTGGCTGGGAAGGGATGGCCTGGTCGGTCTCCCCGTCCCAGAGGACAAGGCTCAGCGGTGTTTGAAGGAGGTCGAGTGCGGCTCGAAGCCACCGCAGCGGGTCGAGGCACTATGACGGACATCCACCTCCCCACGGCCGGCGGCTTCCCGGCTCCCGGGCTGTTGGTCAGAAAGAGTGAAGAAATAACGGATTTGATAGACCTGTTTTCCAAGACGCAGTACAGGGCAAAGGAAGTCACTCCTCGGGTACTTCTCTTTTCTCTCTACTTTAGCTTCATGATAAGTTACTACTTTTGCTAAGGATGCGCCAAATGGTATTTGTATTAAATCAATCAATTTAAATGATGAGTTGCACTGAAGACATGCTCAACTCTGCAAAAGAATATCCAAAAAGTAGTACGTAACTTGCATGCATGCTTTTTTTTTTTTTTTTAAGTTGTATTGCTCAAGCTAGACTCTGATGATTGTGTGGATAATGTTTAGACATTTGGCTGGCAGTTTGACTGCTCAGTGTCTAATAATGCAATCTATGGGTATGCATTTGGACTGTGTGGCTAGAATCTGCCATACCAAAAAAATGGGATCTTATTGTCTCTCCACATGAGCCTTTTGGACTATAGTATTATCTAAAGGAACCATTAAGGACTATTAATATAATGTTTATCTCCTTCAGGTGGAGGCCATAGAGACACGCTGTCTGCACCTGTTTGGCAGAGATTACAAGTACAGCATCATCCAGAACACCAACGGAGAAGTGTGTGGACACTACCCCCGACAGATAGTTTTCCTGGAGTATGAATGCCTAGATGTGGAGAAAGACAGGTATATCTCCACTGCTCAGTCATCCCATCCTTTTTCCCCTGATACAAAGTTCAGCCTAGTTACAAATTACCCACTTGTTTGTGTGCCTCTTCTTCCATGCACACCTTATTATGGTGTGGGGACCAAAGATCATCCTCCGTCTGCAGCCCCTCTGAACACATAAAGGAGGCAGAGGGGTAAAGTGACTGTTGTGTCACATGGAGTCAGTCACATTATAGCAGTGACTCAAAAAGGCCCTCTTTCTCATTGCTGATTCATGTAGCGCAACAAATTTCCAGTAGAGTGCTAGAAATAGATGTGTTAAGACAGCAGCAAAATCCTTCATATGCACAGCAAGATCTATATATCTTGTCAATTGGTTTTACACAATTGAAACTCATACATTGAAAAAGACATTTTCTTTCAGTTAAAGTGATTCCAAAGTTCATGTCAGCTGAAAAATTGTGGAACACAAAAACCTGATTGCAGTTAATGCATGCAACCACATGTATAACTGCACCCAGGGGAGTATAGAAGCAACTTATCAGTTGACAATAAGAAATGTTAAGTCATTTAGTAATCTAAAGTAGCAAACATGGATGAGGCCAAAATGCTGGCAGACTTTACATCAAAAACCTTTCTGATTCTTTCTAGATTAGACTCTTAATCTTTGCACAGTTACCTGTAATGATGAAGCAAAAATAGCTTTTTGGAGTGTTTTGTTTAAGACTTAAATATTCCTTTTGAATGTATTCATGTGCAGCCATGTTTCCAGTTTTTAAGTGTCAGTTAAAAACAAAATGCACTTTCTCACAAATGTTTAAGCTGCACGTTAAATTGAAAATTGCAATGGACTGTGCATATTAACTACTGAGTATGATGCAAGAAACATAGTTACAAAAATGTATTTAGAGTATTTATGTAAATGTATTTTAGTGAAGACAAAAAAGTGCACTGAGAATCAGGAAAATTGGGAAATTGTGTTTATCACTAAAATGAATGTTTAAGATTATCCAGAGTTGCACAGGGTTTCAAGTATGTCGCAAAAATGTTGCAATGATCTAAAGTTGGATACAAAGTTAATACCAATATTGCAGCTTGCATCTGTAATAAATGTTTGCATTATGGGGTAAAAGTATGCTGAGTCATTTGTTAAGTATCAGTTATTGACTCTAATCGTTGAGTGACCTCTGGCCGCTTTATCATGTTTGATCCCTTTACTTTAGGTAATCCTTAGGTGTTTCTGTGACTGCACTTACATAAGGTTAAGTGTGGGCAAAATATTGGTGGCTATTTAAAAAACAAAAACAAAAAAACAAACAAAAAACCCAAACTAAATTTGTAGGGGAAGCTGATGGTTCCGCTCAGATCTTACCTTTGGTATACATCAATTGGAGAGCAACTTAGTTTCCTCCTAGTCACTATTGCAAAAGGCCTCTAATATGAAAGTAATGCCAGTGTTTAAAGAAGCTCCTTCAGCAGTGCAGTGTTGCTTTCCTGCCACTACTAGCGATTTTTATATTAGTTTAAACTTTCAAAATGGACCAGTCCAGTGATTTAGTCAGGTGGCAGGATGTATAGTTAAAACAGTCAAACCAGAGCAATGTATGAAAATGCTGAGGGCTTTCATGTGTCAGTGTGCTAAAGTTTTTCTAAGAAAAGAGTTTTAATAAAAGCTGTAACTGTCAATTTCATTTCTGCTATAGTGGTTGCAGTTATTTCAGTTTTTGAAACTGGGGGAAGATCGGCAATATGAGCGTAAAAGCTTTTAAGATTTCTTTATTGTAAATTTGCATAAATGAGACTGGTTTCATTTGGAGCAGAAATTTGTTAACTGCTGGATTCTGTTGTGTAGTTGATGTGCAGAGCATGTGGTGGTTTGTGTGTACAGGTTTGAGAGCACGGTGCAGATCTCTAAGCTGCAGGACCTAGTGAACCGGAGTAAGATGGCTCGCTGTAGAGGGAGGTTCGTCTGTCCAGTCATCCTCTACAATGGCAAGGTATCTATATTGGTCTTGGTTACATACAACTGTTCTTTTTCCTCCATGTGACAAAATTCTGATGTCAAAGGTGTGACCTCCTCATGCTGTGGTTGCTCCTTAACACTGACGCTTGTGAAGCAGGGAAAAAAAATGTACTCAAAACAAACCCAACCTGAATAGTTTGAGGTTAAACATGCGGGTAAAATGTGTACAGTGCTAACAAAGAAAAAAAATCAAGCTGAGTTGGAAGCAGAAGCTCGTTTGAATTATGTATCCTTCTCGTGTTGTTGTGAGGAACCAAAGGGAACGCGGGAACAAGTAGAAGATGAATAAGGGCCAGAGCATCTTGGACCCAATTCAGCCTACATGCATCAAACTTAAGTTTATTAGATCTGTGTGGGTGCAGTGAACCTGTAACACTAAAGATTACGTAGTGCCAGCACCAGCTAATGTTACATCTGTGTTAAGGCACGAGGCGCTGAGGCACAATGATTCTAGGGTACTAATGCTAACTGTCCGTGCTATTTTGTGAGGCCATAATTTTGGTCTGACTGACTTTGTGGAGCATTTTTCCTTTAAGAAGTAAAGTAGCTCAATGTTTAAATTTGACAATGACTGAAATATAAAATGTGTTGTATTCTTTGCTTGCCATATTTTAGCATATATGCCGATCATCCACACTGGCAGGCTGGGGGGAGCTGTATGGACGCACAGGCTACAACTACATTTTCTCAGGTAAAAAGCACACACCTGCAAATGGCTTAAAGTTAGTATAAACGTGAAGTTGTGGCTGACTTATTTTCATGATAAGTTTCAGTTTAGATTCTGACCTGTGAATAGCTGCAGCACTTTTCTTTCTGAGCCTTTGTTTTGACTGAAAGGTTGCCTCCACTGAAAATCACCAGCTCATCAGGGATGACTACAGTTGTTTCTGTTTTAGTTCCCTTTTAACATCAGTTGAGGGGAACGTGTGGGGGGTGGAAATGCACCGAATATTAAGATCACTTAGCGTTTCTCAGGCTGCAAAGTTCACTGCTGTGGTACGGTAGCTGTACTTCCTGGCAGTCTGACAAATGGTGCCATTTCTGCATTGCTGCACACACTGAGACTCTATGAACTAAGTGCAAAGATTACTTCTGCATTACAGAAGCTTTCAGAAAATTCTCCAGAGACTTGGGATTGACTTTTAGGAAGACACTTGCTGTTAATGGAGTGAAAACTTCTAGGCTCACACATGCAAATTTCTTTGTGTATTTGACTACACAACTCTTAAGAGTGCATTCACTGTTTACACCCCATTTTAGGACTAGTGGGTGGAACAGGGTCCTAGTTTCAAGTCTGCATACTGGTTGGGCCTTTCTCTGTGGAAGTGTCTTCCTTTGATGTGGGTTCTGCTTGAGTACTCCAAAGATGTGCGTTAGGTTCAGTGATGATACTACGAGGTGAATGTGAGCTTGAGTGGTTGTCTCTGTTAGCCCTGCTATACTCACAACCTGTCTAGGGTGTACCTCACCTCTTACACATGACAGTGGGGTAGGTTCCAGTAGGGGTGGGGGAAAAAAATCGATACTGTGTAGTATCGTGATATTTTGTTTGCTAATAATGTATCGATACAGGGACAGCAGAAATCGATATTTTGTTACAAAAAAAGTTTTTGTGGACTGGAACATGCTCTGACTTCAGAGCATGTTGATCCTTTTTCTGAGCAAGAATCCTGACATTCCTTCACTGTCCAAATGTGTTTAACTTTTTTTTTGGCAGCAATAAACATGACAGTTTACTTATTTTAATTTAAGACATGTTTTATTTTAATTAAGTTTAAAACTTTTTTATTTAATGTAAAATTATATTTTGTTTTAATTTACTTTCAAATTCTTCAGTTGCTGAATGGGCTGCATAGTTTTCACAAATTTCATAGTTCAGAATAGCTATAATTGTACCAGATGGTTGCATTCAGTTAAGTTGGACTAGACTGTAATACAAACTGTTCAGTTTGTCAACAATAAAACTGACTGAAATGAGAGAAAGACTGAGTGTGAGACTTTGATATTAGATAAAATGAATGTTGATAAAGTTTACCTTTATGTACAGAATCTGAATATCGCAAAATATTTTTAAAAAATTGCAATAATATCGTATCATGCGTTAAGTATTGTGATAATATTGTATCGTGGGATGTATGGTGATTCCCACCTCTAGGTTCCAGCCCTCCCATAACTCTTAAATGGATGAGTGGAATAGGATGGCTGAATGATTTCCCACTTCCATTAAGGTGTTAACTTTTCCTCCTTTATTGGAACAATGTTTTATCTGATGCTGCACTTATGCAAAGTCTGCAACAATTAATATTTCCAAGCCTGTATGTGGAGAGATTGACCCGACTGTTTTCCTGCTATTTTTATAATTTATCTTTGTTTAGGGGGCAGTGATGACACATGGACTGAGTCGGAGGAGTTTCCAGAGGATGAGAGGGTAGTCAGGTAATGGTTACCTTATCTACTGTACACACAGGACATGGCTCTGTGGGTTAATCAGGACTGTGGGATGGCTCTTTTTTTTTTTTAATTTTTTTTTTTTTATTAAATGTATTTATTTTGTAATTTAAGAATTGTGTTAATCTCATGGAGTCAAAGTCTCATCTGTGATAAACAAATTCATCCATTCTTAACACTGTCTAATAGGACTTTTGTTTTTAAGAGAAAAGTCAGAATTTGGATTTGAGGGTAGGTTTGATGTTGTCACTGACTTGATCATACAGGGTTTAAAAAAAAAAAAAAAAAAAAAAACTACAAACAAAAAACCCACAGAATTTACAGCCTGGATATTTGGTCTTGAAAGTTAAATCTTATTTTTTTTTTTTTCTTAATCCAATCATTGGTTGACAACTTGAAAAATAATTTAATGTTGTAACACACCTGTACTTTTAGAAACTACACCCAGCAAATGCCCAACATTTATATGCTATGTGCATGTTTTCACAATCTCTATAAATTGGTTTTCTTTAAAGTGAAATAGAAATGACAAGAATTTTAACAAGTGTTAAACGTCAGTCGTACTTTATTTTAATCATTATTATTTTATTTATTTATTTATTTTGCTCATTAGATGAGGAGCCAAAATATCTCAAATATTGAGGTCTAACCATCTGCCTGGTCACTGGTTATGCTCATGTCTTTTTTGAACATTCCTCTGCATCTCTTCACTTTTCTCCTCGTCAGGAACGGTGACTCCCATCTCTTCGATAAGGTTCGAGGTTATGACATTAAGCTGCTGCGTTACCTGTCAGTTCGCTACATCTGCGACTTAATGGTGGAGAACAAGAAGGTTAAGTTTGGCCTCAAGTAAGGAACAGACTGTACTGGTTCATTCACACTCTGTGCCATTTAGGTCACAGTTTCCTAGAAGAAGAGAGGTTAGAGGGAGGCTTCTGATGTGGCTACTCAGTTTAGCGTCAGATTTTTGTCAGTTCTGTCGTTAACAGCTGGGTGTGGGCAGTGTGCTTGGGATTATGGTGAAGTCTTTTTTTTTTTTTTTTTTTTTTAAATTTACTATAAACAGCTATGTCTAGAGCACCGCAATCACTGCTGCATCATTCAGTGTATTATAAGGTCTGGAACTGCTGTTGAGGGACAGATTTTTGATTGCAAATACATGGTGAATGGTGACAAGGCAGGTCAAAGGTCAGGAAAGTGCAAGTTTAAGAAAAAAAAAAAAAAAGTAGAGGGCCAGGAAACGGTTGCAGTGTGAAGCAGCAGTATCAGCAAGAACTAATACACTACGAATAACAGGAACACTTCAATGAAGTGGAGTAATTAAGTTCCAGTTTCCCCCCGAGTGCTGTTCTGACACGGATTTTTTTTTTTTTTTTTTTTTTGTCATTTGTGCAAATATGAACAATTTTATGGTGGTTCTTGAATGAAAAGTTTGTGCAAATGCATTTAATTGCAAGGGAGACTTAATAGATAGATATAGCACGCAACATTAATAAGCTTTTTAAATTAATTTTAAACAATATTGTCAGCTTTAGAAAGGTCAGAAGCTGCACTGCTAGTTTATCACATTAAAAACAGCTTTTAATAAAAGGGTTTATTTTCATGTTTCTGGGTGACTGCTTATAATGCATCTCATTTGGTTTCCTTGTGTCCCTGCAGTGTGACGTCATCAGAGAAGGTAGACAAGGCCCAACGCTATGCAGACTTCACTTTGCTTTCTGTGCCTTACCCAGGTAAGGACCCTTTCACCAGAGCTAGGTGTGCTTTATCAGCCAGTAATGGAATATGAGTGGAATTACAGAGGCGGTCCACGAACAGCTGTGACTTGTAGAACAAAGCCCTCGATTAATAATAATGATAATATAGTAATAAATTAAACTACCATTTTGGTGTTTGTGCTTAAAACGTTATTACTACTACTCTTTCATAACATGTACCTGTGCTGTCTACCCAAATTAAAGCTCTGGGATGTTGCACTTTAAGCTAGTAAAATTTGTCAAATCTTAAGCATTTGATTATTCACATTTTTCTGCTTTGTATAAAGTGCATATTTGCCATAAAACCTTCTGCCAGGCAGAAAATATTTGGGAACTAGACATTTTATTTGTATTTTTGTATACTCTCATTATAGCTTGACTTTGGGTTAATTTAGAGAGGAGTTTGTTAGTCGCGGCAGATGGCCCCGCCCCTCCCTGAGCCTGGTTCTGCCGGAGGTTTCTTCCTGTTAAATGTTTCCTTCCCACTCTCGCCGGGGGGGGGGGGGGTGGTATTATTGTAGGGTCTACTTTACAATATAAAGCACCTTGTTGTTGTGATTTGGCGCCGTACAAATAAATTAAATTTTACCGTTGTTTTTCAGGATGTGAGTTTTTCAAGGACTACAAAGACAGAGATTACACAGCAGAGGGTCTAGTGTTTAACTGGAATCAGGTAGAGAATCTGCTCAGACAGATCAGGCACTGGTCAGAAGTCAGCTCTGTGTTGAGCATTCTTCTTTGTATCTTCTGACAGGACTTTGTGGACGCTCCTTTGACAATCCCCAGGTGCTTTACTCACAACTTGAACATTGACTGGACTCAGTACCAGGTTAATTCTCTTCTCTTGTCTTCCTGCTTTTACTGAGTTCTTTATCTGCCATAACTGTCATGTGCTGATATTACTGGTGTTATAGCTCCATCTGTTGTCCAACTTGCATAGATCTTGGCTCGTTATTCATAACTTGACTGCTCATACACTAGCGCACACACACACACACACACACACACACACCACAATTAATGTTTGTTTCTCTGTGAAAACTGTCCAGTCATGGGACCTGGTGCAGCAGACCCAGAACTACCTGAAGCTACTTCTCCACATCATCAATAGTGATGGTAGGTGTGTGTGTTTTCTTGTTGTGGATTGGAGGCAGCTCAATCATAATATAAAGCAACAGTCAAAGTCATTGTAGAAGGAAAGCTTGCCATTAACTAGCTGCCTTGGTAACTCCTCCGGCAGTTATTTTATGTTCTGTCAGAATGAGTGGTAATCTCGTTGGTCACTGGGATGTAATAAGGAATCAACTGTCAAATAAGAAACCAGGTTTAGCATAAGGTTTTGTAGGCTAATTCACTTCCTGTTTCGGATAATTCTCTGGTTCATGGTTAACCACCACCAAACAGCTGAAGACTTTGAGTAGACTGTCACTGTTTCAATGTCCAACTTCTAACAGAATAATCTGAGTAGATATTTAAGGAACTACAATGTCAAAATGCTCAGGTCCGTTTGTGTCAAAACATTGGTTTTAATTCAAGTTTAAGATGTCTTAAACCGTTCATCATGATAATCACAGTAGCAGAACTGTTCCTTAACCCAGTGTTTCCCAACATTTCTGGAGCCACGGCACATATTTCACATTGGTGGTGTGCCGTGTGAATTTTCCAAACAAAAATGTCACAAAAAGCATATTGATCATTTTTTTTCCCCGTGCACCAGGCATAACGGAATTGGCTTGTTTGTCCCCAGTATACCTTTTTTTTTTTTTTTTTGCTGCTCATGCTAGGGCCTTCATCTGGGTTAGAATTTTCTCCAAGACCCAGGTCAAACGGACTACTTTT
The DNA here is from genome assembly GCF_051167445.1 of Perissodus microlepis. Classification (NCBI taxonomy): domain Eukaryota; kingdom Metazoa; phylum Chordata; class Actinopteri; order Cichliformes; family Cichlidae; genus Perissodus; species Perissodus microlepis. Next base: position 2,950,869 of record NC_140465.1, read on the forward strand.
TCTTTTCAAATATATATCTATTGCTATATTGTCTCACTCACAGCATGGCAATTATGTAATTTCTTCTTTGTCTTCTGTTTTACTGGCAGTTGGCAACCCATTTAATTGGAGCAGGTAGTTGTACTGCCCTCTAGTGGAAGAGAATGTGATTGTTCTGCCCGTTACTCACACCGATCGCTTGGAGTACTAATCAGGTGGAACCAGATAATCTTCCGCGGCACATCTGATCATTTCTCACAGCACAGTGGTTGGGGAAACACTGCCTTAACCTAATTAATGGTCTGTGTAGCCATCTCAAATAGCCAAAAAGTCCTTAAATAAGCATTAGTTGGCAGTGCTTTATTTATTGTCTGTGAAGGTTCTCAGTCATCCAGGACATCGTAGTCTGAGGAAACTTGGAAAGAAAAGCGTCTGGACTTTAAGTTGCTTGAAGATGTTTCACCTCTCATCCGAGAAGCTTCTTCAGTTCTAGTTAGAACCATCTTAAAGCAACTTAAAGAAGTCCAGACACTTTTCTTTCCAAGGTCCTTAGTTTATTTATTTTTTTTGTTCATTTATACTACGTCAAATATTGGTACTATTTTTTTTTTTTTTTTTTTTTTTTTAATTCCATTTATTTGGTATGATTTAGAATACAGTTACGTAAACTTATCTTCATTTCAACACACCAGTTGAAACTAAATCAGGCTAATGGAGTATAATTAATAACACTAGATGGTGTTTAGCATGATCAGGTCATTGCGGAGGATTATTATGCCAATTACTGTCTATTGTTTTGTCCTTTGTCAGAATGCAGATCAATAAACAAGTTTCTCTGCATTTCCCTGTACATCTATAAATTTCAAGCTGTGGTTCAGCATCCTTCATGAAGGCAGTTCATCGCAGAGCTGTTATACTGGCACTCACTCTGTGCCATTGCAAAACAGAATATGCATGTTGCTCAGTCTCGGTGCTGTCGTCTTCACTTTAATCATTCATTGTTTCCAGTTCAGTACACAAGTTGAGTTCATCTATCGAGTTCATGTTACACAACACTTCTGTACTCTGTGGTGCATTATGTACTCTACCGATTCATAATACTCTTGCTTTCCAGAAGGTGCTTACAGCATTGACCTCTCAGGTGTTGTCATTTCAGATGATAGCGGCCTCCTGGTGCACTGCATATCAGGATGGGACAGAACGCCTCTGTTCGTGTCTCTCCTCAGGCTCTCTCTCTGGGCAGTAAGTCTTTTCTATTCTTGAGTGGTTTTTAAATCTTTTTATTTCCTTCTGTTTCTCCACATGACACCAAACACCTCAATGGGTCCTTCAGACCTTCATTAGAGACTCTTGTAATCCCATGCTTAATCAGTCTGCCACAAATCCACCACTGCTCCTTGTGTCAATTTTTCTGTGCTGTAATTGGCCTCGCTGTATTCACCACCATTTGTTTTATTTTTAAATTCCAACTTATGCAAAAAAAGTCTTCTTCTGAAGATGTGACCCACACGGCAATCTTCTGATAAAACTGAAACTGTTGATCTGTGGACAACTAGTCAGCTCTGTCAGAGAGCAGTTCTGCTACCTTCTCTAGACTCATGACTTTGGCATGTTTACGTTGGCCAATGTGACACAGCACCTCTGTAAAGGGCAGAAATGCCAACTCTACTATATATATAGATATCTAGATATAGATATAGATATCTATATCTCTGTTCTGTTTTGGAGATGTGGACAAATTGGTGAAGCCAGTGTAACCAGTACCTGCAGGAACTGGAAAGTTGATTCAAGCACTTTTAGGCTTAGTTCACCAAAGCTACAGTTGGTGGTCCACAAGGCTGTAGTCCAAGACTGTGTAGTTGAAGTGAATCCATGGCATGAGGAACATTGTGGAAAAGCAGCAGATTATTACCTTTTTATAGTTACAAATGGTCAATATAATTTTTATTTTTTTTAAACCATGGATAGTTTCACTTAAGTGCATGCATTTAAACCAGACTGCTGTCATGCTCCCATGTGCTTTTCCTGAGAGGTCTATTCAGAAGTAACGTGAGCACTTTACTTCTGCTAGACATGTACACAGTACCTGCTGAAGCCTAAACCTACTAGAATGCCACCCGCAGTGCGAGCTGTTTGACTCAGTTATTCCCATCTTTCACAGGATGGTGCAGTGCATGCCAGCCTGGAGCCCACAGAGATTCTGTATCTGACTATCGCTTACGACTGGTTCCTCTTTGGGTAAGAATGTTACATCTGTCATTTCAGGACTTCACAGCAACTTGTTAAGAGATGTTGATTTGGCCAGCAGAAATATGTCAGAGGTGATTTGGACACTTCGTAGTGCCACCTGACTTGAGAGACCCTTGGTTGTCTACAGTACATATTTGAGTTGTGACTGATTAATGGAAGAATGGGAAGGTAAACTTGCGACGTGCAGCATTTAAGATAATTTTAAGCCTTTTTTGATCCCATCACCGAACAGCTTAAACTCGGTCACTCATTTTCAGATCTTTAAGCTAAAATGTTTAAGAGTTACTGGAATGACAGTACAGAGTTGAAACGGCTACCCCCCCCCCCCCAATTTTCAGGTTCAGTTTGTTCAACTAAATCTGGTGCTATGAGTTTATCCCAAACACACTTGGATCAGTTGAATATATGGTGCATTGTAGTTTAAGTATCAAAGTCCTTTAAAGCTACCCTCAGGTGGAGATGTTGATGTGCTTCATCAACGTCTCCGATCCATTTCAGCTCTGCTGGTATTCTGTATTTATCCTTTTTAACTATGATAAAGACTGGTCAGTTTAGAACTATTATATAATTTTATATTATAGTATTATGCTGAGGAGGTTTGGCAATGGGGAAGCTTTTCAGTCATTCCTTTTTTTTTTTTTCTCCCCCCTTCTAGTCACATGCTGCCAGATCGACTCTCCAAAGGGGAAGAGGTACTTGTATTTAAAATGAAGTTGTAGCTCATTCTAAAGCCAGTAAAAATGACACTTGACATAATCATTTAGCTTAATGTGGAATAACAACTCCTAAATACGTTGAGTGAATTTTGGTTTGTGAAAGGCTACATGCACTTTGTGTACCCCTTGCTATTACCAGTTTCTATTTTTGTCTTAATGGTCTGTTTGTTTCATCAGACATTCTTCTTTCCTCCTCAGATTTTCTTTTTTTGCTTCAATTTTTTGAAGCACATTGTTTCAGAGAAGTTCTCTACTGTTAAAAAGCAGAGGTGTGTTTACCACATTACCTAGTCAAATTCCAGCTGTGTGGATTCACTATCAGTTGTTCACTAATCTTTTAATGTCTGACCTCTAAGTTTTAGAAGAAAGAACTCTCACTTCAAAGACAGTGATTTCACTGTGGAAGAGCTCTGCCAGTTGAGTGAGTCACTCTTGCATGCCTTCATCTGTAGAAGTTTTGACTGATTTTTCATGGATCTAGCTAATTAATTACAGATATTTTGGGAGCCTATATTATTATAATATAATACCCAAATACACCACTAAATGACACAGGAAGTCATTCCTGCCTGTACAACTCCTCCATCTAATGCACAGTATACACTGCAATAGTTACTGTAGAGAACGTGCAAAAGGGTGTAAATGACAAAGTTTTACAGTTTAGAGTAAAATGTCAATCATATATATTTTACCTTTGTAGTATTCTGGATATTTAATAATTGAGCTATTTGTATATATTAGAGCCATTTCTTATGTTTTTGTAAACTTTGTAATATATTGTATTATTTAATTAGTTCAGTCTGTTACTTTTGTCTTGGAGCAACTGTAACCACATAATTTCCTTAGGGATTATTAAGGTATTCCAATGATATGCAGTATCAAAAGTTCAGACATACCTAATCACTGTTATTTAATCTAGTGAAATGTAAAGTGTTTAGCTTTGTTCTGGAATAGTAAGGTGAGTGATTGTGGAGGCCAGATCGCTTTAAGCAGAAATCCAATTGAAATGGTTTGGGATGAATTGGGCAAAGAGGGCATCTTAATCATATGGTGTGACTGGTAAAGCAACAGGCCTTTCATCCCAATTCTATTTTTCTTCTGCATAATCCATCATATAAAATTGAATCAAATGGAAAGTCTCTTTTTAAAACTTAGTACTTAGAAATTAGTTTTAATCATTTAACTTTATGCCCATTAAATCATCTCCTGGACAGACAAGTGCAATCCAGTTCAAGTACCAATATTAAACAAAAAATAAATTATGCAATAATCTTTGCAACATCTGTTGCACATAAACAACATTAAGGTGCAAACAATTCACCTAAAAAACAAAAACATTAAAACCCCTCAGTATTCAGGAAAATTAGGAAGTGCTTTAAACTGCAGTTTAAATGTGTTTGACAAACTCAACACAATGTAACTTAAAACATCCTGCAAAACTGTGCTGGCTCTCACTTTAGTAGGAGAAATTTGCATGGACATTTGCAGCTAGCATTTTAAATTTTGGGTGAAATGGGGTCAATGCAATTCTTAAGCATGGATGCAAATGTTCATTAGTCGTGAGCGAATTTTGTCCATTCATCTTTAAATGCCCAATTTTCATCATCCACTTTACATATTTATGACAAAGCCATCTTCTTTTACTCATCTGTGCAGCACCAAGTCATAATTATACTGTCAACAAGCCTGAGCTCCCAAGCTAGGAATTTAGCAACCCACGCTGAAGGGCCTGCATGGGTTTCCTTTGTGTTGGTGGTGCAATATCGCCACCAGCTGGCTTGGAGTGTGGACCTGAATGTGGCTGCCCCACATAGTTGCCCGACGCGGTAGCCGGCAGGAATAAAACATTTACCTATATGGCAAATGAGAAAATGCTTTGCGGTCTGGGGAAAAAAAAAAAAACCCCTGATCTATACGTTACAGCACGTCTCACTATGGTCTTTAAATGACTGTGCTTTGTCACATGGCTGCTGAAAACAACCATCAGAAGTTGGGTGTGCAGTTCAGCAACTATATATAGGCAGGCTTTGGCTTGTATATCTATATAGACATCCTAAATGTGGCATCAAATGACCATCATTTGGCACTAATGCTATTATTCAAGAATTCCCAAACTCTTGAAAGAAAGGTATTGAGCATTAAGCAGTCTCTGGTGCTATGCTAAAGACTGCAGTGGGAGCTCATCCTACTTGCTTCTGGTCTGATGCAAGGAGACTTTAAGTGCCTAAAGCAAAACAATGAGACCATGATTTTTAAAATGGTACTTTAATCTTTTATAAAAGTGCAAGCCTAAAATCCAAAACTTGCTTGAACAAACTCTTAACCTTTTAATGTGGTAGTCACATCAGGGTGCTTTTTCATGTCAGACTCGATCAGTTTCATAGGTGTAAATGGTGCTTTGTTCAGGCCTTTGCTGTAGTGTTTGAGGACGACACTGTCTGAGCAGCAGACGTGTGACTGCAGAATTTTGGGGGAATTGCTCCAGCCTTCCCCTGTAAATGTCTGTTTTATAAATCTAAATAATATATTTAGCTGGGGTGGGGCGGACAATACAGGAGCTTTGGGAAAATTGAAGCAGGGGGGTAAACCTTTATTGGTTGGTGCTACTCAGGCTCTCCTGTGTGACATGTTGGATGAAATGCTGTTTGCTTTCAGAGTCCAGGGACCGTGGCAGTGTGACTAGTTTGAGCAGTGACTTTTCCCTCATCACTGAAGAAATTGCTAGTGGATCAAGCTTGACCAATGACACTGTGGACCTGTCCTCCAGTCAGCCCCAAGCCTCCAACTGGTCAGCACCACACATGCTCACAAAATTCAAGGATTAATTTCTCAAAGTGTCTTTAGGTTGATCTTTTCTTCCAGTTATTGCAAGCTTCTTAGAATATTTATACTGCTGTATAATACATACGGTCCAGTAAAAACAATATTGTAGAAAATGCAAATCTACTCTCCTTCAGTGGATAACAAAAGGTCTGCAAAACACATGTAAAAGCTTTTCAAATCCACACAATTACAATTTTTGTGATTCTGTCTGCTTGAGACCCTCCTCAGCTATGCAGGGCAAGTTGAATGGAGTCACTCAGGAATCTGACTGGTTATGTAGAGGTGCATGAGTATTATGTAAATGCTCACCTCCCAGTCATTGCATTGTTTCATAGGGTGTTTTGCATTATAGTCTCCAGGTACTTACTCTATTATCAAACATTTTGCAGTCATCGTATGCAAGCTAGTTGGGGAGTGATTTGGATGGTTGTGTTGTGACCCTATGCTGGACTAGTCTTGTGTGTGTGTGACCAAGGCCTTAAAGTGTCTGAAGTTGATGTGTCATCTCAAACAAGTTCTTTGCATTTTAAGGAAATGCTCACAGCTCCAACACTTTGCTAGTTTAGAACTAACACACACACGCACGTACGTTCCAAGCCAAAGGTGCCTTGTCTAAGGAATACCAAATACAACTAACTTATGCAGTGGTTGTGTCGTTGGCCTCAGATAACAAGCTGTTGCTAATGGTGATTTACTCTCTGCCCTCAGGAGAAAAGGCACCACTTCCTCTTCTCCAATGGTGGTTTGGAATAAACAGAACCCTTTGGACGACCGCCTCTCCCACACAGCAAATGACGCCAGGTCTTCTAGCTCCTCATCCAATCAGTCGGAGCATGGTGACACTCGTACTGGCAGCAGCCCATTGGCTGTTCCAGGGAGAAGGTGAGGGAGTCCATGTAGCTTAAGCCGCCAGTTCAAGTTTGCTTGACTGCGTACTTTTACATACTTAACATTTTGGACAATCACCAGATCACCTTCTCAGCTTTTTGTTGCTTTTACTTACGAGCAGTGAAATACAGTTGCTACGACAGTGCAACCACTGTTATACTGTTGTCATCTGAACCTGTTAAAATGTTCAGGGCCTGGTTTGGAGTGTGTTCCACTTCCTCTATCTATAAGTCTCATCAGCTTCTTTGTCGGCTTTGAATTCTTCTTTCATTTCTGTTTCTATCATTTCCCTTATTTTGGGTTTAACTGCACCGTTTGACGTATTCTGAAATTTTCCAAATCAGATAGCTTGAAGTTCTCAGTCACTTAAATGCTGCTATTAGGCAAGTGTACGTGGAGGATTTTGTTGCATAGTACCTGCTCATTTCCTTTATTACAAAACTGCAACTGCAGAGAGAAACTTTTTTTTTTTTTTTTTTTTTTCTTCAGTAAAAGAAGTCTAAGCTTGCTGCTTTTTAAACAGTCTTAGAAACCCTGTGACAGGTACAGGAAAAGGCACAAACCCTCTGAACACTTCCCATCCTAAGGAAGACAAGCTGGTCTACATAACATGCTCTTTGCAGTTGTAGGCCAAAAAAGTTTAGTACATAACAGACCTGCTTTGTGAATGGATTTTGACAAATTGGATTCCACTCTGTCATCAACACAGCATGACTTCTTAAGCTTTAAGTGATTGTATTGTATAACTGATTTTTGCAAAATCCATGCAAAGCTCCGATAGTATGCAGCTGCATCCAAAAGCAACAAAAAATGCCGTATGCTAAACAGTTTCAGCTTATTCAATTAACTATGTGCACGTTAGCATATGCTACTTCCGGTGAGGAAACTCCTGTGGGGAGCTTTGTTTCCAGTGTCCTATTCGCGCCTGGTTTACGGTCCAAAACAAGTTAAGCAAATGAATGAATCAAGCGGCGATTTACATTTCTATAGATGTCTCGGGCATTTACCCAATATATCTGTAAATGATGTTCATCGACTTGTCGATATTTTTCCCCCGCGCCTCAGAGCAAAAGAGAAAAGGGATTCAAATGTTATATTTCTCAGCTGTCCCTCGTTTATCGCGGGTGTTATGTTCTAAAAATAACCAGCGATGGGTGAAATCAAGTAGCCAATTTTATTTTTTGACGGAGCAAAACGTTTCGTGGACATACAGTACTGCACTTCAGAGTCACACTGCTAGCGATCGATGCAGCGATTCTGTACTGTACAGGAGAGACGTCACGGAGGAGATCGTCTGCAGCGATCAGGACGCAGGACACAATGTGACGTAAAAAAAAAGCATGCAAACTTGCACTAAAAAATCCGCGAAACAGCGAGGTGAAAGGTGAACCGCGTTATAGCGAGGGACCGCTGTAATTTTGAAGGTAAGTCACAACATACCTTTCGTAAATACTAATGTATAGAAACCGTTACCAGCAATCATTCATTTTTTGTGGCTTTTTTCACGGTTTGTTAACATGCTGTGTAGGTGTGTACTTGACTAGAGGATATCGACATAACGGGAAACATCTGGTTTGACTATTCTTCACCTGTAGTTTGAATGCTGAACATTTGCCTGTTTAAGTCATAAGACCAGTCATTATACAGAGATGTGCTTCTGAATGTGGACGATGTGTCTTCTGCTGCAGTGATGCAGTTCTGCTTGTGTTGAGTGATGTAAACAACTGATCGATCTAAACGTCAAAATTGATCATTAGATTTTTTTTTTTTATGACACAACAGCGGTGAGTGTTCCCACCTTCTGCTCTTTGTAACTTAACGCGATCTTTCCGTTTTCGAGTTTTGGACATGATTTTGGAGTATATCTTCGCAGTAGCGATTGACCGCAAAGTAAAGCTACCGGAAATGCACAACCCCACATCCGGTCTCAAACCAGGAAGTTAGCATTGTCTCGTGCACGTAGTCAATTCAAATTTGCAACATCTTATTAATTTGTATCACTTTTATCTAGCAAGAATACTTGAATAAAATGGATACATATATGAATCTGGTATATTTTATTTATGAGACTGTGTTCATGGATTGTCCTTAACAAAAAGATCTAAAGTATATGGTAAGAAATACAGACATTGGTACCAGTGTTGAGACTCGGGCAGTATTTGGCTTCTCCAAAACGGGTGCAACTGTGCAAAGAAACGGGACAAAGTGAAGAATGGAGTGGTGTCTCCTTAGAAATCAAAATCAGTGTAGTCCCATTTGAATTCTTTAAGATTCCATATCATTCAGCAGTTACAACACGATATTCTAATGTCATACATCTGGCACAACACTATGGTTTTGAGAAACTGGTGCTATTGGAAAAGGTCCAATGTAAGGTAGACCATACAATGATACATGCAGAAAGAAACCCAACAATCATGACTCCCTATGAGCAAGCACTTTGGCAACAGAGGGATGGGGAAAAACACCTTTTTAACAGGAAGAAACCTCCAGCGCAGCCAGATTTAGGGAGAGGTGGCCATCTGCCACAACCGGTTGGGTTGGGGTGAGGGAAGGAAGATGAGACAAAGACATGCTTTGGAAGAGAGCCAGAGATTAATAACAAGTACGATTCAACGTAGAGAGGTCTATTAACACTTTGAATTCTAAAGCTTGCTAAAGGCTTCCACACAAAGTCCTACAAGGGTCTGTCCACAAGCAGCACGTTTTGTATTTCAATCCATTTGCTATGCAGCTATTAAGAAGCGTGGTGTGAACAGTGGTCGTGGAGGTCATGGGCACCTCTGGAGTGCCAAAAATCAAGCTGACTGTGGACCCAAAGCCTAAAACATCTTAGATGCATTATAGGAACAAATATAATGTTTTTTTGTTTTATTTTTTTAACACCACTTGTTATCAGGATACAACTGGTTTGCTGATACAGACTTGAAACTGAGTCGGGGTATCCTAAATGGAGATTGCTCCAACACAAATTTCAGTCATGCTACTGATCAAGATGATGAGCTCTGGGGGCTCTCTTTTACTTTTGTCCCTCTTATCTGTCTCTCAGGTTAGCAGCGGACTGCGCTCGGTCAAGTTCCTCCCTCTCTACAGATTATGGTAGTTGGCAGATAGTTTCCGGTTGTGGCAGCATCCATGACCATACCCATTTCCCTCCACCTTTGGCCTCAGCCTCATCCTCCAACTCATCTACTGCTATCGCTGCCTACGACTCCCCCCTGCCATTCAGCTTTCAGGACGAAGCCAGTGGACGAATGTAAGTACCTCTCCACTGGTAGACAGGTTTCAGTCCCGTAAGAAAGATTTGTAGATGATGGCATGGTTTCATAGTCTTAAACAAGAGGTTCACTTCCCAGTGGGACAAGGATGCAGAAAAGCAGACTGTGACCCTTTTCTCAGTTAGTAACAACAGCTTAGACTTCTTAAATTAAACCACGGCTAGCTTTATGCTCAGGTATCGCCTCCTTCATTCCAACACTGGATCTGTTTGCCATTACAGGGCCCACAGTTTATTGTGAAATTTTCAGTTGTGATACCATTTTTATTTTGTGCCAGTTTAGGATCTCTTTAGCAAATCGGTAACCATAGTTTGTGCTGGGCTGTATGACTGGGTGTAGTAAGAGTTTGCTGGTTTCAGTTACTTTAGCATTGTATGTGATCTTTGTCATTAGTCTGTATTTCTTTTCAATGTATCTGTCCCTACTGTTCTTGACTATAACAGTGTTTCCTGGCTGTTAACACACTGCTGTGCTACCCAGCATGGTAAATTGTCTGTGTCACAAATGTTGTGCCCTTGTGTTTTTGTCTTGTTTTTGAGGTGACTGTGCTAACCACTGTCACTTAACAAAGTTCCTGGTTTGGGCCCCAGGGTGGGGCCTCTTATGGACTGTGGGTGGGGCCTCTTATGGACTGTGGGTGGGGCCTCTTATGGACTGTGGGTGGGGCCTCTTATGGACTGTGGGTGGGGCCTCTTATGGACTGTGGGTGTCCTCCCAGTGCCTGTGGGTGTCCTCCCAGTGCAAAGACATGCCGGTTTATCACAGATTCGGACTTGTTCATGGTTGTTAGGTTAATTGTATGAATATATGAGTAAATGTACCACATTTGATCACATGATCAGTGATGGTAAAGCAATGCATAAATGTCAGTCCATATGAAGTTGACATCATAATTAGAACCATGAGGAGGGTGGACATCTCATAGAGGTCCTATTACTGGGGAATACCAGCTCTTTTGACCAATAACAGGGTTCAGAGAATTTTAAAAGGGCCTAATGACTGTCTAGTGCTGGCAGCTGTACCAGTGCATAAAGTTGATAAGGTGGGGTAGAGTTTGGAAGATCAATGTAATAAAAGGGCTCAATGAGTTAGGCACGTTAGTGTTATAACTAATGTTTGACCATATTTCAAACTACAATCACATTAATATCTTGCCATTTGTGCTGACATAATTGACATGAATAGTGCTACTTCTAATACAGCACTATCATAAAGTTTGTTTGTGCTTTTGTCTTTCTCAAACACAAGCTTTGATTTGTCAGGAAATTGTTTTTTAAAAGTTTTTGGAACCAGGGCACTGAAATGTTCAGTAGAGATGGCTTACTGCCCAGTAGACAATGAGAATTGGGGAGATGCATTTCCACTGGGTCCTCCCTTTGACTCATCTGCCTTCTCTCTGGTCTCGGCAGGAGATGCATTTTCTCAGACCTTTACCTCCCATCTTATCCCCCCTGCTTATTTCCTGTCCTCTCCAGGTGTTCCTTCCCCTCTGAGCGTCAGGCCCGTCTGGAGGCAGTACGTGAAGCCTTCTTGGCAGCCTACAGCTCCACTGTTGGCCTCAAATCCTCAGCTCCCAGCCCCTCTGGTGCCATCTCCGGCCTGCTGGAGCAGTTTGCCCGTGGGGTGGGCCTCCGCGGCAGTAACGCCATCGTCTGAGCCTCTTGATGGGACCTTGGACCCTCCTGCTTACATCAGTTGATTCAGCATGTCTGTGCCAAACAATCCCCTCTTCAATTTTAGGGGTGAAGCATTATTATTATTATTTTTTTTTTTAATATTTTAATATATTTTTTTTATTTTTTTAACATGCCCTCCATTTTATTTTATTTTTCCCCTGTGGACTTTAAATGTCTGAGGTTTTTGTCACATTCAGGAAGGGAAATGGTTTCAAAAAGGGATGGTGATAGATTTAAGTGGCTTAGAGGTCTCCTGTTATTACAGTGTAAAGAATTCTGCCTTGGCCTGTTTATAGATTTGTAACTCCATGTCCAGTAAACAATATCACTTGATTTCTTTTGCTTATGCTGCTATTCTTCACTGATCCAAACAGTTCTGTAGTTCTACTGGGCAGTGAAAATGAGACAAAGAACTTGATGTTTTTTGTTTGGGTTTTTTTTTTTTTTTTTTTTTCACCCCCTCAAATTGTCTTCTAAAAACAGAAAAGATTCGATGCTGTTCTGATTTTGAATTTGGCACAGTACTTTATCCGATCTGTTTTACTGCATAGAGCTTCATATTTGTGGGGGTCTAAAGTTAAAGGGCTTTTGGTGTTGATGTTCCCATACAGGAAACGTTTAGAATAGTTGACTCCTGCGCTTTTTTTTTTTTGATTTGTTTTTTGTTCCCCCAATGACCCATGAAAGCTTTAGCTGAAAGACCTTGTATAGTCTGACCATTGTCAACTTGGTTTAAAGAGAACTGAATTATGCTGCTTTCTTATTTTACAAACTACTCAATGCCAGATATTTGGTGCCTTGAAGTGGAACAAAATAATATTGGACAATCAAAAGAACTTGGTAAAAACTGAAATTTTTCTCCAACAATGCAGTTTGGCTTTAGTTGGCACCATTAACTGAACAAGCCAAATGTTGTCTATTTGGTTATTACTCTGTTTGAACCTCTACTTTGACTGGTGGAAACAGGACTGTGCCTGTGGCCAAAAGGCTGGTTAAGACCAGTTATCAGCAACAGTCTTTTGGAACGTTTCAAGCTGACAGCTAGACACTGCAGAGGTTACTCACTTAAGTCAAAATGCTAAAAGTTGTATATGGATGCATTGCTTTTAAACGCTTGTCCAGGGAAGCTTGATATCATACTACATGCAAATAAAATTAGTCTATGTGACTGACAGATCAAATTATTTGCTTTGTAATTTTTGTAGGAAACGCTTAAATTTCAGGAGCTAAGATTTACATGAACCATTTTTTGGGTTGAGTAGTTGCAAGAAAAAACTGACCTTAGATTTATGTGATACTTTTATAGAAAAAGACTAAATATAAGGACTGTTCCTTCATGGCTCTCACAGGGTTGATTATTTATTTTTTTAACCTTGCCATTTACAGTATCACCATATTGACTCATATCTGTTAAGGTTTAGTGACTGTGAAGAAGCACTGAGCATTGTGGTAGCAGATATGAACTAAAGGCCTTTTCGATGTTTCTCGTCCCTCCAGTGAAGGGAGGTCCGCTTCATTCCTGCCAGTACTGAGATTCCTGCCCAGCTATTATCACACATTCACCTCCTTTCATGTCACACGTGGACTTTCCTGCCCACTCAGTTGGGTCAGTTCATACTTAAGTTGTAAACTAGCCTATCGGTGTTGCCAAACTGTTTGACAGTTGCTGTACCTCAGGGCCTTTCTGTTGTGCCTTTTTTTTTTTTTTTTTTTTTTTTTTTTTTTGTCCCGCCTCTTAATTCTTTAGCACTGGATGAGTCTTCTGTCCAGTTTCAGGTATATTTTCTGTTAAATGTGTGCATTTAATTTTTAAACATTTTTGTTAAAGAGCTTTGTCTTAAGAGTTGACTGCAGTGAAACCTGTGAGGCTTTCATGTGGTTGCAGTTTGTACAATGACATAACGCTGAGTTTTGTGGAGATTGATGTTGGATATCGGGCAGCAGTCTTTCAGTTCTGCCTCTGTAAATGGCAGTTGCTGAAAATGACTGGTATCGTAATTTTTATTATTATTTTTTTTATGAATATAATGTCCTCTTGGGAATTTTGGGAAATGTACTCAGGATTGAGATGAAAAGGTTGGCACCAGTGTTGTTTCTGGGATAAGTGCAGCGCTACAACAGAATGTCTAGCCATGATTTGGATCAAGAAAGATTAAACCTTAGCTTAAAAGAAGACTTTCAGAGCTTTGTTATATAGAGACGGTCTTGTAGGAGAGTGGAACAGCTTTGAACTTTATTTTTTATTCCCCACCCTGAAAAATAAAATTTTGGACAAACTTGAAGCCAGCAGCGTTTCCTTGGTTGAGCTAGGCTATTCTGACTCACTGTCCTTGACACATGCACAGCCTTATTTTCGCTCTTGAGCCATCTCCCAAAATCTTGAATTAACAGAATGTTTCTTTTGCTATGCCTAAAACCAAAGTCTGTTTTCTTTATGCCTCAGATCATGAGCTGAGGCGTTTTAAGTCACTTGAATACTTACTGTATCAAGATCAATTTTAAATAATCCTGACACAGTAAGTACTTTGAATGTGGCGTGTACCAGTTCTTTGCACAGGCTGCCAGTGGTTTAATCTTGTACTTCCAAAGAGACTAATGGAACAATCTGCCCTGTTTTGATGTAATGAAAGTCTGACTGTTATGACACCATCTCCCTGTCAGGTTTTGCGCTTTCTCCTTAAATTCAGTTCTCACATTTATCTGTGGTTTGGCATAGTATCTAGCATTCAAAAAACATTGTCAATTTATTTTCTTCTTTTACAATTTTTAATAAAAACTAAAACACGCCACCCTCAGTCTCTCTCAGTTGGGGTAGATCATTGTTTCACAAATGAGGTTTTAACTTGTTGAAATGCTGCATTGCTCTTGTCTAGTGTCCTGTGTAGAGTCTTCTTTGTATATCTGATGCATTTTTAAAGAATTTTTTTTTTTTTTTTTTTTTTTTGGGTTATCAAATACCATTACTTGTTGATGGATGTCGAGCTACAGTTGAAAGTGACTTGAACTCCAGGTGGCAATTTTGAATAAAGGAAAAATAATACTTCTTGGTCAAAGGTTTTTGTTTTTGTGTGGTTTTGTTTTTTTGGGGGGGGGGGGAGAATAAAGGCCAGAGAAACCTATTCACTGTCATACAAGTGAGAGGCATGATCTATTTATATCATTGTAACCCTGAAGGACCCGACACGACTCAGGATGCTCTCTTTTAGATTTTTATTTTATTCACACTGGCTCTGTTTGTGGCTCAGTGCTCTCTCTGCTGCAGCCGAGCCACCAACCACACACGCCCACCGCCCCCTGGCCTATGGACCACTTTGAAGTTAAAAGGCTGGAGGGCCAGATACCACTACGGTGGGTGTTTTTTTTTTTTTTTTTTTTTTTTTTTTTTTTTTTTTTTTTTTTCTTTTTTTTTTTCCACTGCGGTGGGATCGGGTGGGGCACCCAATGCTCTGTGGAGCTTGGTCTGGATGGGCCCGGGCTCCCTGCCCTTGGTGGATTCTGGGAACTGGTGGTACCTATGGGGGTCAGCGGGGGAGTTGGTTTGAGAGAGGGGCTACTTTGCCCTCCCCCAATCCTTTCATCCCTATCCCCAAGTGCCTCCCTCCTCCCGCTCCATCACACCAAAGCACATGCAGGGCCTTGAGGTACAAGTGCATCATTCAGGCAGAGGGGAGGCATTCCTCTGTCCCCTCCTGGCCACCTGTGCCTCAGTTTTATTCCACAACTTAGATACTCACATTACTTACACTCTCATGACACATGTGTATAGGGTCTTGGGGGTGGGCACACTAAACAGCGTCCAGAGGTCGGTCTGTTTATTCAGCCTCACCTCTGGTGCCGGTGCCCACCTCTCAGTTTTAAATACATGTAGACGTTGAGGGTTCTCGGGAGGGGCCGTGCTGACACTAGCTACTATCTGGCAGAGGGTCGTTGGCACAATGCCCCCCTCCTGTTGTAAATGCACCTTAGAACAGCATGCATCAACACCAGATATGAGCAGGCAGAGTGAGGTATGGGGTCTTCAGACACCCCCGTTCTGTTTGACATCTGGGGGGGGGGGCTCGGAGGAAGAGCTGGCCTTCTGGTCGGGATCTGGGCTGTTGGGCTTTGCTGCTGCTGCAGGACCGGGAACGGTCTGCTTGTCTCCACTCCAGAGTAAAGGGAGCCATCTCCTGGGTCTGGGGTGGATTGTCCCTCTGGGGATGATGGTGCCTGGACCTGGGAGTAAAGAGTAGGTATGGGGAGTGTGTGTGTATATAGTGTTCAGGTCTGTGTGTCTCCCTGTTGAGTGAGTGCTTAGTATTTGTATATGTGTGCATGAGGCTGGGAATGCACGTTTGTCTATGTTTATGTGTTAAGTCGGGTCTTAGACTCAGAACATCTCAGGCCCCCCCTGGTGTGGGGCCTATCTCCCCCCACCACCATACTGCCAGTGGCTGATACTTGAGCACCCAGCCTCGGCAGGTGGGGGTAAGTACTGGCTCACTCCCAGCGGCTGCTTGGTGGGGCCTGGCCCCCCTGGCTCGGTTGGGCCCCTTCTGGGGTGTGGAGGGGTCTCGGGTCTCTGTGCTCCGTGCTCAGTTTGTTCTGGCATAGCTGGCTGCCAGCGGCGCCTGCAGGCTCGTCGTCACACCTCCCCATGGTTTCTGCACCACAACCCTGTCCGGGGCTCCCCTCACCTCTTTTCTAGGTGGGTGGCGCAACTGCCCCTGTGGGGGGCCTCTAGATGTCTAGGGCCTGGATCTCTTCTATGCCTGCTTCATGTCCTGTGGTGCAGGGGCTGTGGCTCTCCACACTTACTATTAGACAGTTACATGGAGCAACCTTATGAGTGCGCTGAATGCACTGAGTTGCTTCCATGCGTTTGGCTGATTAGACACTTGCAGGTGTACCTATTAAAATAGCTGATGTAGATGGAGTGTAGATTGCTGTGTTAAGCCAGCAGAAATAAACCTTTATAGCCTGGCATTAAAAAATAACTGCTGATTGGGTTTTTTTTAATGAGAATGAGGTAAGTAATCCATGTCTTCTATCTGTGTTCTTCCAAGAGAACGATGGGTTACTGTGGACATGTCCAACTGTGTCAAAAACACAAGGGCTCGTTTGCCCTTTACTGTGGTGAAAATAAGCCTTCATAGCTGTGAGTTTAATAGAATGTTGTTGGACATTCAAACGAATGGAAAACATACTGTTAATTAACATTTATATGGCTCTGATGTTTGTCTAAATCACTGAACATGCTGGTAGCCAAGCAGTGAAGCAGCTGGTGGCAGTGAGAAGTAACGTTCGGGGAGAGCGGTCACACAACCTGACCACTACAGGCAGAGCGTGAGGCTTTTGTTAAGCTTTTATTTTAGAAGAATAAATTTGCATATTAGCTAAATATTTAGTTTGCTGTAACATTTAGATTTAAATATAATATTAGATTTAACATTTAGTTTTAAATATAAAAAGTTACAAATATTTTTGTAAATTTGTAATTTACAAAATGCAAATTAATTTGTAAAAGTGACTCGAAAAAACATGTTTTATAAGGTTTGGAGCTAAATGTGGAAAAATGTTGCCGTAAATTTCAGCATGTTTCAGTTTACAAATGGCGCCCTATATGGTTTTGCCTCGGTTTGTTTTAAAAATATAAATAGCGATCTGTGTGTATATAAATATAAAACAATCTTATAATGTTCTCGAAAAGGTCTTTCTTTGCATAGGCTCCCTTTTGTTTTTTGGGCACAGATCACTTTCCATACCAGATTCCTTGTCGAGCCCAAATACGGCTGAAAGATTTGTGGATGTCTGTCTCCACCTGGCGATGGAATTAAGAGGAAAGAAGCGCAGAGAAGCTTGAGCATCCGGTTCTGTCAGCTTCGCTCTCTCTCTCTCGCTCTCTCTCGCCGTAAATGAAAGCCTCATCCTCAGGTATGCCTCCTAACCCGATGTGCTCCAGCGGCAACAACTACTACTACCGGAGGCGGCCGATTCACTCTCTCGGTTTGATGGAACACACACACATAGCCAAAGGAAAATCTGCGCTGTAATAAAAGTACGAACTTCAGGGACTGAGAACAACTGATTTAAAGAAAATAAATAAATAAAAAATAGCCTCGGCCATGGCGACAATAGGGGATTTCGACCCACTCAACTCCACCGTACCTGCTACAAAGATTGAAATCACCGTTTCTTGCAGGTAAGCCCGGATCTTTATGCTCTGACAGATTTAGACATTACTGGATGTTTGTAATTAAAGTCAGTTTTTTTTCTTCCAGATGTTTGTTTTATTTTTATTCAATCCTATATTCTCGTGCGTAATTTTCTGCCCTCGATACACTTTTCCATGTTTCCATTCCAGTGTTCCTTGTCTTTATCCTGGGCTAAACAACTCTTTTTTTTTTTTTCCTCAAAGGAGGAATTTGCATGTGCTGTGGGTGTTTAAGTGCGTGGGGTTGCAGCAACCAACCGTAGCAGGATTTATTCCGAGTGCCTCGGAGAGCTCCGGAGAGTGCAACTCTCAGATCACATGAATACATAGATATTAAATGTACCATCTGTTAAAAAAAGAAAAGAAAAAGATTCGCACGCCAACAGTGTTCAGTGTTCAAAAAATAAAAAATAAAAAAATAAGTTATGGTCTCTTTCAGTTGTTTTATATCTTAATTTATAAGCAGGATGTCAGAGCACGGAAACTGCGCTCCAGCACTGTTACACAGTAGTTTGTAAATAGTTATTAAAATCTCAATATTTTGTATTTTTAATGAGCCTATAGAGCAAGAGAATAAGATGTACAAGTATGCAAGGTGCTTAAACGTAGTGAAAGTTTTGATGTGTACTAGGAAGAGGGTCTAAAAGCTAAGCGACATAAAAAATGAACGAAACACGTCCGCTGGAGTTCATGCTGCAGGATGAATGATCTCCTCCCATAGGTTGACTCAGGTACATTTGACCTCCAATGTTTAGATTTCATGAATTCCCCCCACCCCAGGGGAAAAAATGATAGAAAGAGGGACTGGATGAAAAAAATACTAAAACAACAACATATGCTCACCAAGAAAAAAGTCTCACCCCACTGAGTAAAGAAATCTCACCCTTTTAATGTCTTTAACACACAATGTGCTGTGTAGAAGACACATTTTTTTCCTCTAGGTTTTTAGTCCTTTTTCTTTCAGATTTTCAAAGTGCTGTTGCCATTTTTCAAGGAAATCTTAAGGAAATGTCACCTGCCTTGTTTTCAGTCAGCCTCACTGATGTAGTTTAGATGCACATATATGATTTCATAAAATTAACTGAGATAGGCATGTGCTGTAGCCATGACATGTTTTGAAAATGGATTTATGAAATGCAACGTTGACACACATTTAAGCAGGTAAAGATACAAAAGCACCCATTCACCTTTCCATCCATCCATCCATCCATCCTTCCTTCCTTCCGTCCTTCCTTTTCCATGTATCCATTTAGGGTTGCATGGCCACAGGGCCAGGACAGATAGACAGATATACCATTCGCACTCACAGTTATGGACAATTTAGAATGACCACTTAACCTAACTCCATTAATTTCATGACTTTGGACTGTGGGAGGAAACCGGAGTACCCAGAGAGAACCCAAAGAACACAGAGAGAACATGCAAACTCCACACAGACTCCAGTCAGACTTTCTTGTTGTGAGGCAACAGTGCACCGACGTGCTGCCTGTCTTAAAACAATCATATTTAACATTGTATTCGTTTGTCCAATCACTTTTGAGACTTTCAAAACTGGGATATTTCTATAAAATTGGCTGTAAATTCTTAATAAAATCTGAATAAAAGCTGAAAATCTACACTTCTGTCACATCTTAATTGTTTGATTTAAAATCTGCTGTGGTGGTGTACAGAGCCACCATTGCCAAAGAATATTTAATTGTCCAAAACTGTGTGTTTGAGTAGCTCACTCATTGTTAACGCACACAGACTTGCTACACGTAACGTTGAATTATGGTCCCAGGCCCTAAGGAGCTCCAACTGCCTGGGCTTCTTCCATATCATTCCTTTTTTATAATCCAATTAATCTTTAATTTCTAGGCAGTTTGTAAGTCCTTGCTCTCCTCCAAATTTAAAAAAAAGAGTTCTGTGGCTGTAGCTTAGGAGGTGAGTCAGTCTGCAGAAGATCAGTGATGGACATCTAGTTCCTCCATTCTGCAAGTCAAAATATCCTTGGACAAGATACTAAACCCTGAGTTTCCCCCCCTATATTCATGTGTGTGTGTGTGTGTGTGTGTGTGTGCCTTAGGCACTTAGACATAGAATTTCCTTCTTTATTTGCACATAGCACTACCCATAGCAAATATTCACTTTTTGATTATTTGCTTAAAAGCTGACGATCGCCTAATCAGTAATAACAATTATGAACACTATTATTAACACTGCAGGCCTGCAGCACCTTTTTCCATATTTCAAATTCCATTGCAGATCCAAATTTTGGTGAGCATTAGGCTATTTATGGTTGACGTACATTGAACGTGACATGTGAAACAATCATGAATGGAACAATTTGCAACATTGCATTTGCAGGGAGATGATTATTGATTTAGATGTTAATTATTACATTTTAAGGAGGAGATATATGAACATACATATGCTATGCTCGTTATAGCAAGAAGATTAAAGAAATCAATGAACTAATTGATAATCTGTGCTAGGAAAGGACGAGGGACAGGGTCACCAGTCTGCCACAGGGTCAGGACAGATGTACCATTCACACTGGAACGACAACTTAACCCAACCCCACTAAGTTCATGACTTTGGACTGTGGGAGGAAACCTGGAGAGAACCCAAATAACACGGAGAACACAGAGAACATGCAAACTCTGTGTTTGTGTGTTTGTGCGTTTGGCACTGTGGGGATCAGGCAAATCTGGTAGCTCTTATTTCATTTGCACTGCCAGAATGTGTCTGCTCTGATTTTGCAAATTGATTTTCACCTGCTTCTCTATGCTAATCATAGCTCGTTATATGCTATGGGTGGGTTTAAAACTGAAGTGTTGGGGAAACACTGACAGTGAGATTTATGGCTGAGCAACTGGAGACCCTTTGAGTTTGGTCCTGGTTAAAGCCCTTATTCAAAGGCTTTACAAAAAGGAAACACTGACAGAATTTTTTAAAAGTTATGTATGCAGGTCAGCACTCTATAAAATAAGCCTTCAGTATATTTAATTAAAACTTGAATCCTTCAAGGGAAGCCAAAGTTTTGGGGGACTAACTCTAACTCTAGTTTTCTTGATATTTGTAAATTGAGTTTTTAAATACTTGTATATGTTAACATCAGAATTTTAATATTAACTGATAAATCCTATGCATCACTTTAAATGTGTCCTTTATTAATTATGAACTGACAGTATGGATATTTTTTTTATTATTTACATTTTTTAATATTTATCATTTGTTTAGCTAAACATAACAGAAAATTGGATGCCTTATAAATATTTGTCTTTTGCATTTCAATTAAGCAAATTTCTTCATCAGAATTAAGTGTCTGACCACTAAGCATCCATGTCTGTTGTTGCAGTATCCTCAACATCTTTTTATAATGAATTGTTTCACTTTCACGACTAGCCTCACTGCCCTTGACTAGCAGTAGCCAGCACCACTCTTGTGATGTGTTAATAGTAAAAGCTAAGAAATGACTGAGTTATGTGATGGTAGCTATCTCATATATTGAGCTGTTTTTGTTCCAGCAATTTCAAAAATTGGCATGAAGCCACAGCTGGCTGTCCTTCCTGCATAGATCACCTGTGTCAGACTTTGAAAGAGAAGTTCATGCATCCTCTCAGACAGCAGCATTTCCATGTCCTAGGTTATGTCTGTATGCTGATAGTGTCTGAAGACGCTGATTGTGACAAGCTGTTCCTGGACCTCAGTGTCTCTGGGCACCAGCAGTCCAGAGGGTTTAGAAGGGAGCTTTCTCAGCTCCCTGACACTGACAGAATAGGGTTGGCTCAGTGGGCCCCAGAAGAATCCTCACTGCATACAGATCAAGCACACACAGCTGTGAGTAAGGAGAGAAGTAAGGGAAGTAAGTCATCAGGAGAGGGAGACTGTGTTTTTGAAAAAGTGAAGTAACCTTGTTGTGGTTAACATTATGGTGCTAAAGCTTTGAGCACCATTCATAGAACAGGTGACCAATAATGCATCAGGAAACGGTGACTCTCTAAACACAGGGATCCTTAATCATGTTAATTATGGCTGCATTTCATTCAGATGGATCCTTTCTATAGAGTAGCTTGACCTCCTCACAAACTGCTAATTGGCCCCTCAGTAGGTCAGTATTTCCACCAAAGACACCACAGTGACACTGACACAAAGCTGCTTTCACACTGTCGCAAAAGTTTTGCGAGATCTCGCAAAAGTTCATCGTATTTTTTTTCTCCCATGTCCCTTGCGGGGGTCCGTAGTATGTTTTCATTTTGACTGTATTAACACAATTGATCTAAAATCAGACAAAAAACATAAAATCAGAGTATAAAAAGTTATATTTTTACTGTAACAACCACAAACCTGTTTATTGAATCATATTTCATAACTTTAAATGCAGATATAAATTGTCAATTTTAAAATCATATGCACAATCTTTGCAAACAACAAGGTTTTTGCAGCCATTTACCTTTTACCCCCTTTTTAATAACCATTTCAAACTATTTACAGAACAATCAGCTGTTCTGCATTCAATAAGATGCCACACAAATTATTTGTGCCACTCCAAAAATTTCTGTCCACTATAAAGGAGAACATCACAGCCTGATACCTGCAGGTCTGACAGCAGCAGGTGTGTCACTGCTTTTTCTACCTGGAGACAGCAGTCGCTTCATTGTTCTGACACACAACACAAAACTATCCACAACACTACACACTAACTACACAAGACATCACATTAACTACACACTCCAAACACGCTAAACGTCACAAATCTCTCACATCTCAAAACTCGCTCTCTCTCTTTTTCTGCTGTCTCTCTCTCTCTTGCGGTCACTCCTAAAGCTTCCCCCTCTTCCCAAACAACCAAATGTCAAGTTGCCATATTATTTTTGACATGGTGCATTTTTCCACCAGCACGAACGGGCTGTTTTTTGTTGTGTTTTTTTATCTTTTGCTCATAAGCAGCGAGTGCTCGCTGCGCTGTCTTTAGACAGTAAACATGACGAAACCATTGAGAAAAAAACACAGGTATATATTGTTTATCATGTCTCTGGTTTTACGTGGCCTATCAACTCAATTTAAAAACTGATATATATCACCTTGTTGGTTTGTCATCTTAAAGTGGTCGTGTGATTGGCTTACCACGACTACTTTATTCTTCCTCAGTCAAACAGCAGCACTCATGCGATTGTTTTGCCCCCCTGAGCTACAGGTGTTGTGCCAAAAAGTGATCGTCGGGCAGAAAGTGATTGCCGCCCGCAGGAGCCGTTAGTAATGCCGTTACTTGTAACAGTTATTCCCATCACTGATAATGTGACGTCAATTTTGTACAATATCCTTACAGGATAAACCATGGCATGTTTATTGGCTAATGACCTGACAAATTGTTAGCCAATGAGCACAATGTGTGCCTCAGGGAAATTATTTTCCAGCCAATAAGTACAATATAATTCATGAACGTTTAGAAATGTTGGTGTTTGGGGCTTGATGTTTCTGATATATTCATAGCTTTTTCTTTTCGAGCACTTAACTTATAAAACATAATCGCTTTGCTTACTCTAACTCTAATATTGTGAATGTGCCTTGCTGCTTGTGCATGTCTCGCCTCAAGCTTTGTCTCAAGTTGTGAATCATAATGATCGACAGCAGTCAGTGCACCATTGTACAAATTGTGTACAAATGCAAACCATCAACCAGAAGTAACATTTTAGTCACCTTAAAAGTTCAGGAAAAATTTGGAGTAGTCCATGTGAAAACTGAGCCTATCAGATCTGCAAACACACACTTAAATCTTAAAGGTGGATGCTAACTCTGGTCCTCTCGAAACTGCCATCTCTCTCTAGAAGCCAGACCTTTGAACCGAGTCTGATCTGAGCTGCAGCACTATACGCATCCTTCTACCTGAGCCTCTTTCATCTCCCTTTGTCTAAGAAAATCCATACAGGTCTGACTTGCCTGATGTCTTTTGACACATACTTGACATTTGGATGATTTTAAAAAGATTCCATGTAGCACACTGTCTCATTATTGTGCAGATGTCAACACATCTGCAGTAGAGGTTACCTGGAGGTGAAAATGCGACCGTGTTTTTAAGACTCGCCTGCTCTTTGACTTAGCTGCTATAAATCTTCAATTAAGTCATCCATGCTTTTAGTATAAAGACAGTTTTGCTCCTTGAGAAACAAATCAGTCTCTACGCACTTGATGTCCCAGCTGATCTATTTTCAGGTATTGTTTTTTCCGTTGGGATTTCTTTCTCAAACAGCACAACAGTCGTGTTACATCTCAAAGCCACCGCAGCTGGTAATGAGGGGATTGCTTTTCCCATTGAGGTTAAGATGGCTGACACTGGGATTTCTGTTCAAATGGATTAGACATGAGTGAAACGGGGAAATGAGAATCATTGTTTTATGCAGAATGAGTGCATTCATTGGAAAACAGGCAAGTAGCTTCAACTGATTGTTCTAATGCAATTTAGGTGTTTTTTATGCTACAGCTGTTTGACGTCTCATTGGCACAAAAATAGAGGAGACCACCCATATTTGTACATTCTGCTAGAGATATGGAAAGAAAGAAGGGCTACAAGAATATATAAGTATTTTGTTTTTTGTAGTTAAGATTTAAAAAAAAAATATATTATGCAAAATTCAAAGGAGCTATGATTAATCATTGCACATTCAGGTGCTCACTGAATTGTGAAAGCATTCTACAAACTGTAAGATGTGCTTTTAGGAGTGAAAGCTAATGTCTTTCAAATCAAATCAAATCAAATCAATTTATTTATACAGCACTTTTCACAGGATAAAAACCACAAAGTGCTTCACAGTAATATAAAACAGAAATACATAAAATACATTAATAATAAAACACACAGCACAAATCTAATTAAAAGCCAATCTAAATAAATGAGTCTTAAGCTGCTTTTTAAAAGAATAAATACAATCAGGGCAACGTAATGATGGAGGGAGAGCATCCCACAACCTGGGGGCCACCGCTCTAAAAGATCTATCTCCTCTGGTTTTAAAATATGTTCGAGGGACTACCAACAGCCTTTGATTAGATGATCTCAGGCTGCGAGAGGCCATTCAGAGCATTTAAACAACTGATTTCTAGTAAATAATTAGAAATATCTGAAGTTACCAGCACTGCTTCTAACATTACCAACTAATTGATTACCAGCCCAGTTTGTAAGCATTCACAGTTAGAACATGATATTATATTAAACATTCAGTGTTTTTTAAAAATCAGTTTGAATTTCTAAATTTCTACTACTAATTAAAAAAAAAATTCTTTTCAAGCAGCCGTTGAAATTTGGCCAAATTTATGTATAGATTTTAAATCCTGTCCTGATTATGATTTGAATGCTACACAGTTTGCTTTTCCGAGATGAGCTCTATAAATTCTCTGTAGGCTTCTCTGGTCATGTGTTTCTTTTACCTGCTTATTCATTCATTTCTGTTTTATGTTGTCTCAGTTGTTACAGCATGGGTGGTTTAGTATGACCATGTCTAAGGCAGCAAAGGCAGGACAAAGAAAAAAGAAGGAAGGGGGAGAAAATAGGGATAATGTACAAATAGAAATGCACAGTCTTCTTGTTGTGTGTGTGTGTGTGTGTGTGTGTGTGTGTGTTATTCAAATTTAGTTGGGTATGATTGAGGGTGTTATGAAACAGTATAATACCGTACTGGCGGCATGGTGGTTAGCAGTGTTGGCTCAAAGCAGGAAGGTCCTGGGTCTGAATCTGTCAGGTCTTTTCTGTGTAGAGTTTGCATGTTCTTCCGTGTCTGTGTGGGTTCTCTCTGGATACTTTAACTTCCTTTGACATGACAGAAACAACACATCATGCTACAATCTAGCAAGAACAGATGAGAAATAAAGTAATTCAACAAAAGTGGAAGTTTTTCCTGCATTTCCCTCGGTATTCCCTTGTGTATTTAAGCCCTGTGTTTTCCTTTGTCCGTTGTTGCGTCGTTCTGTCATGGTTAGCTGTGTGGCAGGCAGGAGGTAGGACCCAAACGCAGGACTTGAGACACAGAAGAATAACCTAAAGGAGGCAGCTTTATTTTGCTGTTCAAAACTCGAACATGAAATACAAGAAAACATAACCAGAAAAATAAAACTCAAACCAGAAATCTTAGGAAACTAGAAAACTAAACTGGGAAACCAAGAACTAGGACATTAGTTCACGGGAGAAACACAGGGGAGTAACCAGGGAAGGAGAAACAGGAGGGAAACACAGCTGGGACTAATCTGACAAAACGAGACGGGGAGGAAGAAAAACTGAAAACAATTGTCACAGGAAAACAGGAAACAAAAGACATACACAAAGACGCGGACTTGACACTGTGACATGGAGACTAGACCAAAAAGCTTCAGCTTTCACAGTCCACACTGCAATTTGAAAACAGCGTTTTCAAATGTATCCACTTTGGAGAGCGTTTTCAGGTTTTCCTCGACCAAAAATGCTGTCTCAGTGTGGACAGAAGGCCAAAACAGAGAAAACGTATTAGTGTGGAAGCACGGAGACAAGAGGAACTAACCATGGAACACAAGGAAGGAACTTTAAATATAACACAAGCAGAAAACAATAAAGAGAAACAATAAACCAAAGAATTTAACTTAAACTAGAATTACGCATATGAATTCAATTCAGTTCTATTCATTTTCAGAACAGTATATAAAGCACCAATTCACTGTCACCTCGAGATTTATATTGTGTAATATTACAAAGAGTTAATATGGCAGTGTGTTTTTGTTGCTCTTTTCGCTGCAGTCAGGGCTTGTATTCTGACATCACCATAAAAGAGTAATGACACAACATAATTCTGCTGTGTAAACACGCAACTGTGATTTGACTTGCCACTTGTCACTGACATTATGGAATCTGTGTCTTGAAGAAGAGCTCTGAAAATGACCTGGGATTTGGCCGCAGCACGGTGTCTATGTGTGGAAATCGCTCTGCCAGATGTGTCATTGTGGATGTGGGTCACAAAGGGAGTCAGACAGTGTTGAGGGAAGCTGTGTTTTTTGTCTCTTTTTAAACAAGTGGCTGCCTGCCTGCCACCCAAATGCTGTTCCTCTAGATCCTATTAGACAAGCCTAGTGTGGCAGCCTGCCTGCAGTCTGCAGTGATTACTGCTGGCACAGGATTGCTTGAATGAGACGAGGGAAAATATATGACCTGCGTTCTCTTGCAAGTAAATGACCTGTTAACCCCAATACACATTACAAAGTAAACATTTTCTGGTGGCAACAGGAAGACTTTGTTTTCTCCTCAATCAGGTTCATGTTTTATAAGTAATCTATATCTCATGCAATTATTAGTACTGTTGCCTCATAGCAAGAAAGCACTGGCTTGATGCACGTTCCAGATACCTCGGATGTCGGAGCCAGGGAGCCAGGGGAAAACAGGATTAGTTTTCTTAGCAAGATTTAGGTATCACTATCAATGCAGCATAATGCTCATTTTTGTGCTTCAAAAAGGCATTCATGTAAAGAGCCTGATCAGTGTATGGCTTATTTATGGTGTTAAAAATACACAACAGTGGCAGTACAGATTAAATGTTCACAGTTTTACTACTGTTTACCTTCAGTGCCGCCATTTTGGATCACTAACTTGGGGTATGTTGGTCTGCTCTAACTTTCTGAGTGGGAAATCTGAGTTGAAGGGGTGTTCCAAAAAAAAATCCTACTGGGAACTCCTAATTTCCGACTTCTGACTTATTCAAGAACACACTATGACACCTGTGGAAAACAGGCTTTATTTCAAGGGACTCGTGTGCTTTTAATGACATGCTGAAAGTCACAAGAGCATCTTTTCCAAACTAATTTCTGCAGGAAAAAGGAATCCAAAGGTGCTGTGAGCATCATTTCTCCTTAAACACCATTGATACCATTTTTTTCCACATAAAGACTACAATGACTTTCCAAAATGTTTTCTAGAAAAGATTAATTGCAGTAGCAAAAATATAACTCCCACATATAGTCCCTTTAATTCATAGTCCTCCACATTCCACGATTATGGAGTTTTTTCACCTGTTTCTTTGGAGGACATTTTCTGAAATACACAAATGAAACTCTCAACAAGACCAATTGATATTTTACCCAAATCTCTGTTACATGTTTTTTTAAAATATGAGACAAAGGAGACAGAGGGACCTCTGGAAAAGTGACCCCATGAAAACAGAATTAGTGAGCCATTGCAGTTCAAGGACAGTCCTTTATTAGGACATTAAAGAAGTGCATACTTAGATGTACCATGTAGTAACCCTGGTGCCATCTTGTCCTAGCATTAGTATGTTTAAAAATGTTTTTAATTAGATAATTACTTAATTAGATGGACTGTAATTATTAACTGAAGAGAGAAAAACTCATATCAGCATTAGAAGGTTTTACTGTTCTTTTGAGAGCTGCATCGATGCAGCTCTCAAATGGTGATGGCTGTGCAGTGTGGCTGATGTTGTGATGCTAAAAAGTGACATTGGCAGCACTTTAGGAGTGAAATGCCAGGCAGGTCAGCGAACACGGGGAGCCAGGACTTCTCAGTGGGAGAATGTCAATGTCAGCAGGCGAGGGCTCTGATTGGCAACCCAGCTTCCCTCATATCATGTCCTGAAGGTTTCAAACACAAGGCCACGTTACAAGAAAAAACTTGTCTCTTAAATGAGATTAGTATCTAACAGATGTTAAGCTTCAAAGAAGGGTTCTTTGCTTTCTGAGTAAAAGGATGGATCTAAACAAAGCATGATTCTAGATGCTTGTCTGCTTCTTTAGGATTTTCTGCATTATTATGCGTATTATTGTAGCGTCTTTACCTTACAGTGGAAGCACCTTGAGATAACTGCTGATTTGGCATTATAGGTATAAATAAAACGGTAAAATGGTTACCAGTAGTTACTGGTTGTGACTATCTGTGATGAACATGTCAACCCAGCATGTCCCAGTCCAACAGAAGACATATTTGACTAAATGCCTCCTGATCCAGAAAGGCTTGCACTAGTGTGGGGGGTGGGAAAAGAGCCACAGGGCACCTCAATACATCTATGACACTGTGCCACAATGACACTGATGACTATGTTGTTCATGTATTGTTTTTTTGGTGTTTGTGTGTTTGTGTGTGTGTACATGTTTAGACATCTTTGTGAGGACAGAAAATTGGCATGCTACTGTACTTGTGGGGACCAACAGTCACTTATGGGGACAAAATGCTGAGGCTCAAAATGTGGTTTTAGTGTCAGGGTTGTAATTAGGTTACGGTCAGGTTTAGGCTGAGGGTTAAATGTAACCAGTTTTCGTGACATGTCCTCACTAAGATGGTAAATGGACTGGTTCTTATACAACTAATTCATTCACCCAATCACACCAGCACTTTTTCTAAGCTGTTAGTGCCTTTCTAACATACTGGGGAAGCCAGGAATCGAACCACCAACCTTCCGATCAGCGGCTGACCTGCTCTACCTCTACAGCCACCCCAAGATATGAAAATGAGTGTGTGTGTGTGTCAAAAGCCACAGCAAGAGCTGGCACAAACCAAAGTCGTCAATTAGAATGTAGTTTTTAACAGTTTGACAGGTTTGTTATTAGAAGTGATCCCTGCTCTGCGTGAGAGAAGCTGGTGCAGTGACAGAAAATGAATACTGCTAAGTTACAGTCATCAAGTTTGTAGGTAAGCTGTGGCAGCATCAAAGTACTTGCTCAGGTTTAATGACTCACATTAGGTTAAATTATAGATCGAAGCGTTTTAGCACTGAAGTGTACTCTAGCCTGGGCTCCCCCAGTCTCTAAAAATCAAAAGATCTAAAAGGATGAAATGTGGTTTTGGTAAGTTTTTTAATGCTTGGTTGTTAACAGTTTATTCACAATCACCTAGTTTTACTCCATGTTGGATGGTTAAAAAAGTGAAGTCAAGACGTCTAAAAAGTGGTGTGGAGCCAAACCAGCTGCTGTCAGAGAGTGTGTGCTACAAACTGTTGGGATGCCTGCTTGGTAAACAACGATGTGTTTTCTATTACAAAGAAGATGCAACATGTGGGAGCGAAAGTTTTTAAAGGCTTTCTGTTCTTTTGGGATCCTCTTTGAAAGAGTGTGCTATTGTTAACTGAGACTAGACTGAAGATTGACAAGCTTATTCTCATAGCTCTGCCTATCTATTGACATTTAGCCTGCTACCATCTTGGGCTCATGGTGGAAAAGAATTATATTAAATAGCTATTTAAATGTTGTTGATTGCTTTCCAGGCAAATTTTATGAACAGTATTATGTGTATGGCTTTTTAGGACTACTCGTATTTGTGAATCTTTTATTAGGTTTTCTTGCATCTTGGTACAAACTGAAAGTTCCAGGTTTATTTGGTATCGCTACTCAGTCTGCTTCCCTAGTTAAGGGAGAAAAATGTCCTCCAAAAAAGGCAAAAACCGTAGGATAAAATCATCTGCGTGGGGTACTCGTATGGTTGTTTTATAGCACTACAAGCTGCCACAGTGTGCTGACAGGCGAGGGCTGTTTTACTGATGCCCACACATGCATGTGAACATACTGTATTCAGACACGAACAGAACAGTGTGAACATGCGAGGATGTGTGTGCTCCCCGTAGCCACCCTCATCATCCTGACAGCTCCAAGTCCTCAAGAGGGCAATGTTTCAATCTGTCATCTCCCACATCTCAGCTCTTTATCAAACGCTGTTTGTTATCACAGGCGGTTCTCAGTAAAGTGTCAGGTTGTTAGACGGAAATTGGGTTGTAATCCCGGCAATGATTTGACACACAAGTGTGGCTCTTCGTGTGTGTGTGTGAGATTCATTTTTCTTCCTGCAGGAACAAAATGATGAAGGAAATAGCACGTTTCTAGTGTATGTCCTTCTGTCACTGTGGTCAAAACCGTGTGGTACATGATCTTAGTTCACTTCAGAATGTATTTAGCTTTTAATTGTTGTCTTTTTCTTTTTACAAAAACCTGATTTGATTGGTTTTAGATATGTATGCAGTAATATTTCCACTGGAATTAAAGTTTATTTGGATAAATCTTATAGAAGAACTTTACTGAGTCTGTGACAGTTAACATTGTAGGCATTTTCACGATATTGTGCAGTTACAGTCAGGCAATTAAGGCATTTGTGTATCGTTGTAATATTTCTTCTACACCCACAAACAAAGAACCATTCATGTGCCTCTATTTTGTAGCATTAGCAGTTTCTTAATCTGACCACAGTTACATTCTTGAAAGCAGAGTTCTCTAAAAGGTGATACTAACATACGACTGCACATATATACACTCTGCTTCTGTTGTAAGAGCCGTTCTTTTTACAGTGCTGAGAGAGAGTTTGAAAGAAAGGACACCCTTAATGCTTTTTAGAACATGACTGTGAACACATGAAATATTTTGTCATGCTGTTAAACTTATCATGAACCATTTAGCCTTGCAGCACTTTGATGCTTCTGTCTTAAACACTTTTTTGTTGCAGGAACCTGTTAGACATGGACACCTTCTCCAAGTCAGATCCAGGTAACTGCCTCCTCTCTCACACTGACTCTTCACATTCATCATTCATCTGTGTAATTACTCCTCTGATATGATTTTGTATTCTCTGCTTGGAACTGTTCTGTCTCGTGCAGTGTTTATTAAATCACTACCTTTTGCATGTTAATTCCACACTTAGAGCATCAGTGAGCAGTAATATAGTGACTGTCTCCCACAGCGCTTACACACGCAGAATAGCAACTGACTGAATGAAAACCTGCATCTTGGGATCGAATGGGAAGGACTCTTAATTAAGTTGGTCCTCATTAAGAGTGACTAATCATTGGAGCCTGATTGACACTTTGCAGTTGCTGGGCCCACACATTGAATGTGATTATATTATAGTAACTTTTAGAAACAGCAGCTGCATCTGCAACTTAATGTAACAAAAGAATGGAGGAAAAAAAGCAAAATGCACAAATGCCAAAAAACTAATTGAAAATGAAAGGCTTCTCTGGATCCGCTAATCTGTCAATGCACCTTTTCAATCATTGTTTAAGTCAGTTATTCAAGTCAGAAGCTTGAGCGTTCCCTAGTTTATCCTTCTGACTCTAGTAATGACCACAGTTTACCAAATAAACATAGTTTCCTATCAACTTCCATAAAATCTAAAGTCCTGCACCCAGAGAAGTTTCCCCTTAGAACACATGTTTAAGGCACACATTGGCTTTACTTTTTAGACCTGGATGCTACATCATTCTTTGATTATGGAGTTTACAGTCAAAAATAAAGAGATCCTGACTGTTTTCTATGTAGACACACGTAGCTTGTAACTTTTTTCTTGCCGTCATGCTGGTAGAGGTTGGTCTTGGTTTCGTTTGTTCAAAGAAAGCTTGTTTGACCGCATGTTGTCTGTTCAAAGCAAAATCTTCTAAATGCAAGCTCCACACTTCAAATCAACCGCAGGTCTTTTATCTGCTTAACTGATAATATTCACAACATCTACAGTCTTGACATAATGAAGAAATTGCCCACACCTGTCCGTGAAATAGCACTTTGAGTAAATTGTCCAATTACTTTTGTTCCCTTTAAAAAGAGGGTGGCACATGTTAAGTAGCTGAAACTCCTAAACTCTTCATCCAGTTTGAATGTGGATACCCTCAAATGAAAGCTGAGAGTCTGCACATTATGCCCATAATATAACTATATCTGGAACATGTTTCAGTAAAGAGGCAGTGCAATATACGCAGTATACAGTACAGCCCAATGAAAGACTGATGACTTATAAACACAGATTTGCATGCATTAGTAAACTACAGCCAAGCACAGGGTTAAATGTTAGACTAGCTTTGACAACATCATACAAATATTTGTCTGATGAGTGTAATGAGCTATTACACGTTCCTTATATATCTTTGCTTTGGTAAATGGACTGATTCTTATATATATTATATATATTACAACATGCCACATTCAACCAATCACACCCAGTCTCTTCCTTCTGTGCTTTTAAGTGCTTACTAACTAACATTCATACGCTGATGGATGCATTGGAGATCAACTTGGAGTTAGTATCTTGCCCAAGGATACTTGGCATGCAGACTGGAGGAGCCAGGGATCGAACCACCAACCATCCGATCAAATCATAATGAAATAAAATAAACATAAGCAATAATTACGTAAGTTGTAGATGCTGTTTTCTTTCTGTTAGGGTATAAATTAAAATCATAAATCTCAACCATCAATACAACCACTCTGACCATTCAGAAAATGTTCTTGGAGAAAAATGTGGAAGAGTGTCACTCCATTGTGCTACAGCAGCACTACAGCATCAAGGTTTACTCTAAGCACCCAGATTTAAACCCACTTAGTGGACTTCAACTTAAATTTTGACCTATTTAATGTTATTTACTAGGTACGTAAAAAGCAGACAGGACTCTTATTCACGAGTCAATGTTTCATCTTTACTTGAGTTGTCAAGAACAAAACAGGGAAAAAGGTGATAGAAAAAGCAAGGCTATACTGAGCAACAGTTGAGTAGAAAATCAATTTCAAAGGCTTGGAAGGAGAGAAGAAAAGTGCTGACGAGATGCAGCATGTAAGACAAAAAGGAACCTTGGAGTCAAAAGACGCAGACGACATATTTCGTAATATCATTTTTTTTATTGTCAGTTGCATTGAAGTGCTATGGCTGATGACTCAACTGACTGAAGAGGACACAAGGAAAAACAACTTGGCTTATTAAGTTGCCAAAAAACCCCAACAAAAAACAATCACTACTTGCTGTTGATTGGATTAAACCAATAAGTGGCCAGAGAAATTTTGAGTGTTATTAGTTTTTCCTCCTGTGAGAGTTCCACTCACTTCTGTTGTTGAATCTAAGAGAGAAATAATTAAATTCATTTCAATTCAGTTTTATTTATATAGTGCCACTTCACAACCTCAGAGCACATGAAAAGCAAGGATCCTACGATACTGGAGGGAAAGACCTCTGCCAGAACCAGGCTCAGTGAGGAAGCTGTGGGATGAAGGGAAAGAGAAAAGGAAAAATGAGAGAACAGTGAGACCAAGATAAAACAAAACTATGGAGGAGAGAAGAGAAGAGCCGAGTTGTTGGCATCCCATCAAGGTACCGCAGTGAGTTCCCGAGAGTGACCCAATCTTTCACAAATGTTTGTAGAAGCAGCAGTCTGCGTGCCTAGGTTAATTTATACACCCGTGGCCATAAAAGTAATTGGAAAGCACCTGAATTCAGTGATTTGGATGGATTCTGGTAGTATATTGTGGGTCCATTGTGAATCCTACTTCATGTGGAGGGTCATAGCATAGCGGGGGTGCTGGAGCCTATCCCAGCTGTCATGGGGCGAGAGGCGGGGTACACCCTGGACAGGTCGCCAGTCTGTCGCAGAGTTTTCTTTCACTCATGTTGAATCTGAAATTGTTAGCTTACGGGAAGAACTGCAGAGAATTCTTCACTTTTTCCAACCTTGCATCGTTGCTTGAAAACATATGCTGTCAATTTGTCTGACTAGCCAAATCATATAGTTGAGATTGCTGAGCAGACCCTGTTGACTGTGTCCTATAGATACAGTATGTTAATCAAGAGAAATAATGAAGCACTGATGTGCACCCTCTTCCTCAAATTAACAGCTGAACAGCTCAAACTGCCTTAGTGGACATTTCTTTTGGCACTTTTAAGATAAAATCAACTTTTAGTGCTTCTTCCTTGTTATATGAAATTTTGTAGCTTTCAGTTGAGGTTTGTTTGATGTAACATCTCCTAAGACTGCAAAGTGTTGTGTTTACATGCAACCTGACAGTACCAGAGCAGTCTCACAGTTCCCTAACGAACTCTCACGAGTCCCGATAGAAGCCTAATTATCTAATGTGAGATTGTAGATTTGGATCTCTTTCATCAACACAGATTAGAGAATTTTTCCCATCTTGTTTAGACTCAGTAATTACCACAAAGCTCCATGAAGCCAAAGAACCTCAGGTAAACTCTTTGATTTGTGCTAAATGTTGATTCATATGCAAGAAAGAAAATTTAAATGTCATCTGGGATCAGCTGTTCTGAACAGGCTGAGCATTTGTCACGTGTATCATTTTAGAAAGTCAGTGAGAGGAAGGCAGAAAAAAGGTTGCAGGGAGGATTTATTATAATGCATGAATTGAGAAGCAACATATAAATGGGATAATTGACAGAATCTTTATGTCATTGTTTTAATGTTGAAATCATCGGTTAAAGGTACTATCCATTGACTAATCATTTACATTATGATGTGTAACCACAGTGTATATTATTGTACTGAATGACACTGATTTTGAAGGCAAAGAATCAAATATGGTCTCTCCGCAGGCCAGGGCTCCTTTACTGACACATCCCATAGATTAGTCTTTGCTCCTGTGCTGGGTGGGGGTGGAGGGTCGTGCTGGAAGGTAATGATTGTGTCAGATGGGGTCCTGAACTTCAAACTCTTCCTCCCCACTGAGGAAAAGGGGAAAGCTAAACTGACAGACCACAATGCCCCCTCAGCTCTTTCATGTCCCTGGTTAGATCCCTCTATTTGACCCGGTCCTCAAGCCAGAAAAGGACAGTGCAGGTCAGTGTAGACTCATAATGTCACAAAGCACTGGCAGCTAGTGATAAAATGATTGAACCTAATCCACACTTGAACTACTAATATATTTTAATGCTTCTGAGTGGCTGCGAGTAAACAGCTAGTTCCTCATCCATAAATAATTAGAACGAAATTTTGCATGTAACAGGTGAAATTTCCTGTTTATAGACTATAAACATCTTACTGACAACTCAAGCAACATTTTTAACCAAACATTCATATAGTGCTACAAATAGCCACATTGGAAACACCAGTATGCCTTTGGACTGAGGGAGGAAGCCTGAATACATGGAAAAACATGCAGGCACAGGAAAGAAAGAAGGGCTCAAGCCAGGATTCAAACCTGGGACTTTTTTCTTTTGCTGTGAAGCAACAGTGCTAACAGTTATGCTACCATGCTGTCCATGCTTGGACAAAAATTAATGACAGTAATCATAAGTAAGATATAGTATTTTTTATAGTACTTTTCTGAATGTAATCCAACCATTGATTACTCAGCCAATAAATGTAATTGGTCAGATGACTCAGTTGCATAGAAATGCAGTTTCTTAGGACACATCTTTGAAAGATTAAAATGGCCTGGCCTGTATTTGTATAGCGCTTTACTAGTCCCTAAGGACCCCAAAGCGCTTTTTACACATCCAGTCATCCACCCATTCACACACACATTCACACACTGGTGATGGCAAGCTACATTGTAGCCACAGCCACCCTGGGGTGCACTCACAGAGGTGATTAGATTAGAGGCGATTCGAGGCGATTAGAATATTAAAAGTCAAAGAGATACTGCTGCAGCTAATTTTGTCACAGACTGTAAGAAAATATCTTGATAGCATCCTTTGCTCTTGTTCTCTTCACATTTAATCCACTGTTAATATTAACCCAGTTAACTAGAATTGCATAGGTGATTTGTCTGTAGAAAAAAATGGGACAATTCTCATTTCAGTGTGAATGACTGTGGCTTCACATTTATAGAAATACTCCAGTACAGCAGGAGAAACAACTATTTCATCCGCAGCATGTCTTTATCCTGTCTTCCTCCTCTCACCCCAAATGGTGGCAGCAGATGGCCGCCCCTCCCTGAGCCTGGTTCTGCCGGAGGTTTCTTCCTGTTAAAAGGGAGTTTTTCCTTCCCACTGTCACCAAAGTGCTTGCTCATAGGAGGTCATATGATTGTTGGGTTTTTCTCTGTATGTATTATTGTAGGTCTACCTTAAAATATAAAGAACCTTCAGGTGACTGTTGTTGTGATTTAGTGATGTATAAATTAAATTGAATTGAACTGAATTGAATTGAAATTTGAGCTCCTGAATTTGTAAATTTGCTCACTTACAGACAAATGATATTTTTTAATTATTATAGTAGTTTCATTTCAATAGAAAGACAGAATATCAACCAAATATCCAGAAAAAAAATCCCTAAAACAGTTATAAAAAGATTTGAGTGAAATAAGTGTTTGATCCCAGAGCAAAACTTGACTAAATTTGGCCTCGGGCTAAATATGGGTTGATGAGTGCTTAGTTTTGTTTTGATTTGACCAAAGCATGTTTCCCCCACCCTTCTCTGAATCATGTTCACTGGCAAACTTAAAATGGGCCTGTAGGTCTATGTTGTTGAGCAGGGGGACCTTGCAAGTGCTGCAAGATTTTAATTAGTTATGGTGTAGTGTGTTAACAATAGTGCAGTTGGTGATTGTAATTGCCATCAAATCATTAAGAAGCTTCCTTCCGTGTAGTTTGGGGCTGATCCAGTGTCTTCGTCTTTCTGAAATTTTAAATGGAGCTCCAGACTAAAAAATAAGCCAGTGGTACTTTTCATTTTAGATTTGTGTAGAAAATTTGCTTTGCAGACAAAAATTTATGATACCAGATTCTTGGACACTTGATGTGATTTCAGAATCACAAAATTAGGCTGGAGACAAACGATAAACACAAAGGCTGAAACAGTCCAGTAAAATTACACTTCCATGTTTGCCTGTCCTGAGCTCCTTCAGAGGTCAGGCAGCTAGTCTCAGACTCCCAGTGCAAATATTTTAGAATTGCTGCCCTAAATCAAGAACATGCATTGTGTACATGAATGTGGATCATCATCAGCAAGCTTGCTTATGTTGTTCTCTGTCTCCATTTCACTCTTACTCACTTTTTCTGTCTTACCACACCTCTTTCAGACAGGTGAGTGTCCATATATGAATCACTTAGCCAACCATCCCTAAACTCTCTGCCTCTTGCTTTCTTGATCTTTATCAGTTAACACTGTTTTGCTTCCCTTGTTTCATCTGCATTTCCCCTTTCCTTTGGAGAGAAAAGCAGAGAGAATGGGGATGTATGGTTTCCAACACTGACTGGGTCATCGTGGTTTACTGGCCTCCTGTCCCACTGAAGCAGAAACATGATGATTTCTATACATGGCCTGCTGTTACCATGACCTGCTTTGAAGTGGAAGAGAGAAGAAAAGAAGAGAGGCTGGGGAGAGGAGTGGACGAGAAGAAGTGAAGTAAAATGGAGAGTAGGGAAGAGTAGAACCACAGGACAGGGGAGGCACAGAGAGGGAGGAAAGAGAGGACATAGGAGGGAATGAGAGAAAGAGGAGGAAAGGGGGAAGGAGAAATGGAAAATCAGTAAATGGAAGGAGGACTTTAACAAAAAGAGACCACAGGGAAAAGGAGAAGAAACTGATTTGGGAGCAAAAGGAGAAATGTAGAAGAAAAAGTGGAAAGGACAGAAGAGAAAAAGCAAAGACAGATTTCAAAGAAAATATCTACATAAAGGAGGATGATGAGGGGAAGGAGAGAGAAATGAAGAAAGGAGAGTAGTCAAAGATACATTTATTTATTTATTACTGGACTATACAAGCTCAGATGTATTTGGCAAGATTTTTGCTGGTGTTGAACCCTAATCCAACACAATTGCTTTCACTGCTGCAAACACCTGAGATGAAACCCTAACACCGACTGAGGGACTGTTATTTCTTCCTTCCTCAGGATTGAGGTCATTTCCTTCTCCAACAGCGCTCTCTCTGTGGCATCGAGGGGGGGAGCAGTGCGTGGACACTGTTGAAAGGTGGAGGCTCACAGTAGAAATGTGATGTGTGGCACTTCCTACTTCCTCATTATATAGTCTAAGCAGAGAGGGAAAGAAATAATGACATATCAATAGATGGAAAGGGGATGGCCTGTCCCTCTCATTGTGGGCCAGAAAGGGCACTGTGAGTGCCAGGGCAGCTGCTTCATTTCTCTTTGTCTCTGGTGGCATGCACCTTGAGCTTGGGTGAAAACAAATGTGGTGTATGTGAACACTTCTCTGTCATTCGCATCGGTTAAATAAACTGATCCATTGTGCTTGTTTTGTTAATAAAATCTTTTTAGTGTTTTACTCTTTTACTGTGTTGAAAAGACCCAGCCAGTGAGCAGGTTAGGAGCCTCCCTTCAGCTCATCATTTGGAGAAAATTTCAACACACAGTCTGAGCTGTTTGGCAAGTTTTGGTATCCAAAGAAAGCCAGTGGCAAGACGAAGCCCTGCTCGCTAAGCCTTAAAATGACTGAAAATGGAACTGTTACAAAAGTAATACTGTATGAGAAAGAAACGTGACTTACAGTTTTAAAAAGATTATTTTCAAATATTACTTTAAAAGAACATTTATATATATATATATATATATATATATATATATATATTTATATATATATATATATTTTTTTACATCTTTAGATAACAGCGATTTCCTGCATTTATGTCTACTGATTTTGAGATATCCATTAGTCTTGAAAGGTGCAAAAATAAATTTAAGGCATGCATCTGTGTTTCTCTTTTCAGTGGTGGTGTTGTACGTTCAAGGCCTGGGGACAAAGGAGTGGAGAGAGGTGAGTGAGGCACACCGGCAGCTTCAAGGTTTGTCCTGGGAAACCTGTTAGATCCACAGACTACAGTGTTTTAACTGTGCTTAGCTACAGTTAAAACCTTTGTCTGAAAAAGCACAAAAATCCTGATATTTTTTTGCGCCTGGTATATCTGATTACAGAATTATACTAACCTCTTTTTGTTATCATTTGTTGACACGCATGTACAGATTTCAGAGGTCTATTAAAGGTACCAAAAAGGTCGATGTTCATATTGAGAGGGAAAAGAGAATGAAATATTACAGTATCTATGGATTATCTGAAAAGAGAAATAACAGCTATACCACTATCAGGAAAATTTATATCTAACTTTTTTATCATGTGCTACATTTTTTTGGCAAATCAATTAAACTCAAAATATAAGTTACAGAGTTAATGTCTCCGAAATCATAAATATACGAACGCACACAAAAACAACAATAATGCAGTTACTTACCTTGTTATCATATGTGCTTTATTGACTTGGTGTTATTTTTAAATATCATGGTTATCCTTGAATAACATCCCTATTCCACACACAATTGTATGTATATGCATCACTGACATCCAGATGTTTTGATGAATCAATATCTTTTGAGTCAAGACTGAATGCAGAAATGTAGGAAGTAAACTCTGGCAGCTGCTTTTGGTTTTTTAACGTTTGCGGTCCATAAATGTAATAATCTCACGTGTCGCATAAATCAAAAACATGTTCTGGCTTTCAAGACTGCATCTGCTTTCCTTGGTTTACCTACTGCTTTAGTTTATTAACCTGATTTTTAGTTTAAGATAAACAAACAAAAAGCCCACCTGTTTTAACCAAAAGGTTCTGCAAAAAATGCTGCAAAAGATGCTAGCAATGAAAGACCCATATATCATTAGATTAAAAACAGTGCAAACACAGTAGGGAATAGTGGACATTTGTAATCAGGCTGCGTAAAACAAACTTCAAATGAAATGCCTCAAAGTACAACAACAATAATAATTTAATCAAGGGGTGCTAAACCTTTTAATGCCACATCCTAGCAAAGCAGTCAGATTATTATTTAGAATTTGAACATTCTCACAGCTGTTTCTGCTGAGACTATTAAAATACCAGGGTCTCACTGAGCTTTATATTTGAAGTTTATTTAATACATTATTTCAACTTTGAGGAGCTTAACTTGGCTGGTTTTCCATTTTCAATACTCAAAAGATGATTTCTAATGAATTACTCCCAAAAAAACTCAATAAGGCTTCTTTTGAAGTGGTCAACAAGCTTGAAAGGATTTATAGTGCACTTATTTCGATCTCTTGTGGCATCAAATGATGTGATATATTACCTTAATTACTCCAATACTACATTGCTAGTATGTTAAAAATAAAAACAGCCTCAGCGTGTCAGCTTCCCTGTAGTGTGTCTAAGGATAGAAGGAAATATTTAGTCTTCTCCCACCTGCCATCAGCATTGTGCATAAGGAGTAAACAATACAACTAATCCAGCAGTGCTGGTGGTGCTGAATGTCAAAATTACCACTTATATTGCCAACACTCAATGTCACCTTTTAAGAGTCACAGATATGCTCTGTAGTTAATTTCAGTCAATCCTAAATTCACTCTTTTTGGTGACAGTGTAGAGTGCACTGATGAAGGGTTTAATGCAATTATTCAACACAAAAACAAGACACAACACGAGGCAAAAATAGCAGAAATCATTCGGAAAGTATTTGTCATTCTTGGCACATCTGCAGTAACCCAAATAAACTGACATATTAAAAATGACCTGTGCAGTAAAACGAGTCCGAGACTCTGGAGCAGACGGTCCTAAAAGAGTCTGATCAGAGTGTTTTATGGCAAACAAAACGTAATAAAAAATAAGCCCTAGTGTGAAGCTCGAGCAGCCAAATATAGGAATTCATAAAGGGGAAAATCATTTGAGCTGCTTTGGGATGTTTGAGAGGAACACTGGCTGTGTAAACATATAGAAAACCTCATCTCTCAGCTGTGTGTGTGTGTGTCCTGTATTCATCAGTGTCTTTCAGTAATCTGCACTATGTGCTATCAAAG
The DNA here is from genome assembly GCF_051167445.1 of Perissodus microlepis. Taxonomy (NCBI): domain Eukaryota; kingdom Metazoa; phylum Chordata; class Actinopteri; order Cichliformes; family Cichlidae; genus Perissodus; species Perissodus microlepis. The sequence continues at coordinate 2,992,139 of NC_140465.1, forward strand.
AAAATCAGGCCCACCTCTGTGGGGATCCACACACATACACACAGGTCTCAGTGAGGCTCAATTAGACTTACAGTGTGGGGATGCTGTCAGCCGAGTTGTGTACCCTCACACACACAACTGAGGTGAACACAATCTGAAAAGTGCTGCTCATAGTACCGATCAGTCTGAAGGAATGAAAAGATGCTGTTCGTTTAAAGATTACACAAATGTTGGATTGATTGCGCTGAAATAATTTCAGCCAGAGTTTTATTGTTGTTGTCTTTTCTTTTATACAACCCCCCCCCCCCCAAAAAACAAAACAAAAACAAAAACAAAACACAAAAACAAAAAGAGTTTTATAGGGAACATCTCCAACAGGAAAGCCATTCAGAGTCACCAAATGCTCTAAATGTGGGTTTGTCTAATCCTGCAAGCAGGTGCTAGCTGAGAGGAAATCCTGTAGCAATCTCCTTCTGCACTACAGAGCAGCTCCATCACTGGAAATGTAGTGGACACAGATGTGACTGTCATCACAGATAGAATGACTGGAAATAATATATGCAGCATAATACTGTTGAAATCCAGCGACCACTAAAGAACATTTCATACAACAAAGCTATTAAAGGCAAAACATATGACACACTCTGTGTCAAAAAGGAGGTTATGGCCCATGATTTATGAGACTGGGGAGGATGGCTTTAATCTGATCCATGTGAAACAGCTGTTCAGGGGGTAATGAACCCTCCTCCTCCTCTTCATCTTCTTCTGAAGTCAGTGATTGTCATGTGGAAGAACCCCACTTTTCAGTTATTTATTTGTAAAAAATGTTTGGAATCATGTATGATTTTCGTTCCACTTCTCACGTTTACACCACTTTGTGTTGGTCTTTCACGTGGAATTCCAATAAAATTGATTCATGTTTGTGGCTGTAATGTGACAAAATGTGGAAAAGTTCAAGGGGGCCGAATACTTTTGCAAGCCACTGTATCTGTTCCTATCTCTGGGGGTCAGTGTTTGCAGCTTGACTCACAGCGAGTGCCTAAAACATTTTCTGTCCTGCTTGTTGTGGCGATATACCTTCTCAAACTTCACAGTTATATCGCTAAGGAAATGTTAGATTGCTTGGAGTGATGGAGCAATAATCCTAAAACAGATTTAGAGACTGTGTAGGATAAACTTTCAAACTTCCATCAGAGCAAAGACGTCACAGATAGGAAATATCATGAGCTGCTTCTCGCTTCTGTGAGAAGATAAAAGTTTATCTGGGAGCATCCTAAACTTTATTTCCCTCTCTGCCTCTCTATTTTAACACTCACATTCACATGGTTTGAATGCAAATGTATTTTCCGCTTCTCTGAACTGACGGAAGAGGAAAAAAACTGTCTCTGGTTGGATTGCAGCCACCGTTGAATATGCTTCCAGGTCCCACTCTCTTGGCTGCGTCCTCCACTCGCAGCCTTCTTGGTGTCTGTTGGTGTGCAAATGGAAGCAAGCATCCTTCTTGTGACACGTGTATTGTCACCAGCTTGTTGTGTGTGGGCTGTTTGAACACACTGGCAGATTTGGCTTCAGGCAATTCTTGATGCAATTAGCAGAAATCTAATTCTCTCACTAATGAGGAGAAAGAAATAATTACAACTCTGCCAGAAAGAAACTATCAGGTTTGTGGGGGACAGAGAAGAATAGAAAAGTTCCTAAACAAAAAGAGAAGCCAGAGAGAGATAAAGACAAAGAGAGTGCATTATACTGCCACACTGGTCGCGTTCTGCGCAAAAAGGTGAAGCCGCTACAGCTCCGTACCATTTACACCAGCACTCAGGGTATGCTGCAGTATTCTCCTGAATTATTGGTGTTGCTGCTCAGACAAAGCCTTCACATCAGTGCTGGTATAGGAGGAGAAAAAGTCAAAACCAGAAGTCGAGAAAGTTTTAGAAAGCCTCATCTTTTCACATCACCGCAAAAGTGAATTGTGAGCTTCTGTACTGATATATCACTAAACTGGCAGAACAAACTGACACGAGCACGCACAACCACCCAAAACAACACCAAACTGCAGCTTGCACTAACAAAAATAGCATCACTGTTATTATATGGCACCATTCACCATGGCCTCATTACTGTTACTTGTCTGCACTGCCTGTCTTAGCCTTGTCAGTGTTGGGCTTGTTACGCCTTAAGAGTTGTAAAGAGTTGTCATTTTTGTTTTTTCTTTGCTCATTTAAAAAAATAATGTGACTTTGCATTTTCAGGGTTTTTTTAAATACTGTGCCAGTCTCCTGTGCTTCTGCTTTTGTGAAAAACACAGAATTGGCCTGAGGCATAAGCAATCTCAACAGATGCTTAGAGACTTGTAACCCCCCCCCCCCAATTAATTATTGAAATGTATTTATTATTCATTTCAATAATCAAGGTCTTTGTATTGAGAACAAAGACAAATACCTAAAGCTGACATATTTTAATGAATTACAAGAATCTCAGTGCAAGAGGCAGCATTTTAAGTTAAGAATATTGACATAGCTAGAATCGTTTAGGTTTATTTAAATTCACCTATTATGGTATTCACCTTCAGTATGATCATGGTGGCTCATGCTGACTTTGCTCTTTTTGCCTTGCTCTGTGTAAAAATTTGCCCTCGTGTTGCAAGTCATTTCTTACTTTCATACCAAACCCCTTTTCAGTCTAGCCTCCATCTTTTCTCACTTGTGTTCTCCTTGTGAGATATTGGTGAAATGCATAAATGCAGATAACGTAGTGATGGCTCTCATTCTAGAAAAGGCTCTGGATGTTTTGTAGCATGATGTGATAGCTCTGTTTCTCTTACTTTTCCCTTGCAGTCTGACTTTCTTCTCTGTAACTAGCATCACTGTGGGTTTTCTGGCCTTTTTGGCCAGAAATCACCTGTACTGATTTGTACTGATTTGCAGGCACCCTTTCAGCATAACAGAGCTGCTAGGTCCTCTTATTGTAGGGGCAAATTTCACATTCTCTTTGTCATCTGTCAGTATCTATTCCTTAAAAGTTGCTAATAGTTTTGAGCTCTATTGAGCAGCACAGTGTTACACACACTTTTCCTGGTTTGAACCCCTTTCTTTGCGGTGTTTGCATGTTCTCCTGTTTGTGTTTCTTCTATGTACTCTGGCTCCACAAAGACATCCATGCTAGGTTAATTAGTTATTTCAAATGGGTCATTCTGTGACAGAGATGGGCCCATCTCTCACAGTAACGCGTTAACGCGTTACTGTAATCCGATTACTTTTTTCAAGTAACGAGTAAAGTAAGGGATTACTATTGCAAAAACGGTAATTAGATTACTGTTACTTTCCCGTAGGAACGCTGCGTTACTGCGTTACTAAAACCGTGAGTTTTTTGCGAGAATGTCTCATGACAGTGACGTAAGCGAGTGCGACGTTCGTGACAACAGCTGTCTGCAGATCAACAATGGATAGTATAAGGAGTGCGGGAGAGAGTATGAGCATGCAGTGTTTAAAGCGTGGAAGTACTTACTTTAAGTTTGATTCCATAAAAAGTGACAAAAACATTAGTGTCCGTTGTGCGTGGGAAGAAAACTTCTTTTTACAGCGAAAACCCCCCTAAACTTCCAAGCAAGCACCGAGTAGCTACGACGTAATGGGAAATTCACAGAGAAACTCGCGGATTCTTCAACTGACCGCTGCGGCACACCTGCACCAGGGTAAACCTCCACCTACGCCACTCCTGCTTTACAGGTGAAAATAGAGCAACAGGACCGCTGAGTCTTTGACTTTATTTATTTTCTGCTGTGTTTTACTTGCATCTATTTGAAAGAGTGAGTGTAAACACACACACAAAAAAAAAAATTATGCGCTGGAATGTGCAGAAAATAGGTTTATGGTAAATGGTAAATGGTCTGTATTTGTATAGCGCTTTACTAGTCCCTAAGGACCCCAAAGCGCTTTACACATTCAGTCATCCACCAATATTCAACAAATTTCTTCCAGTCAGAGAATGTTGCATATAATTAAATTTTTGCTTGATGCATAAAGTTAAAAGATTAAAACTAATAAAACAAGTTTTAAAAAGAGACTTTTCCATTTGATTACATTTTGTATGATGGATTATGCAGAAAAAGTAGAATTGGGCTGAAAGATCTATCGCTTTATCGCCTATTCAGGTTGTAAATCGTGTTTTTAAAAAGTAACTAAGTAACTAAGTAATTAATTACTTTTGAAAATAAGTAATCAGTAAAGTAACGGGATTACTTTTTTGGGGAAGTAATCAGTAATTAGTTACTGATTACTTTTTTCAAGTAACTTGACCAACACTGCTCTGTGACTTAAATATATGAAATAATGCACTATATAAATGTATGTTTAGAAATGTGACTTGTAGTCTAAAGTGCTTTGAGTGGTCAGCGAAGAGTGTCACATAAATACAAACTGTTAAATGGTTTTACAGTGTTGTGAGATTGGGCAACAAGTTTTACACAAGACTAAGGTGTAGACGTCAACATCGCCACACAGGGAGGAGCTGAGGAGCTCGTTCTTACAGAACCAGCATCAGAATACTTTATTAATTCAAAGGGGGGATTTGCTTTGCTACAGATGGTCAATTAAAATATAAATACAAAAGTAGTGTCCTCAGGAAGGACACAGGTGGTAATGATTTCCTGTGGCATTATGTGATGCATTGTGGGGGAACGAGTCTTTTGCTGAGACTCTTTTCAACGTGACTGTTTGATATTGACTATAACTTGGACACCATCCTCCTTTCTGAAACCTGTCAGAGACTCAAACTCCTGTTCTTAGTCTTCTTGATTTATTATTTTTTATTATTTTTTAATTAAGTTTTCATCTAAGTTTAAATGTCAGACAGTATTTAATTGATAATTTTGCATATTTGGAGTGGGAAGTGTTTCCAGATCCTGCTCTCCCTAACAGCTTGATGAAGTAGTGTTGCTTTACTGTAATATGTTATTGAACTGGACACTTCTGTCTTTCCTCTCTTCCTTAGCCTGTAACTGTAAGCCCAAGCTATTCCCTGTAGAGTCACACAGCCTTAACATTCATTAAAAGAAAAAGAAAAAAATCCCATCTCAATTTATACTGACATTTTGTGTCCACATTGTGACTGTTTCATGCATTATTGGATCCCTGATCTGTTGGGAAAAACTCACTTTTTCTTATTGAGACTGTCTCTGTGTCCTGCTTTCTCTCTGTCTACCACTGCTTCCACTTTTAGATGGTTCATTACTGATGCAGCTCACTGAAATAGACAGAAAATCTGCCCTGATTGCCTCCATGCTGCTGTTTTCCTGTTCGCACTATTTCTGTTAGGAGGGGTATAGAGACACACACTGACAAAAATGCAATGTAACAGACTGCCTTGTGCTCAGAAACCACCAAGCCACACTGTTCAATCGCATTGAAAAGAAGGGGCCCTCTGAGATTACTAGATGCTTCTCGACTCCAGTGTTGCGTTGTGTTTGACTGAACATGATGCAACCCTTTAAGGAACAGAGGGACGTATCCATTTTAATACGGGGTTGAGTTGCCAATTACTTTATAGCAGTCTGGTGTTGGTTGCTCACAGACTCATACCTTACTTACTCAATAAGTAAGGTAAAAATGTCCGTTTACCTTACGTGAGCCCCACTGATTATGAAATAGAAGTAAAATAAGATATCTCAAAATTAACAAAAGCAAAACAGAATTTTAATAAAATTTTAAAATGAAAAAGAAAGTGACTCTTTGCCAGACTGATACATTGCATTATAAAGAGGAACTGAATGTGGCATGAAAGATTTCCTGCATCTGTCCTTGTGACAGTGGAGCTGAATCAGTCCATTAAGTTCTGTGACCTTCCTCTCCATTACCTCAAGTGTTCAATTTGAAGCCAGTCACAAAACCAGCCTTTTTGATTAGTCCTTTCAGTCTTGTTGGTGTCATTAGCTCTCATGCTGTTTCCCCAGCAGACCATAGCAAAGTGCACTGTTCTTGCCACAGACAGAAAATGTCCAACGTTGTTCTGCACACATCAGTGGATTTCAGCTTCCTCTGGACCTAGAGCCCATTCATCCACTTTTTGTATATGACTTCTCTGTTGGTCAATCGATTTAATTCAACATCCTTTGTCCAGTATATACACTATCCCTCCTCTGCACGTGTCCAAACCATATCAGCCTTGCCTCTCTAACTTTGTCTCCAACCAAACCGCTCAACCGTCCCTCTGATATACACATTTCTAGTCTTGTCCATTCTCCCAATGAGGATCTTAGCAGCTTCAGCTCTGCCACCTCCAGTGTATCCTCCTGCCACTTGTCCCACTCATTCCTCCCTGCGCTCTCTTCACTTCTGTTCGTTGCTTTGGATAGTTGAACCAAAGTATTTAAATGTAATCTTATTTCATCAAACAGCATGTATAGAATCACTGCTAAAAAGCATAAAACTGCTTCCATAGTTTGCTGTTCAAAGAGTAAGGTTGTACCTCTACTTTGACTACATTTCATAGTTTTACAACATTACAGGTCTATTAATGTCTAAATTCATAGTCTGGGTCCTTCAGCAGAGGAGTGAAAATGCTCAATCATTTTTTGAATACAATAAGCTTAGACAAACCTTCCTGCTACAATATATAGACATGTCTGCAACCACACAGCTACATTGTTGCGATCACCCACTGTGTGCGTGCTTTAGTCCAAGTGTGATTGGCACATATGTTTTGACCCTCGATTGACTCTCTGGTAGTGAGGTAGAGGTAACTGACCAATTAGCTGTTTTGGAATTCTTTTATAGTTTTCTATATAGTTCTAGTTCTATATAGTTTTCTTTTCTGTGGGTGCCATTTCTCTGTCTTATAATGTCCCTGGTGTTTTCCAGAATGCAATTCATGGCATAAAACCACCCACTGTGATGACCAAAACTTCTTTTCTTTGTTTTCTATACTGAAACTGTACAATCTGAACCTGATACTATGATGTCATAAACAAGACTTAAGATAGAGAGAACTATACATGGTCAATATTTCAGTATTAGCTTCTGACTATGAAAATCACTTTGAAGAGCAGTAGCACAGAATACTGCGGAAAATGTGTGTCAAGTGCAGCTCACAGGAGCTCTCCCTCCAAGTCACAGGGACAATATATTAACAGAGTATATTTTATTTTTATGACCACACACCTGCCTTTAAGTGTGATCTTTCTTGGTTTGGTCCTGCCTTCGCTATTGTGGTTGATATGGGGGTAGGGACGGCCTTAGGGCGTCTGGGGAGTCCCTAGGGACGTTTCCCTAGAGGGCCTAACCTGGGGGATGTGGCCATGACCTGGTTAGGAGCTCTGGGGGCTCTTAGATGGTGTTTTCCTTGTGGCTGCGTACAGCGGAGATGGGGGAGGGTCTGTGCTGGCGGACGTTGGTTACTGGCCTGGTAGCCTGGCTGCCCCTGGGAGGGTCCGGGACAGGCGTGGAGGCTTGGGGGTCTGGGGGTGCTCCGCCCCCCGGTCTGGGGTGCTGGCCGGGCCTTGGGGGCTTGGGTCCTGGCTGTTGTGTCGCCGGAGCAGTGGGCGGGTGGGTGCAGGGGGGCTCAGCCCCAGTGCAGGGGACCTCTGGTGCATCGGCCCAACTAGGGGGCTCTCTAACTGGTGGGGAGGTTGTTATATCTTTGCAGGTGGTCTCCTCACTACAGGAGCTCACTCTGCAGGTGGGGGGAGAGATATAGGAGAGGTGGAGAATGAACTCAGCCTGGGTGTCTATTGTCTTGTGTAGTTTGGGAGATGGTTGGATGATGGGGTGGGTGCAGTTTTCTCTGGGGTGGAGTCGGGTGGGCTGCCCCGGACTCTGTGGGGCTGGGCGGTGCTGCTGCTGCGGGCCCCGGTCCAGATGGGCCTGGGCCCCCTTGCCCTGGTGGGTTCCAGAGTGTGGGGGTGCCTACTGGGGTCAGCGGGGGAGCTGGCCCCAGGGAGGGGCCGCTTGCCCCTCCCTTTCTTCCCTCCCTATCCTCAGCTGCCTCCCTATTCCCGCTCTACCACACCCACCCACACACGCAGGGCTTGGGGTGCAGGTATGTCACCAGGGTGCAGGGGAGGCACTCCCCCTCTGTCCCCTTCTGGCCGCCTGTGCCTCAATTTTATTCTGCAACCTAGACATCCACATTACTCACACTCTCACATAACCAGTGTTGGGTAAGTTACTTTAAATTAGTAACTTAGTTACATTACTAGTTACTTCCATCAAAAGTAACTCAGTTACTTCAAGTTACTCGTTACTTTCAAAGTAACTAGTTACTAGGGAAAGTAACTTTGGTTTTACTCAGACTTCTCTTGTTAATGTGTTGCTAACTGGATACCCAGCAAGAGTGCCAGTCTTCTAGCTTGCTTACTTGCCACAAGTGCACTGTGCCACCTACCAAAGGAAAAAATAATGTGCATATTTCCACGAGAGAAATCCCACACCTGGACCGTCGTTGACTGCCGCCATGATTCTAGCCTACGTCACAGCGTCATGTGCGCTTTTTACATCCAACACAAAAACTGCAGTCGTGGTGCTTTTGATTGTACTCAGAACTCAGAAATTCTGCCTTCTGAATAGGAAGATGTAGGCAACACCAGACTGCAGATGAGCTGCATACAGGGCTGGACTGGGACAAAAAATCAGCCCGGGCATTTTGACTAGAGACCGGCCCACCATTATAGCAAATATCATAAAGCCTTTGAATGAAAACAAACACTGTTGTGACAGTGATGTACACTGTCTTGATGGTATATATGTATCAATCTATCAATCGTTTGTTGTAAGACTCAGATAATTATTTATTAAAAGCTAGACATTTGAAATGAGAATAAGAAAGTATTTCTTTGTGCCCCCCTTTCCCTGTTAATGCCCTACCTGGCCCCCTGGCAACACTTTGCTAGATCCGCCCCTGCACAGTTACCAGCTGTCAGCTACATAGAAAAGGATCCTGGTGTTATTTATCTCTCAGAAACAGTTCATAACTTCCCTTCAACTCATTCATGTCACCTAAAAGGTAAACCTGTTTCTCCATCACCTGTTCAGCTCTGATGATTCAGTAAGGACATCTCCTGGTTTCATCTGGTTTCCCTCTCACCAGATATCCAAACCGATATCATGACCAGCAGCTTTACAGCTGTGGCTCCAGCAAACATCAGCTGATACTAGAAATGAATATTAAATAAATTCTAACAACAGCTGCTCAAACGTGCTGCTGTTGTTTAACGCGACATCCGCTGGTTTCCTCTTTCTGGCGCAAAGTGGACGATAAATAAACAAGAGGGAAAAGCCGATCAGCTGATCATTGATCAGTTTCATGATTAAAGTAGCAGCAGGAGAGGGAGGGGAGAGAATGAGAGAAGAAGAGGCAGCTGTGCAGCAAAGACACAGAATAACTCCAGCTTTGTGTCGTTTTCATTGTAGCTGAAGTACGGGACAAATCGCGTTTATTTTCAGCTCAATACAAAACGCATAATATTAACTCTGAATACGAGACGATTCCGTTTTTTAGGGAACGGTTGGCAACTCTAATAATTAACCGTATGAACAAAATAAAGTTCAACATCATTAACATCATAGCACCCACCCAGCTGTATAGAAACCCCGTCATGCTAGCTAGCACGCAGTACGAAAAAGTCAGCACAACGAAAATAAACTCCAACTAAACTTGGTTCATATCTGACCCAGATAGACTGCAGGTCATAACTTCTTACCTGAAGTTCAGTTCACCTGACACTCTCGGACCAGCGGCCGCTTCGGGTCTCTCCTCCTCCTGCGTCCCCTTTCTCTCATCCACCTGCTGGCCTCCACCACTTGCTAATGTTACTGAATCTGTGGAAGCTCCGCGATGCCACCACACGAAGTAACGAATAACGAGCCTATCTAAATCCCAGTAACGAGTAACGCGTTCCTGATTTTGGCATAATAACTAGTTACCGTGCTCGTTACCACAATAATAACGTAGTTACTGTAACGCGTTACTTAATAACGCGTTAGTCCCAACACTGCACATAACACATACATATAGGGCCTTGGGGGTGGGCACGTTTTACAGCATCCAGAGGATGGTCGGTGTACTCCAACCCACCTCTGGCGCTGGTGCCCTACCCTCAATTTTAAATGCATATAGACACTAAGGGTTTTCGGGAGGAGCCGTGCTGCTCTCTGAGAGGAAGCTAGTACCATGCTCTCCTGAGTTTTAAATGCACTTTAGAACAGCACACAGCAACACTACATATGAGCGGGCGTAGGGAGGTTTGAGGTCTTCACTCACCCCGGTTCTGTTAGCCGTCAGGGCTGGGGGGCTGGGAGGAGGTGCTGGCCGTCAGACTGGGGTCTGGGATGCGGGGCCTCCCTGCTACTGCAGATAAGGAGGTGGTCCGCTTGCCTCCACCGCAGAGAGAAGAGTTACATCTCCTGGGTCTAGGTGCGGCTTGCCCCTCTGAGGGCGGGGGTACCTGGACCTGGGATATAGAGTATGTTTGGGGAGTGCGACTGTCTGTGCAGTGTCTATTTGTGTCTGTCTACACGTTGGGTGAGTGCCGAGTATTTGGTTGTGCATATGGGGTGGGAATGCACGTTTGTGTCCGCGTGTGCCTCTTCGTCTGTGTCTATATGTCAGGTTGGGTCTTAGACTCAACCTCTCTGGGTACATCTCAGGCCCTCTAAAGTACGGAGGCCTATCTCCCCTCACCACACTCCCTGCCGGTGGCTGATGCCCTCAGACGTTGGTGTGTTGGTGGTCCTTGTCGTCTGGGGCTGGGCACTCATGTATGTACCGGCTCACTCCTGGTGGCCGATTGGCAGGGCCGGGCGCCTGCGGCCTGGCTGGGCCCCTTCCGGGGGGTGGGATGCCCTCAGGCCTCTGGCCTCTGGGCCTGAAGCTCGGTCCTCTCTGGCACAGCTGGCTGCCGGCAGAGCCCGCGGGCACGCCACTGCAACCCCCTCTGGCCTCTGCTCCGTAGCTGCTGGGTGACCTCTCCTTTGGGGCTCTACTCAGCTCTTCCCAGGAGGGTGGCACGGTTCCCCCCCCTTTGGTGGTCCTCCTCGGGTCCTTGTACTCTGGGGCCTCTGGATATCTGGGGCCTGGATCTCCTCCATACCTGCTTCATACCCTGGTGGACGGGGCTATGGCTCCCCACACTCCCTAGCAGATCGTTACATGGAGAAACCTTTGGAATACAAGCATGCTGATCCACACAGGTATGCACACAGGTGTACACACGGGTGTTCACAGACGCGGACTACACCTTTCTTGGCTGCTGCCTCAAAGCACATTGTGCGCTGTCTATCTTGCGTGCTGCACAATATCGTTTATTATTTAGTATCTACTGTTATCTACTGCTAGCTAGTTTATTGTGATGGTGCTGTTTTTTTTATTATGTTGCTCTTTGTTGTTTGCTTTCTCTTCTGTTTCTTTTCTCCATACAGGCGATCCAGGTGTTTTGTTTGTTTGTTTGTTTTTTCTTTCTTCCCCCCTTCTCACCGTCTCTTCTCCCCTTTGGCTTTCTTTCTCTCCTTCTTTCTCCCTGTCCTATCCCCCAGTCACGTCTGTCCCGTTTGTAGCAACCGAAAATAAAATAAATGCATAATTATGATAAAGGTCAATCAAATGGACCAATATGGCAAGGCCATGATGATCCACTTGGTAAAATAAATCCGCTTGGCATCTTTCTTGGCCTTAAGACAACAATTCTGATGACTAAAGATCCAAACGGGACACAAAAAAAAAAAAAAAAAAAAAAAAAGTGTGATCTTTCTGGAGAGTAAAGCCTGTTTTACTTTATGTTAAATCCAAGCTTAAGAAAAAGGCAGGTGTATGTGTTCTGTGGTTATTCATAGAAGATCGATAGATAGAAGTTATGGAGAACACAGATATCTAATTTACTCTTTGCTTTGCAGCAGTGATTGTGTAGGACCAGATGAGTCAAACACATAAAGCATTTTGTGATTAAATAACTATTGAATTGTGCAATAACATTAATAAATTAGTATATTTACTTTAAAAATCCTTTTACATTGATTTTTTAAACATCAATAAAATAAATCATAATATCTTTTGATTCATGCTCAATCCTCCAGGTAAGGAAATCCCAAAAACTTGAGTCTGTTAATCTGGACGTAGTGTTTTCAGTGGGAGAAACATTTCGCCACTCATCGTGACTGATGTGACTGAAAACACTACGTCCAGATGAACAGTATCAACTTTTTGGGAAGTCATAATATCGTAAAGAGAAGTTATAAATAAATATTTTTAAGACAACTATTAATCTATTGATAAATACTTTAAATTGAGTTATTTAATTATTTACAAAAAAATAAAATAAAAAATTCAATTCAAAACGTGAATTAGGAATAGAGAATCAGTTCCACCCCTCCTTTTCAGGTCCATTTCCTTTTCCTATTAGTTTCTGGATCAGCTTCTTTATTTAGGATTTCACTGGTGCCCGTATTTGGGGTGATGACGTTGTATTGCTAAGACCTGTTAAAGAAGTGTTTGTGTTTGCTTCATATTTACTGTCTATATATGAAGACACTGCAGTGACATGGAGCCCTGATCCTCTCAGTGTGCACAGGTGGACTCAACCTGACCACCTGTTGAAAGTAGTGTGCTAACATGGCTAACTCTACTGTCACTGCATGTAGCCCTAATCTTTCAGTCATGTTAGCTTGTGAGCATATTGGTCCCTCTAGTATTAGCTAGCTGTGATTAAGCTAATGTATTTTTCACATATAAAGGTTGGAGGATCTAGCACTATTGGAACTACCAGCAAGCCCTGCTACATTTATACATAGTGTTAGAACAATGGCAGCAAGCTTACATTTAAAATTGAAACGCTGTCTGTAAACCCAGTCTCATCAACTTAACTTAACTTTATGATACTTGGGAGTTAAAAGAATGAAGATAATGACAACTGTCAGTCCCATCAAGACTAGAAAGGACACTATTGATTGAACAGTCAACTCGCCGTTGCAGCGCTATTTCAACATAAATAGAAAATTTTATGAAAGCAAAAGAAAAATATTTATCCTAGGGAAATGTAGAAAATGTAAAGGACATGATTATAATTATATATCATTTTATTATTTTCATAATAACATGCAGCATTTGTCTAAATGGATGAAACACTTATGTTGCACCAGCTTCTACAGTTTATTCCTCTTTAATACTGGATACCTCAGGAGTGCAGCTGTTCAATATGTTGAATTGTCCCTCATACACGAAGTCAGCAGCCTTGGTGCTACCCTTAAGCATTTCTGCTCTACTCAACATATCTCTACTAACTAGTTATCTCTCCAGTACTTCAAAGGACTCCACTTGCTTTGACAGTAAATGTAACTGCTACTGACTGTTCACTTGTATAAGGTCTCAAAGGAGCACCCTATCTTCATTTATAGCACATATTACTGCTAGGAATTTAAGCCTACCTACTTACAGTTCAGGGCTCACAGAGCAATGGTGGTTTGCAAAGGCAGGTAGGGAGAAGCTGTCTGTCATACCCACCTAAATTTAATTTAGATGTCCCAGTTTCATCCCAGGGTCCACACATGATGTGCCCATCGTGGGAGGTGGATACTGGCGGGTTTCTCTCCAGTCACCCATGACCATGTGTAGAACTACTGTAGGTGGGTGTGACGACCAGATGGTCCCCGTATTATGTGGAACTGTAGTTTTTCATATTTAAATTAAACAATAAGCTACAGACATTCTGCAAATTCTGAAAACACTGCAAAAATTGGTGAGTGAGAGTAGATCAAATGCAGATGTTTATTCCTTTGAACAGGAAAAAAAGAATCATTTTAACTTTTGCAATAACGTCTGCCAAGAACTGCAAGGAGGAAGACAATCAAAAATAATGAATAAGAATTCATTTACATTTTTCCATAGTTTTTGAAGGTTTCAGGGAGTAAACGTGCCTGAATTAATATGTCTGCTTGCAAAGAAAAGCGTCTGGACTTCTTTAAGTTGCTTGAAGACGTTTCACCTCTCATCCGAGAAGCTTCTTCAGTTCTAAGGTCAAATGGCGGAGAGTCCCAGATTTAAGTCTGAATTAATATTTCTAATAAATGTTTATCTATCTATTTATCTTGGCTTTCCAATATTAAGTGCCTTGAGGCAAGTGTTGTGGTGATCTGATGCTATTTAAATAAAATTGAATTGAATGATCTTTTTCATTACGAAGGGCAAACTGTCATATTATACATAGCATCTGTGAAGGTTTATTTCTTTGTGTTTGCACATAACTAACAAACCTGATAAATTCAACATGTTAATTAAAAAAAAAAAAAAAAACCTGGTGCCACATGACTGTACAAGTTCTGCAAGACCAGTGGACTTATCTTGCTGCTTAAAAAATACTCCCACTGGGTTATAAAAAACGGTCCGTGACTCCAGACATAAAAAGGAAATAACTGGGGTGATTTAAATTTGGCCTGGACCAAACACAACCAGTGCATTAAGATTGCTTCCCTCAAAGTCTGGCATTTGTTCTCAAAGTTAACTGTATCAAACTAACCCAGCTTTTATGCTGAAGGTCAACGTTTATGTTTACAGGTGAAGGGGCCACAGTGTTCAAGGTTAAAAGTGGTGCATCAGGACACAACCATGGCCTGAGGGACCTGTGCACTCAAAATTTATCATATTTTCAGTGTCCAAACCAACCAGAATTGCTTACATAGGTGCTGCACTGCACGTGGAAACAACCTTAAAATGGAAAGCAGCTGAATTTTAATTACATTTTTTTATTTGTGGAACTCTTTGATTATAACTCTTGAATCATGGTTTGTGTATTTATAAAAAGTGGATGCTGTGACGTCTCATCTAAAAACCAAAAATAGTTTGAACATAGCGTGGCAAAGAGCCTCCAAACTACAAAAAGTAAAACACACCTAAAAATGGCTTCTCTTGTATATGTGCCCACAAACATTTGTTTAGAAAATTGCTAATCATATAACCTCAAAATGGATTGTTCTGTAATAAACTGTACTTATTCTGTACTTTTACTAAGTGTATTAATGTTATCATGCATGTAATTTTATGGATAACATACTAAGACCACAAACAAGTTCATTAGGAAAAACAATATACAGCTAACAGTTACTAATCACTGATTTCTATAAAGTAATAAATATAAAGTTCACATCTGTCCAAAGCGACAGCGTTCAAACTCATCAATGGAAGATTTCAGTGCCAAAGACTCACCAGAAGCTTTGCTTACAGTACACTTAACAGTACACACTTTCTGCCTTTAAGAGGGTGTAGATGGCTTTTCTCACTTCAGCCTTTAAGTTTAGGTAAGTGGACTTAAAAGTAAATGACAAACTGTACAAATATCTAGGTTACATTGCATCGTGTATATTCAGAAATTTCTTAAGAGAGTCGTCTTGTTTTTTAACTGTTCTATGAAAACACAGGTCATGGCACATGTCTGGCTGTATGGATTCTGCTGGTCTACACCAGCAGCTGCTGTGTTGCAATTTGGCAGCACTTTAGTGACAGGTCACAGACAAACACGTCCATTTCCACACTATTTTCTTTCACGGTAATAAAACCATTGCAAGTGGCAGATATTTTGACTTCTCACAGCAGGAAAAGGACTAGTGTTAAGACATCTAAGTGGAGTCCAGCTGTTACTTTTCTTAATTGTACCTTTTCTCAACATGTCAAAGTGTCTTCTGTGAGAAAAGAAAATTGGCTTTCTCTTTTTGTTGCAGCTGTCCATCCTCTAATGCTAAGAATTTTAAATCTAAGAAATAAAATGCAACATAAAGTATATATATTTATCACTCACTGATGGAGATGTCAACTGAGATAACACTTCAAGTGGTAGCTGAGCACATGATATGGGGTCAAGATTCAAGATTCTTTATTTATCACAGGCATAGTTATACGAGTACAACACCCAGTGACATGTGTCCTGAAACGCTCCTCGACTGTGCAAAAAGACAACATTATATACAGTAAGTGAATATGTACAAGCAGGACATTATGTGCAGTAAGTGAGTGAATTATATACGTTAAGCAAATTTAAATAAAATAAAATAAAACAATCTGGAAATTTAAGTTGAAAAACTGAGAATACCATTTAACATCTCAAAGAAGAAGGCCAAGATAAGCGATAAAAATGGAAACAAATTTGACATCACTTTATATAAAATATATTCACAAGATCATTCGATATATATATATGCAAGTTTCGTTCTTTAGATATATATATATCTGGAAAAGTAAAATATATTTGTAAAATATGGAGGTACTTGTGTTGTTTTATAATTTTTCTGGCCAGTGAGCTGTATGGTCTTCCAGCATGCTGCATGTCACTGCTGGATCAAAAACTTGTGATGCAAGAGTTAGATAAGAGATCTACCCAGACACCCACACCCTCCTCACTCTGTCCCCATTTGAATCCAATGGGAATATGATGAAATATGTCCTATCCCGCCTTTTGATACATGTCGAGCCTCTTCCACTGAAGCTTGAGAGAATAGTTGGGACTATGCTTTATGGAGCAGTGGAACTGCAGCTTCCACTGCTGGGCGTTTTGGCAGCTGTCTGCAGTGTAGTCAAAGGAAGGTGGTAGGAAGTTTTTTTGCTATCCATGACAGGAACCCACTCCTTCAGGTTCACCCCACCTCTACACTGCAGGGAGGAGGAGGTTGTCTCTCTGTCTCTAAAGTTGATGTGTAGACTTCACAGCATGTCAGTGCATTCATTTATTTCACATGTGCATGAATGACCTGGATAACAAGTACAGGTGGCAATGCTTCTCTAGTATACATAAATAAGACAAATAAGGTGTTGATTCACCTAGCCTAAGTGCATTTCTTAGAAGCGACATATAAATTCTTTAACTGCATTCATCCTACAAACATAATGGATGTGACAAAAGCTCGTAGTAAGGGAGGCCTACTCAACAGCTGTGATTTCCTCTCCATGTCCCCTGTGGCATTTTGCATGTTTAGAAGAAACAAATCTGTATCTTTCAACCAGTAAGCTGACCATTTTCATAAAGCCTTCTAATATATGCAATACGGCTGTGTTGTTAATCTCAGCCTGTCTTTGTGAGTTTGATGGAAATGCAGATTTCTGTACGGGCTCACTTTTATGGTCATCAGCGTTAAGCCGGATGATTTGCATTAGCAACCACTGCATGTTTTTCTTGGCCTTCATGCATTAATTAAAGTGCAATTTGTGGTGTGTTTTCACGTGGTTGAATAAGTTAGTTGTGCTGCTTTGCAGTGTAGACACAACTCTGCAGCACATTTTGCACATGATTTCATCTTAGTTAACATCACTTTTGCTAAATCTGAAGTGTTTCTAAAAAGATGATGATTTCCTTTCAGGGGAAAGCTCTTTTATCTACAGCTGTGCCAGATATTTAAATGTTGTTGTATATTTGTCTTTAACATATTTTACTTGTTCAGAATGATCTAGTAATAGGCTAGGTTTGTAGCCTCAGTAACTAGTAACCTAACTAATTACTATTTCTATCGTTACAACATTGTTACCGTTACTAACAAGAAAATGCAGTGCGGACGCATTACTATTTTTTAACACACATATGGTTGAACCTGTCTTCAGCTTACTGGGAAGGCAAAGCAGGAGAAACAGTTACACAAGTGCTGCTGATTGGCTGAGAAAGAATAAAGTACTTGTGGTAAACCAATCACATGACCAATTTAGGATGACATAGAAAAAAGATGCTATGTCATCGCAAGACAAACCTGATTCTCAAATTTTGTGTTTAAAGTGTGGACTTAAACTATATACTACTTTTTAAATTGTAGTGAGAGCCCACGTCAAACCAGAGTTAAGATAAAAACTATACACGATGTTTTTTACTGAATGCATCGTTATGTTTACTGCAGGAAGAAACGGTAAAAACAGCATCTTCTAAGGCAGAGGTTCCCCCTAGGGGGGGCGCAGAGCCATTGCAGGGGAACCGCGGTATGAAAAGAAAAAAAAAAGAACGCTTGCACACTGCTAGCGTAGTGGACAGGTTTTTGACGGGGCTCCCACACAAATGCAAAGCTGGAGATGAAGCATCGCCAAATATGTTTCCAAACCAACTTCATTCCAAGCCAAAGACTAGAAAATATGGTGAAGCATATCTTCCCTTTGGCTTCACCTGCACAAGTGCCAAGGTAGGTCTCCCCTGCAGAATTGCTTTTCCCTACGTCGGGAAGCACGCGCTGGGCTCCCCAAACAGCATCCCACATTCTTGATTTTTAGTTCACAAACACTTCTTGTAATGACTAACTACTCCTGACATTTTGGAGATGTTACTTCTTTATACAGTAAAGTTACAGCGGGATACAAATAATATCAGGCTCATCCTGCCACAATTTGTTCCCCGGTTCAAATCCCAGACAAACAGTATCCCACAGCTGTTTATGTTTTTAAACCCATTTTGCACAGAGAGGCATTTTTTGAAAAATGTATTGATAGCAATGTTAAATATTATTACACAGGAAAAAAAACAACTACATGTAAAATAATCACACCATAACGCCTCTGCCTTTGTAAATGAAGGGACAGTAACTGCAGGTGTGTATGTAAGCGTGTATAACCTGACAGTAAGATTAACAGTATTTTGAATCTATCTGCCATTGTAGAAATTCTCATGTAAACAATAACTTGGCGCACAGCGTGACGTGAAAAAAGACACATACCTTTGACGTTGCGCGATGAACTCTGTATTCCTGGTCCACACATAAATGCAAAAAAGGGGTTTTAAAGAATATCAGTTTTCGGTGATTTGAAACGCCGTTTACGTGTGGACGAAACAGCTGCGTTTTCAAAAATACCCATGTAGGTGTGGACATAGCGTAAAAGAGTTAGTAGTGTATTTTATTACTACATATAATTTATTGCAGTTTACTTTTATGTGTTTAATTGTTTAATAAATGCTTGAGGTGTGAAATAAACCGCGATGGAGTTCTGCACTTCTGCATAGGTTTTTTTTTTAATTTGCAATTTATATTTGCATTTCAAGTTATGAAATATGATTCGTTAAACATGTTTGTGGTTGTTACAGTAAAAAATATAATTTTTTTCTACTCGAATTTTATGTTTTTTTGTCTGATTTTAGATCAATATGTCAAAATGACAAAATAACAGTAAATTCAGACCTGAGGTTGTGCTGAAAAGAATGATATGAGCCCCTCTGGACCCCAGAGGGTTAAGCATTTTTTCAAAGTAATGCAATAGTTACTTTTCCTAGTAATTAGTTACTTATATAATATTGTAACTCAGTTGCTATCTCAGTTACTTTTTTGAAGAAGTAACTATAACTAATTACTTTTTCAAAGTAACTTGCCCAACACTGCTTGTGAGTTGATGCTCAAGTACAGTGTTCTCTTATAGGAAAAAGCTAGCAAAACAGGCACTGCAGCAGAAGCAACAGTGTTTTTCACTCTCTTTTTTTCACTGAAAGTGCTTTCTCTGTTACTAAACAAACAGATTGACTTGTCAGCTGTAGACTTTGTTGTCCTCAATGTCTCTCTTGTCTGTGTCTTTCCTCTAGTTTGGCCGGACAGAAGTGATCGATAACACACTGAACCCTGACTTTGTTAGGAAGTTTGTCCTTGATTTCTTCTTTGAGGAAAAGCAGAACCTTCGCTTTGATGTGTAAGTAGAAATGTCTCTGTCTTTTCCTTCTACAATGCCACTGTCTTGTTTTCCTTTGTTATCACAGGGACTGAATCAACCCTACTATTAGTTTGGCCTTCTGACTCATACCCACTAGATTTAGAAGCTCGCAGTCATTTAATGACTCATCAAATTGTTAAGCGGCAGTGATTTGGCAGGGTAAAAAGTTTTACATGCCTTTGGGTGACAGCCTTCTTCACACTTTTGACAATTATTATTAAAAGTTTTATTATCACTGTCTGAGTATTAACAAACAGTTAATAAAATAAATAAATAAATACATACATACATATAAGTGCACGCTTTACATATACACATATAGTGTCTCTGAGAAGTTTTATGTTAGTGGATAATTATGTCCCTGATGTGTGATGTCTATGTTTACCATCTCAATTTATTATAACAGGCAGTTTTGCTATTGTATTTTGAGATTTTGGTTCATTTTAGAAATCACTTTTATAGTGACATATACAAAAATGAAAATATTCAAAGATTTTGTAGTGGTGTACAGCTGCTACAAATGATGTTTTTACATTTACATGCTGTTCTGGGTAAAATCGGACCTCTATCTGCTGTATCAGGTGCATTTTGGATCTATCGGTGTGGGTCAAATAGAGAATGGTGATTTATGGAATTGTTAAACTGTGAATCTGTACATAACATATCTGTATGGATTTCTTCCACTGAGGCAGGGTATAGGGTACTCTCAACACTGTCACAACAACTGTCTGTGTTCCCCTCACTTTTGCCGAGGTTCTCTTGGGGGAATCTTAAACAGTATAATAGTAACATAGCTGGTACTATTCCCAAAGTCAAGAAGAGAAGAGCTGCAGCCTAAGTTGATGATCTCAACCTTACATAGCTATGAGATGTAAACATTGTTCAATGTAAACATTGGATACTATTACATAATATCCTGTTTTTCTCAAGTATAATTAAGTCATGAAAGTCAAGTCATAATGTTTAGTCGAATAGCTGACTAATTATCACTGTTATCAATAGTCTGTACCAGCCTTACTAATCGTTTAGTCTAGTAAAATTTTAATTGATGCGTAATGCTGGTAACTTGAGTTCAAAATGCCTCAATGCCACCAGATGGTGCATCGTTGTTAAGAAATGCCATAAATGCATTAATCAAGGTTTCATCTGTTTGCTAAAACTATTGGACTGAGGTCACGGATACAAATGGCGGAAATTAGTTTTCTCTGAAAGGTGGAAGGATTATCCCTTAGGGATACAGTTCAGTCATTATCGACAGGCACAGAGTACAGGCATTTCAAGATCCATGTGTGCCTCACATGGGTCCTCACTGGTGCTATCAAACTCTTCATGCTTGAAACTTTCTTGGATGTCTGCTACTGTAATGGTTACCAGAGCATGTTCAGCAGGGGTGTCGAACTCCAGATCTCGGGGGCCGGTGTCCTGCAGGTTTTAGATCTCACCCTGGGTCAACACACCTGAATCAAATGATTAGTTCATTACCAGGCTTCTGGAGAACTTCAAGACATGTTGAGGAGGTATTTTAGCCATTTAAATCAGCTGTGTTGGATCAAGGACACATCCAAAACCTGCAGGACACCGGCCCTCGAGGCCTGGAGTTCGACACCTGTGATGTTCAGGGAGGTTGCTGTGGTCTGCTCTTGGATCCACTAGCCACTGAGCATTGTTGTTATGGGCTGCATCCTTCTCCCATATGCTCTTTCGATATTGCTCTGTCCCCAGCCTTGGTGGGGCTCTTGTCGTATTGTTCCCCTGTCACTGAGTGTACACCTATCTGTCTGGTATACCTTTTCAGGTGGCTAGCTAAGGCTGTGAGTCTTTGCTTGGCAGTTTTCAAGGCCTCAGGTATGGCAGCTTGCTGTACCTCTTAGGGATCCCTGTCTTCATCACACCTTGGCTACCTTCCCTTCCTGTTGCCTTAGTCTTGGCCTCTAGCCTCTTTCTCCATTTTTTCCATGGCGGGTACTGCTCTTCGTGGCTGAAGTATCAATTCTTTTTCCATGTGGGCACATTCACGCTTTGGATATTCATTTGAACAAGTCCAGAAGTGTTTGGATAATGGCCTCTGATTGTGGCTGTCGTGAATCCTTGGTCTCTGGACAACACATTTATCCAGCTTCTATCCACTCCACTGCCCAGTGCTATACTCCTTACAGTTCATGCTGTAAATCACCCTTTAGCCTGAACAGCAACAGAACATGAGGCCCTTCCATGTTCTACCCCACTGTTTTGTAACTACTAGACTGATTCAGTACTCTTGTCTGCAAAGCTGCAACTGAGAGAGGTTTGCCTCCATGTTCCATTATTGTGAGTTTTGCTGAGTATGTTGCGACACATTTTGTCACCAGGGCAGAACGATAATACAGCAGCGTATCCATCTGCTGGTTCTGATTAATTTTCTGTTTCAAGGAGGCTGTCACCTTCTGTTTGACTGCATTCTGTTTTCAATGGAAGCTTTTGTGAAGATGCTGAGTTTCACCTGGCATTTTTCTTTGATTTACTCTGATAAGAGGCGTACACTTCTGTAACTGACTAGCTGCTCTCCTGGTGCTGCCACTCCTGACATGCTGTCTACACTCAAAACACTCCTACAGAGTCTCCCTTCTTCATTTAGCAAGATTATAATAGGTATATGTGTAATTTTTGCAGTTTTTGATACTGTTGACCATAATATTATATTACAGAGATTAGAGCATACTGTAGGTATTAAAGTTTGAATAATTTCTATCTAACACACTATAATTTGTTCATGTAAATGGGGAGTCTTCTTCACACACAGAGGTGAATTACGGAGTTCCACAAGGCTCTATGCTAGGACCAATTATGTTCACATTATGCATCCTTTCCCTAGGCTAGTCAGCAACCCGTGGCTCACGAGCCACAGAGTAGGGTTAACCATGACTATTAGTACATATACTATATATATTGATTTGTCATCTCCCAATTACACCTGCCACCTGCCCATCTGTCTCCCTTGGCAGGAGGAGCTTCAACAACTTTTGATGTTAAAGGTTGACAATCCCTGCCCGAAGGAGTACCATTAGAAGGAATATCATATATTTTCACGGCTTTGCAGATGATACCTAGCTTTTTATATACATAAAGGCAAACAACACAAACCAATTAGTTAAACAGCAGTAATGTCTCAAATGTTTGAAAGACATAAAGTCTAGTTGGTCTGGATCGTCTAATTTTCTGCTTCTAAATTCAGATAAGCTGAGGTTAGCATGTAATTACAACAAATTTCTAAAGATCTTGTGTCTAACCAGATGCTTACGCTGGATTGCATTTTCTTGACCTCCAGTAACAATATAAGTCACTTTTGACCATTTTTGAAATGTCCTTCCACGCAAATATTAAACAAATAGGTAGGATTGCTTTCCTTCATTGGCACAGCATCTCTAAAATTAGAACCATCCTGTCTCAGGGTGATACTGAAAAATAAGTTCATGTATTTATTACTTCTAGGCTGAGCTACAATAATTCATTATTATCAGGATGTCCTAAAAAAATCCCTGAAAAGCCGTGAGTTGATTCAAAATGCTGCAGCGAGAGTCATGACAGACACATGGCCTAGACCGGGGGTCAACAACCTTTAACACCCAAAGACCCACTTGGACCCAGTTTCCATGGAAAAGAAAACACTGGGAGCCGCAAATACTTTTTGGCATCTAAAATGAAGATAACACTGTTATTGTTTTTTACCTTTATGCTTTGTATAAACAACTAAATTGTGTTGCTTATGAAATCCATGAAGTGCTACAGAGAAAATTAAATTTTATTTATATAATGAACACATTTTGAACTCTTAAAAAATTAAACAAAAAGGAGATACACCCAGTTGAAGGTCGCTTTTAAATGACGCTGAAGCTGAACTTAAATTATTCTTATAGCAAACAAAAACTGTAGTGAGCCATCAAGCTTATATCACCTTTGGAATTTCGCAGCCTGTAGCGGAGCCTTGACCTGAATTTTAAAAATATTTGGAAAAAAGTACTATGCTGCTAAAGAAAAAAAGGAAAAATAAATATCTGCAAAATATCTAAATAAATATTTATTTTACCTGGTTAATGTGTGTGGCGGGGCGTGGTCTGCCGCTGTAGGGGAGGCGGACGCACCTGAGCGGCATCCGCAATCAAGCCTCGCCGCCTTAAAGTCTGTGCTCTCGCTGCTGTTGTGTTGGTGTGTGTTGGGGCTGTGTGGGTACAGCAACCATGTGTGAAAAGTGGTCAATAAAGAGATGCTGAAAAGCATGTTCACGGAAACATCGTCGGGTCTGCCGTGGTATGTTTACAATGGGACTTCTGCCCCTGAACCTGCAAACCGAGGCTGTACGGAGTCACTTTCATCTTTACGCAGGACTGTAAGCTGTCATCTGTGAGGCGTGAGCTGTGTTTGTTTTTACCATAGTTCATGGTGGAGAATAGCTGCTCACATACGTATGTGGATCCGAAGATCCATACTTGGTATGCTTGGGGTTGAAAGTCTCCATAAATGCAGGGCATTTCGGTGGGTATGGTTTATGTGAGTGTGACGCTTATTTTCAGCAATGAAAAATAATAACATATAATTTTATTTTTAGATTTCAATATCACAATAATCTTCCAATTTAGAACCACAATTTAAAAATACGAACACAAATAAAATACACTTAAGTTAAATACTTATAATTGTTTTTCCAAACCACGCGGAGCCGCCGTATAAGGACTAAAGAGCCGCATGACACTATCTCTACTTTTAAGATTAGGTTAAAAATGTCCTTTTTTTTGCTTAAACATATAGTTAGGGCTGGATAAGGTGACCCTAAATCCTCCCTTAGTGATGCTGCAATAGACCTTGGCTGCTGGGTGCTTCCCATGATACACTAAGTGTTTCTTCTTCACTGACCTTTTGTCACTCACTATGTGTTTATACACCACTTTGCATTTAACCAGAAGTTGTTATTAATCTCTGGCTGTCTTCCACATTTTATCTTGGCCCTGTCTTCCTCCCCTCACCCCTGCTTACCCCTGCCTGAGCCTGGTTCTGCTGGAGGTTTCTTCCTGTTTAAAGGGAGTTTTTCTTTCCGACTGTCACCAAAGTGCTTGCTCGTAAGGAGGCCATCTGATTGTTCGGGTTTTCTGCTTTCTCTGTAGTATTGTAATTATTACCTTACAATATAAACACCTTGAGACAACCGTTGTGATTTCACACTGTATAAAAAACTGAATTGTACAGAATTGAATTGAATTATTAGAAATCTAAAATAGTGTTGGAAATTTGTTATTCATTGAACAAAAAATAAGCAATAAAGCCTTAGCTTTTTGGGTCATTGGGAGGCTGTGAAAGTAAGCACCTGTCTAGTCTGTGTTACGAAATCAGTTTCACCCCGGTTCTTTTTATTCCTCGGGCATCCAGAGACGGCACCGGACTCAGTAGTCATTTTCACAAAAACCTTTATTCATCTTTATTCATCTTCATTTAAGCATGCATCTTCTAGAAGGGGAGACATGCAAGGCCGGTGTCCCTCTGCAGATCTTCACTCCTTTGTTTGTTACAGTCAGCTTTATAGAAGCGACCCCATCATAAAACCCCCACGGTGTGCTGCAAACTTTGTGTCTCTGTGTGTATGCACGAGCACGTGAGTGCCTGTGTGTGCGCGTACACGTGTGTCTATGTGAGTGCACGTGAGTGAGTGTGTGTGCGCGTACCCGTGCGTCTATGTGAGTGCACGTGAGTGACTGTGTGCGCGTACCATGTGGGTGTGTGAGTGTAACAGTCAAAGCACTGTGTGTGTCGGTATACGTGACTTCCTGACGGTCATAAAAGAAATCTCCCCACCCAAGCTACACCAAATTCCTTTAGACAACATACAAGCCAGAGTTAACATATTACAAACACTGAGACCCCCACTCTGCATCCACTGGGCCATTGGCCTCTTATTGTCTTACATTTACAGATAAGCATGTGGAGAGTCTCCTGCAAACCTGCTTCTAAGTTATAACAATTATGAGTTTTTATTAAAGGTACAAGCATCCGCATCAGCAACCCCCAACTGTAGCTTCCTGTCTCCTTTTATGACAGGCAGACCCCCAGTGTCCATAACTTCCTTTCCCTGTACACAATTACACACACTCTCAGGCTACAGCTAAGCCAAACTGAAACACAGACAAATCCTTCCCTATTCCTCTCATCTACTGCTGGACCCTCTCATCTAAGCAAATTTAACACATTGTATTCTAATAATTATTTTCTTGTACTCACAAATTGTTGGACAGGTTTTCAGTATATGTCTTTGGACTGAGTGCAATCAGTCCATTGACATATAGGACATTATTTACATCCATACACCTTCCTTTACACTGCGTCTACTTTGTGCTACAGTTATTTACATTTTCTTTCCAAATCATTACCCAGAAATAATCAACATGCACTTTATAATCTGGTTTCTTAATCACTACAATCTTCTAGCAACAACAAACTAAAAATTTGAAATGCAAATTTATGCAAGGCTTTTAAAAACGTGAGAACTATCCACTGGTGTCTGGATCCTGAGATCCCCTCCTGCATGGCTTTAGTCAGGGTTACAGGTGGACATCTTCTGCCCCGAAGATGTCTTTGTACTTTGAAGTAGGTACTTCTGACTCTTGCTGGAAACTCCTGCCAAGTAACTGAATTTGTCCTCTCACAGTGGATCCAGTCAGTTTCTTGTGTCACGCAAGCAGATGCCAGAAGAAAATAAGCAAAACAAATGAAAACAATATGCAAATGTCAGAAAATGACCAATAAACTCATCTACATGTTTTGCAGTGACATTAGGTGGGAAGGGTAGTTGTGCGTGAAAAATTAATAAATAAGGTAAATTGAAGTTGTGCAGTGTGTTAAGTTAATTCCTTTTCTGTGTTAGAAATAATTCAGAAATGAATTTCAGTGTTATTCTCCCTACATAAACTTTTTCAGTTTAAAGCTTCCTCATATGGGACTGCAGCCGCCCCGCTTAGTGAGGAGTCTTAATCTCTTCACAAGGTAAACCGTTAATGTTGAAATATTAAGTCATGCAAATTATAACTCATCCACTCTTACTCTGTTTAATGCCTGACTAAGTGTCATGCATCATAAGTTTTAGTGTGCTGTACATAGTTACCATAATCCCCATACTTCAAGGAGGCCAAGAAATTATTTGTAGCTGTACCAAACTCCTACTGAGTGCATGTGGCTTCACTTCAGTAAAGAATTTGTTTTCCAAATGTACATTTAAAATAATTTTCATTGCAATGAACATTGTCCCTGACCTGCAGAGCTCTACCAAGTGTTTATAACATAGAAATAGAAAAAAAAATAGAAAAAAGATATTTGAATAATAATAAACATGAAAATATTTTTGTCACTTAAAATCACTTAAAAAATTACCAAGCAAACAGACAAAAAGATATGAGGTACAATATGCAGGTACTCAAACAGAGCACTAATGAAACAAAAATGTCTGCAATCTAGGAAAAGAATAAAATAAAATGAATGAAGAATAAAATGTAGTAATGTTTCCAACTAGGGCTTCCACAATTAGTCGACTAGTCACGATTACGTCAACTATCAAAATCGTCGACGACTAATTTAATAGTGAACGCGTCGTTTGAAGCTTTGTAAGATCACAAAAGACGCAGGAATGAGTACTTAAGTACTTAGGATTTAAGAGTGTAATAACGGACTGAAACAGAAGATGGCAGCACTGCATGTACAAGGATGCCAGCTGCCGTTAAACCCCAAAGAAGAAGCTGTGTCCCAGAATTCATAGCGCAGCCCAGCTCCGTTTCCAACAATGGCGGCAGCTAGTTAGTTTTAATATTACTCTTATTATTCTTTCAGGGTCACAAAATAAACGTTTAACATATTTTCAGGCAAGAACGTAGCTGTGTAAACTTCAAATATGTGCTCGGTTTATCAAGACACCACATATTTTCAAAAGCGCTCCGACATTTTCGGAGACGTCTGTTACCCACTAGCTCGATAGCGAGGGTGTTTTGTTCAGCTCCAGCCTTGAGGCCACAGCTGGCGCCGAAGGGGTCTCCGCATGAAGTGATGATGGTTTTTACTTTAGTGCGAACGACTCATATGAATTTCAAAGCTGTTCTAACAGTCCAACACTGGTCTGTCAATCTCCCGTTGGAGAGCCGTGAGCTTTCTATGATGTTAT
The DNA here is from genome assembly GCF_051167445.1 of Perissodus microlepis. Taxonomy (NCBI): domain Eukaryota; kingdom Metazoa; phylum Chordata; class Actinopteri; order Cichliformes; family Cichlidae; genus Perissodus; species Perissodus microlepis. The sequence goes on from NC_140465.1 coordinate 3,019,917, forward strand.
CCAAACATACGTTCCGTGATGTTGTCATTCTTTTTGCTCAAAGAGCAGGTTCTGAGAACTCACGACCGCAGTGCACTTCCCCAAGATGTGATCGAATTTGCGCTCAAAGGTGTTATTCGAGCTAGCCCCTCCAGATGTAATCCAGTTTTTCACTCAGAGGTCTTGTTCTGAGTATTCACGGCAGCCGTGCGTTCTCCAAGATCTTCTCCGTGCTGCACTCAATGAGCCCATTTTGAGAAACTCATGCCTCGTCCCATCATTTCAATCCCAGCGGGCAGCCTTGTGGGGGTTTGAACAGCCGGTTCCGCTTCCTTAATTCTTCGATAAGCCAGGGCCAAGCCAGCTCCGATCAGCAAGAACCCTGTTATCATGGTTCCAAATAGGTAGATATCTTCAGCAGTCAGGCTCACCCGAGCCCAGACTTCTCGTTGAGAAGGGGTGTCAATTGCATTCAGAGACCAGTTGATCAAATCCATAATTCCTCTTTTAGGTTTTAGAGAACAGACTGTGAGAGAGTGTTCCAGAGAAAAGTAAGTAAAAACACAAGACAAGACAAGGACATAAGAAGCTAAGCAGGGAAGATAAGGGCAGGAGAGGAGAAAAGTGCGACCGCCTTCGCTGAGAGCCAAAAGAGACATGACAAAAATGTCACGTCTCTTGAATGACATTCTTGTCATGACAAGAATGGAATTTGAATGAAAACACCGAAAGTTGAAAGAAAACAACAAAATTTGAATGAAAAACAACAGAATTTGAATGAAAAACAACAGAATTTGAATGAAAAACAACAGAATTTGAAAGACAACAACATTCGAATGACAAGAACGGAATTTGAATGAAAACAACGGATTTCGAACGAAAACAACAGAATTAGAATGACAAGAACGGAATTTGAATGAAAACACAGGAATTTGATTGAAAACAATAGAATTAGAATGAAAAGAACTGAATTAGAACGAAAAGAACTGAATTAGAATGAAAAGAACAAAATTTGAATGAAAAAACAGTATTAGAATAAAGAGAACAGAACTTGAATGAAAAGAACTGGATTAGAATGACAAGAACGGAATTAGAATGAAAACACTGGAATTTGAAAGAAAACAACAGAATTAGAATGACAATAATGGAATTTGAATGAAAACAACAGAATCAGAATGAAGAGAACAGAATTAGAATGAAAAGAACTGGATTAGAAGGAAAACAACAGAATTTGAAAGAAAACAACAGAATTAGAATGACAATAACGGAATTTGAAAGAAAACACTGGAATTTGAAAGAAAACAACAGAATTAGAATGACAATAATGGAATCTGAATGAAAACACTGGAATTTGAAAGAAAACAACATAATTTGAATGAAAACAACAGAATCAGAATGAAAAGAACTGAATTAGAATGTAAAGAACTGAATTAGAAGGAGAACAACAGAATTTGAACGAAAACAACAGAATTAGAATGTAAAGAACGGAATTTGAATGAAAACACTGGAATTTGAAAGAAAACAACAGAATTAGAATGACAAGAACGGAATTTGAATGAAAACACTGGAATTTGAAAGAAAACAACATAATTAGAATGGCAATAATGGAATTTGAATGAAAACACTGGAATTTGAAAGAAAACAACATAATTTGAATGAAAACAACAGAATCAGAATGAAAAGAACTGAATTAGAATGTAAAGAACTGAATTAGAAGGAGAACAACAGAATTTGAACGAAAACAACAGAATTAGAATGTAAAGAACTGAATTAGAATGAAAAGAACTGAATTAGAAGGAGAACAACAGAATTTGAAAGAAAACAACAGAATTAGAATGTAAAGAACTGAATTAGAATGAAAAGAACTGAATTAGAAGGAGAACAACAGAATTTGAAAGAAAACAACAGAATTAGAATGACAATAACGGACTTTGAATGAAAACACTAGAATTTGAAAGAAAATAACATAATTTGAATGAAAACAACAGAATCAGAATGAAAAGAACTGAATTAGAATGTAAAGAACTGAATTAGAATGAAAAGAACTGAATTAGAAGGAAAACAACAGAATTTGAAAGAAAACAACAGAATTCGAATGACAAGAACGGAATTTGAATGAAAACAACAGAATTAGAATGAAGAGAACAGAATTAGAATGAAAAGAACTGGATTAGAATGAAAACAACAGAATTTGAAAGAAAACAACAGAATTAGAATGACAAGAACGGAATTTGAATGAAAACACTGGAATTTGAAAGAAAACAACAGAATTAGAATGACAATAATGGAATTTGAATGAAAACACTGGAATTTGAAAGAAAACAACATAATTTGAATGAAAAAAACAGAATCAGAATGAAAAGAACTGAATTAGAATGTAAAGAACTGAATTAGAAGGAGAACGACAGAATTTGAAAGAAAACAACAGAATTAGAATGTAAAGAACTGAATTAGAATGAAAAGAACTGAATTAGAAGGAGAACAACAGAATTTGAAAGAAAACAACAGAATTAGAATGACAATAATGGAATTTGAATGAAAACACTGGAATTTGAAAGAAAACAACAGAAGTTGAATGAAAACAACAGAATCAGAATGAAAAGAACTGAATTAGAATGTAAAGAACTGAATTAGAAGGAGAACAACAGAATTTAAAAGAAAACAACAGAATCAGAATGAAAAGAACTGAATTAGAATGTAAAGAACTGAATTAGAAGGAGAACAACAGAATTTGAAAGAAAACAACAGAATTAGAAAGAGAACAACAGAATTTGAAAGAAAACAACAGAATTAGAATGTAAAGAACTGAATTAGAATGAAAAGAACTGAATTAGAAGGAGAACAACAGAATTTGAAAGAAAACAACAGAATTAGAATGACAATAACGGAATTTGAATGAAAACACTTGAATTTGAAATAAAACAACAGAATTAGAATGACAATAACGGAATTTGAATGAAAACACTGGAATTTGAATGAAAACAACAGAATTAGAATGACAATAACGGAATTTGAATGAAAACACTGGAATTTGAAAGAAAACAACATAATTTGAATGAAAACAACAGAATTAGAATGTAAAGAACTGAATTAGAATGAAAAGAACTGGATTAGAAGGAAAACAACAGAATTTGAAAGAAAACAACAGAATTCGAATGACAAGAACGGAATTTGAATGAAAACAACAGAATTAGAATGAAGAGAACGGAATTTGAATGAAAACACAGGAATTTGATTGAAAACAATAGAATTAGAATGAAAAGAACTGAATTAGAACGAAAAGAACTGAATTAGAATGAAAAGAACAAAATTTGAATGAAAAAACAGTATTAGAATAAAGAGAACAGAACTTGAATGAAAAGAACTGGATTAGAATGACAAGAACGGAATTAGAATGAAAACACTGGAATTTGAAAGAAAACAACAGAATTAGAATGACAATAATGGAATTTGAATGAAAACAACAGAATCAGAATGAAGAGAACAGAATTAGAATGAAAAGAACTGGATTAGAAGGAAAACAACAGAATTTGAAAGAAAACAACAGAATTAGAATGACAAGAACGGAATTTGAAAGAAAACACTGGAATTTGAAAGAAAACAACAGAATTAGAATGACAATAATGGAATCTGAATGAAAACACTGGAATTTGAAAGAAAACAACATAATTTGAATGAAAACAACAGAATCAGAATGAAAAGAACTGAATTAGAATGTAAAGAACTGAATTAGAAGGAGAACAACAGAATTTGAACGAAAACAACAGAATTAGAATGACAAGAACGGAATTTGAATGAAAACACTGGAATTTGAAAGAAAACAACAGAATTAGAATGACAAGAACAGAATTTGAATGAAAACACTGGAATTTGAAAGAAAACAACATAATTAGAATGACAATAATGGAATTTGAATGAAAACACTGAAATTTGAAAGAAAACAACATAATTTGAATGAAAAAAACAGAATCAGAATGAAAAGAACAGAATTAGAATGTAAAGAACTGAATTAGAAGGAGAACAACAGAATTTGAACGAAAACAACAGAATTAGAATGTAAAGAACTGAATTAGAATGAAAAGAACTGAATTAGAAGGAGAAGAACAGAATTTGAAAGAAAACAACAGAATTAGAATGTAAAGAACTGAATTAGAATGAAAAGAACTGAATTAGAAGGAGAACAACAGAATTTGAAAGAAAACAACAGAATTAGAATGACAATAACGGAATTTGAATGAAAACACTAGAATTTGAAAGAAAATAACATAATTTGAATGAAAACAACAGAATCAGAATGAAAAGAACTGAATTAGAATGTAAAGAACTGAATTAGAATGAAAAGAACTGAATTAGAAGGAAAACAACAGAATTTGAAAGAAAACAACAGAATTCGAATGACAAGAACGGAATTTGAATGAAAACAACAGAATTAGAATGAAGAGAACAGAATTAGAATGAAAAGAACTGGATTAGAATGAAAACAACAGAATTTGAAAGAAAACAACAGAATTAGAATGACAAGAACGGAATTTGAATGAAAACACTGGAATTTGAAAGAAAACAACAGAATTAGAATGACAATAATGGAATTTGAATGAAAACACTGGAATTTGAAAGAAAACAACATAATTTGAATGAAAAAAACAGAATCAGAATGAAAAGAACTGAATTAGAATGTAAAGAACTGAATTAGAAGGAGAACAACAGAATTTGAAAGAAAACAACAGAATTAGAATGTAAAGAACTGAATTAGAATGAAAAGAACTGAATTAGAAGGAGAACAACAGAATTTGAAAGAAAACAACAGAATTAGAATGACAATAATGGAATTTGAATGAAAACACTGGAATTTGAAAGAAAACAACAGAATTTGAAAGAAAACAACAGAATTAGAATGACAATAATGGAATTTGAATGAAAACACTGGAATTTGAAAGAAAACAACAGAATTTGAATGAAAACAACAGAATCAGAATGAAAAGAACTGAATTAGAATGTAAAGAACTGAATTAGAAGGAGAACAACAGAATTTGAAAGAAAACAACAGAATTAGAATGTAAAGAACTGAATTAGAATGAAAAGAACTGAATTAGAAGGAGAACAACAGAATTTGAAAGAAAACAACAGAATTAGAATGACAATAACGGAATTTGAATGAAAACACTGGAATTTGAAAGAAAACAACAGAATTAGAATGACAATAATGGAATTTGAATGAAAACACTGGAATTTGAAAGAAAACAACATAATTTGAATGAAAACAACAGAATCAGAATGAAAAGAACTGAATTAGAATGTAAAGAACTGAATTAGAAGGAGAACAACAGAATTTGAAAGAAAACAACAGAATTAGAAGGAGAACAACAGAATTTGAAAGAAAACAACAGAATTAGAATGTAAAGAACTGAATTAGAATGAAAAGAACTGAATTAGAAGGAGAACAACAGAATTTTAAAGAAAACAACAGAATTAGAATGAAAACAACAGAATCAGAATGAAAAGAACTGAATTAGAATGTAAAGAACTGAATTAGAATGAAAAGAAGTGAATTAGAAGGAAAACAACAGAATTTGAAAGAAAACAACAGAATTAGAATGTAAAGAACTGAATTAGAATGAAAAGAACTGAATTAGAAGGAGAACAACAGAATTTGAAAGAAAACAACAGAATTAGAATGACAATAACGGAATTTGAATGAAAACACTGGAATTTGAAAGAAAACAACATAATTTGAATGAAAACAACAGAATCAGAATGAAAAGAACTGAATTAGAATGTAAAGAACTGAATTAGAATGAAAAGAAGTGAATTAGAAGGAAAACAACAGAATTTGAAAGAAAACAACAGAATTAGAATGTAAAGAACTGAATTAGAATGAAAAGAACTGAATTAGAAGGAGAACAACAGAATTTGAAAGAAAACAACAGAATTAGAATGACAATAACGGAATTTGAATGAAAACACTTGAATTTGAAATAAAACAACAGAATTAGAATGACAATAACGGAATTTGAATGAAAACACTGGAATTTGAATGAAAACAACAGAATTAGAATGACAATAACGGAATTTGAATGAAAACACTGGAATTTGAAAGAAAACAACATAATTTGAATGAAAACAACAGAATTAGAATGTAAAGAACTGAATTAGAATGAAAAGAACTGGATTAGAAGGAAAACAACAGAATTTGAAAGAAAACAACAGAATTCGAATGACAAGAACGGAATTTGAATGAAAACAACAGAATTAGAATGAAGAGAACGGAATTTGAATGAAAACACAGGAATTTGATTGAAAACAATAGAATTAGAATGAAAAGAACTGAATTAGAACGAAAAGAACTGAATTAGAATGAAAAGAACAAAATTTGAATGAAAAAACAGTATTAGAATAAAGAGAACAGAACTTGAATGAAAAGAACTGGATTAGAATGACAAGAACGGAATTAGAATGAAAACACTGGAATTTGAAAGAAAACAACAGAATTAGAATGACAATAATGGAATTTGAATGAAAACAACAGAATCAGAATGAAGAGAACAGAATTAGAATGAAAAGAACTGGATTAGAAGGAAGAGAACAGAATTTGAAAGAAAACAACAGAATTAGAATGACAATAACGGAATTTGAAAGAAAACACTGGAATTTGAAAGAAAACAACAGAATTAGAATGACAATAATGGAATCTGAATGAAAACACTGGAATTTGAAAGAAAACAACATAATTTGAATGAAAACAACAGAATCAGAATGAAAAGAACTGAATTAGAATGTAAAGAACTGAATTAGAAGGAGAACAACAGAATTTGAACGAAAACAACAGAATTAGAATGACAAGAACGGAATTTGAATGAAAACACTGGAATTTGAAAGAAAACAACAGAATTAGAATGACAATAACGGAATTTGAATGAAAACACTGGAATTTGAAAGAAAACAACAGAATTAGAATGACAATAATGGAATTTGAATGAAAACACTGGAATTTGAAAGAAAACAACAGAATTCGAATGACAAGAACGGAATTTCAATGAAAACAACAGAATTAGAATGAAGAGAACTGAATTAGAATGTAAAGAACTGAATTAGAAGGAGAACAACAGAATTTGAACGAAAACAACAGAATTAGAATGTAAAGAACTGAATTAGAATGAAAAGAACTGAATTAGAAGGAGAACAACAGAATTTGAAAGAAAACAACAGAATTAGAATGTAAAGAACTGAATTAGAATGAAAAGAACTGAATTAGAAGGAGAATAACAGAATTTGAAAGAAAACAACAGAATTAGAATGACAATAACGGAATTTGAATGAAAACACTGGAATTTGAAAGAAAATAACATAATTTGAATGAAAACAACAGAATCAGAATGAAAAGAACTGAATTAGAATGTAAAGAACTGAATTAGAATGAAAAGAACTGAATTAGAAGGAAAACAACAGAATTTGAAAGAAAACAACAGAATTCGAATGACAAGAACGGAATTTGAATGAAAACAACAGAATTAGAATGAAGAGAACAGAATTAGAATGAAAAGAACTGGATTAGAATGAAAACAACAGAATTTGAAAGAAAACAACAGAATTAGAATGACAAGAACGGAATTTGAATGAAAACACTGGAATTTGAAAGAAAACAACAGAATTAGAATGACAATAATGGAATTTGAATGAAAACACTGGAATTTGAAAGAAAACAACATAATTTGAATGAAAAAAACAGAATCAGAATGAAAGAACTGAATTAGAATGTAAAGAACTGAATTAGAAGGAGAACAACAGAATTTGAAAGAAAACAACAGAATTAGAATGTAAAGAACTGAATTAGAATGAAAAGAACTGAATTAGAAGGAGAACAACAGAATTTGAAAGAAAACAACAGAATTAGAATGACAATAATGGAATTTGAATGAAAACACTGGAATTTGAAAGAAAACAACAGAATTTGAATGAAAACAACAGAATCAGAATGAAAAGAACTGAATTAGAATGTAAAGAACTGAATTAGAAGGAGAAACACAGAATTTGAAAGAAAACAACAGAATTAGAATGTAAAGAACTGAATTAGAATGAAAAGAACTGAATTAGAAGGAGAACAACAGAATTTGAAAGAAAACAACAGAATTAGAATGACAATAACGGAATTTGAATGAAAACACTGGAATTTGAAAGAAAACAACAGAATTAGAATGACAAGAACGGAATTTGAATGAAAACACTGGAATTTGAAAGAAAACAACATAATTTGAATGAAAACAACAGAATCAGAATGAAAAGAACTGAATTAGAATGTAAAGAACTGAATTAGAAGGAGAACAACAGAATTTGAAAGAAAACAACAGAATTAGAATGTAAAGAACTGAATTAGAATGAAAAGAACTGAATTAGAAGGAGAACAACAGAATTTTAAAGAAAACAACAGAATTAGAATGACAATAATGGAATTTGAATGAAAACACTGGAATTTGAAAGAAAACAACATAATTTGAATGAAAACAACAGAATCAGAATGAAAAGAACTGAATTAGAATGTAAAGAACTGAATTAGAATGAAAAGAAGTGAATTAGAAGGAAAACAACAGAATTTGAAAGAAAACAACAGAATTAGAATGTAAAGAACTGAATTAGAATGAAAAGAACTGAATTAGAAGGAGAACAACAGAATTTGAAAGAAAACAACAGAATTAGAATGACAATAACGGAATTTGAATGAAAACACTTGAATTTGAAATAAAACAACAGAATTAGAATTACAATAACGGAATTTGAATGAAAACACTGGAATTTGAATGAAAACAACAGAATTAGAATGACAATAACGGAATTTGAATGAAAACACTGGAATTTGAAAGAAAACAACATAATTTGAATGAAAACAACAGAATTAGAATGTAAAGAACTGAATTAGAATGAAAAGAACTGAATTAGAAGGAAAAGAACAGAATTTGAAAGAAAACAACAGAATTCGAATGACAAGAACGGAATTTGAATGAAAACAACAGAATTAGAATGAAGAGAACAGAATTAGAATGAAAAGAACTGGATTAGAATGAAAACAACAGAATTTGAAAGAAAACAACAGAATTAGAATGAAAACAACAGAATTTGAAAGAAAAGAACTGGATGAGAAGGAAAACAACAGAATTTGAAAGAAAACAACAGAATTAGAATGACAAGAACGGAATTTGAATGAAAACACTGGAATTTGAAAGAAAACAACAGAATTAGAATGACAATAATGGAATTTGAATGAAAACACTGGAATTTGAAAGAAAACAACATAATTTGAATGAAAACAACAGAATCAAAATGAAAAGAACTTAATTAGAATGTAAAGAACTGAATTAGAATGAAGAGAACAGAATTAGAATGAAAAGAACTGGATTAGAATGAAAACAACAGAATTTGAAAGAAAACAACAGAATTAGAATGACAATAACGGAATTTGAATGAAAACACTGGAATTTGAAAGAAAACAACAGAATTAGAATGACAATAACGGAATTTGAATGAAAACACTGGAATTTGAAAGAAAACAACATAATTTGAATGAAAACAACAGAATCAGAATGAAGAGAACTGAATTAGAATGTAAAGAACTGAATTAGAATGAAAAGAACTGAATTAGAAGGAAAAGAACAGAATTTGAAAGAAAACAACAGAATTAGAATGAAAAGAACGGAATTAGAATGAAAAGAACTGAATTAGAAGGAAAACAACAGAATTAGAATGAAAACAACAGAATCAGAATGAAAAGAACTGAATTAGAATGTAAAGAACTGAATTAGAATGAAAAGAACTGAATTTGAAAGAAAACAACAGAATTAGAATGAAGAGAACAGAATTTGAATGAAAAGAACTGGATTAGAAGGAAAACAACAGAATTTGAAAGAAAACAACAGAATTCGAATGACAAGAATGGAATTTGAATGAAAACAACAGAATTAGAATGTAAAGAACTGAATTAGAATGAAAAGAACTGAATTAGAAGGAGAACAACAGAATTTGAAAGAAAACAACAGAATTAGAATGACAATAACGGAATTTGAATGAAAACACTGGAATTTGAAAGAAAACAACAGAATTAGAATGACAATAATGGAATTTGAATGAAAACACTGGAATTTGAAAGAAAACAACATAATTTGAATGAAAACAACAGAATCAGAATGAAAAGAACTGAATTAGAATGTAAAGAACTGAATTAGAATGAAAACAACTGAATTAGAAGGAGAACAACAGAATTTGAAAGAAAACAACAGAATTAGAATGTAAAGAACTGAATTAGAATGAAAAGAACTGAATTAGAAGGAGAACAACAGAATTTGAAAGAAAACAACAGAATTAGAATGTAAAGAACTGAATTAGAATGAAAAGAACTGAATTAGAAGGAGAACAACAGAATTTGAAAGAAAACAACAGAATTAGAATGACAATAACGGAATTTGAATGAAAACACTGGAATTTGAAAGAAAATAACATAATTTGAATGAAAACAACAGAATCAGAATGAAAAGAACTGAATTAGAATGTAAAGAACTGAATTAGAATGAAAAGAACTGAATTAGAAGGAAAACAACAGAATTTGAAAGAAAACAACAGAATTCGAATGACAAGAACGGAATTTGAATGAAAACAACAGAATTAGAATGAAGAGAACAGAATTAGAATGAAAAGAACTGGATTAGAATGAAAACAACAGAATTTGAAAGAAAACAACAGAATTAGAATGACAAGAACGGAATTTGAATGAAAACACTGGAATTTGAAAGAAAACAACAGAATTAGAATGACAATAATGGAATTTGAATGAAAACACTGGAATTTGAAAGAAAACAACATAATTTGAATGAAAAAAACAGAATCAGAATGAAAGAACTGAATTAGAATGTAAAGAACTGAATTAGAAGGAGAACAACAGAATTTGAAAGAAAACAACAGAATTAGAATGTAAAGAACTGAATTAGAATGAAAAGAACTGAATTAGAAGGAGAACAACAGAATTTGAAAGAAAACAACAGAATTAGAATGACAATAATGGAATTTGAATGAAAACACTGGAATTTGAAAGAAAACAACAGAATTAGAATGAAAACAACAGAATCAGAATGAAAAGAACTGAATTAGAATGTAAAGAACTGAATTAGAAGGAGAAACACAGAATTTGAAAGAAAACAACAGAATTAGAATGTAAAGAACTGAATTAGAATGAAAAGAACTGAATTAGAAGGAGAACAACAGAATTTGAAAGAAAACAACAGAATTAGAATGACAATAACGGAATTTGAATGAAAACACTGGAATTTGAAAGAAAACAACAGAATTAGAATGACAATAATGGAATTTGAATGAAAACACTGGAATTTGAAAGAAAACAACATAATTTGAATGAAAACAACAGAATCAGAATGAAAAGAACTGAATTAGAATGTAAAGAACTGAATTAGAAGGAGAACAACAGAATTTGAAAGAAAACAACAGAATTAGAATGTAAAGAACTAAATTAGAATGAAAAGAACTGAATTAGAAGGAGAACAACAGAATTTTAAAGAAAACAACAGAATTAGAATGACAATAATGGAATTTGAATGAAAACACTGGAATTTGAAAGAAAACAACATAATTTGAATGAAAACAACAGAATCAGAATGAAAAGAACTGAATTAGAATGTAAAGAACTGAATTAGAATGAAAAGAAGTGAATTAGAAGGAAAACAACAGAATTTGAAAGAAAACAACAGAATTAGAATGTAAAGAACTGAATTAGAATGAAAAGAACTGAATTAGAAGGAGAACAACAGAATTTGAAAGAAAACAACAGAATTAGAATGACAATAACGGAATTTGAATGAAAACACTTGAATTTGAAAGAAAACAACAGAATTAGAATGACAAGAACGGAATTTGAATGAAAACACTGGAATTTGAAAGAAAACAACAGAATTAGAATGACAATAACGGAATTTGAATGAAAACACTGGAATTTGAAAGAAAACAACATAATTTGAATGAAAACAACAGAATTAGAATGTAAAGAACTGAATTAGAATGAAAAGAACTGAATTAGAAGGAAAAGAACAGAATTTGAAAGAAAACAACAGAATTCGAATGACAAGAACGGAATTTGAATGAAAACAACAGAATTAGAATGAAGAGAACAGAATTAGAATGAAAAGAACTGGATTAGAATGAAAACAACAGAATTTGAAAGAAAACAACAGAATTAGAATGAAAACAACAGAATTTGAAAGAAAAGAACTGGATGAGAAGGAAAACAACAGAATTTGAAAGAAAACAACAGAATTAGAATGACAAGAACGGAATTTGAATGAAAACACTGGAATTTGAAAGAAAACAACAGAATTAGAATGACAATAATGGAATTTGAATGAAAACACTGGAATTTGAAAGAAAACAACATAATTTGAATGAAAACAACAGAATCAAAATGAAAAGAACTTAATTAGAATGTAAAGAACTGAATTAGAATGAAGAGAACAGAATTAGAATGAAAAGAACTGGATTAGAATGAAAACAACAGAATTTTAAAGAAAACAACAGAATTAGAATGACAATAACGGAATTTGAATGAAAACACTGGAATTTGAAAGAAAACAACAGAATTAGAATGACAATAACGGAATTTGAATGAAAACACTGGAATTTGAAAGAAAACAACATAATTTGAATGAAAACAACAGAATCAGAATGAAGAGAACTGAATTAGAATGTAAAGAACTGAATTAGAATGAAAAGAACTGAATTAGAAGGAAAAGAACAGAATTTGAAAGAAAACAACAGAATTAGAATGAAAAGAACGGATTTTGAATGAAAACAACAGAATTAGAATGAAGACAACAGAATTAGAATGAAAAGAACTGGATTAGAATGAAAACAACAGAATTTGAAAGAAAACAACAGAATTAGAATGAAGAGAACAGAATTTGAAAGAAAAGAACTGGATGAGAAGGAAAACAACAGAATTTGAAAGAAAACAACAGAATTAGAATGAAAACAACAGAATCAGAATGAAAAGAACTGAATTAGAATGTAAAGAACTGAATTAGAATGAAAAGAACTGAATTTGAAAGAAAACAACAGAATTAGAATGAAGAGAACAGAATTTGAATGAAAAGAACTGGATTAGAAGGAAAACAACAGAATTTGAAAGAAAACAACAGAATTCGAATGACAAGAATGGAATTTGAATGAAAACAACAGAATTAGAATGTAAAGAACTGAATTAGAATGAAAAGAACTGAATTAGAAGGAGAACAACAGAATTTGAAAGAAAACAACAGAATTAGAATGACAATAACGGAATTTGAATGAAAACACTGGAATTTGAAAGAAAACAACAGAATTAGAATGACAATAATGGAATTTGAATGAAAACACTGGAATTTGAAAGAAAACAACATAATTTGAATGAAAACAACAGAATCAGAATGAAAAGAACTGAATTAGAATGTAAAGAACTGAATTAGAAGGAGAACAACAGAATTTGAAAGAAAACAACAGAATTAGAATGTAAAGAACTGAATTAGAATGAAAAGAACTGAATTAGAAGGAGAACAACAGAATTTGAAAGAAAACAACAGAATTAGAATGTAAAGAACTGAATTAGAATGAAAACAACTGAATTAGAAGGAGAACAACAGAATTTTAAAGAAAACAACAGAATTAGAATGACAATAACGGAATTTGAATGAAAACACTGGAATTTGAAAGAAAACAACATAATTTGAATGAAAACAACAGAATCAGAATGAAAACAACAGAATTAGAATGTAAAGAACTGAATTAGAATGAAAAGAACTGAATTAGAAGGAAAACAACAGAATTTGAAAGAAAACAACAGAATTCGATGGACAAGAACGGAATTTGAATGAAAACAACAGAATTAGAATGAAGAGAACAGAATTAGAATGAAAAGAACAGAATTTGAAAGAAAACAAATGAATTAGAATGACAAGAACGGAATTTGAATGAAAACACTAGAATTTGAAAGAAAACAACATGATTTGAAAGAAAACAACAGAATCAGAATGAAAAGAACTGAATTAGAATGTAAAGAACTGAATTAGAAGGAGAACAACAGAATTTGAAAGAAAAAAACAGAATTAGAATGACAAGAACGGAATTTGAATGAAAACACTAGAATTTGAAAGAAAACAACATGATTTGAAAGAAAACAACAGAATCAGAATGAAAAGAACTGAATTAGAATGTAAAGAACTGAATTAGAAGGAGAACAACAGAATTTGAAAGAAAACAACAGAATTAGAATGTAAAGAACTGAATTAGAATGAAAAGAACTGAATTAGAAGGAGAACAACAGAATTTGAAAGAAAACAACAGAATTAGAATGTAAAGAACTGAATTAGAATGAAAAGAACTGAATTAGAAGGAAAACAACAGAATTTGAAAGAAAACAACAGAATTGGAATGACAAGAACGGAATTTGAATGAAAACACTGGAATTTGAAAGAAAACAACAGAATTAGAATGTCAATAATGGAATTTGAATGAAAACACTTGGATTTGAAAGAAAACAACATAATTTGAATGAAAACAACAGAATCAGAATGAAAAGAACTGAATTAGAATGTAAAGAACTGAATTAGAAGGAGAACAACAGAATTTGAAAGAAAACAACAGAATTAGAATGTAAAGAACTGAATTAGAATGTAAAGAACTGAATTAGAAGGAGAACAACAGAATTTGAAAGAAAACAACAGAATTAGAATGACAATAACGGAATTAGAATGAAAACACTGGAATTTGAAAGAAAACAACAGAATTAGAATGACAATAACGGAATTTGAATGAAAACACTGGAATTTGAAAGAAAACAACATAATTTGAATGAAAACAACAGAATCAGAATGAAAAGAACTGAATTAGAATGTAAAGAACTGAATTAGAAGGAAAACAACAGAATTTGAAAGAAAACAACAGAATTCGAATGACAAGAACGGAATTTGAATGAAAACAACAGAATTAGAATGTAAAGAACTGAATTAGAATGAAAAGAACTGGATTAGAATGAAAACAACAGAATTTGAAAGAAAACAACAGACTTAGACTGACAAGAACGGAATTTGAATGAAAAGAACTGGATTACAAGGAAAACAACAGAATTTGAAAGAAAACAACAGACTTAGAACGAAGAGAACAGAATTTGAATGAAAAGAACTGGATTAGAAGGAAAACAACAGAATTTGAAAGAAAACAACAGAATTAGAACGAAGAGAACAGAATTTGAATGAAAAGAACTGGATTAGAAGGAAAACAACAGAATTTGAAAGAAAACAACAGAATTAGAATGACAAGAACGGAATTTGAATGAAAACACTGGAATTTGAAATAAAACAACAGAATTAGAATGACAATAACGGAATTTGAATGAAAACACTGGAATTTGAAAGAAAACAACATAATTAGAATGAAAAGAACAGAATCAGAATGAAAAGAACTGAATTAGAATGTAAAGAACTGAATTAGAATGAAAAGAACTGAATTAGAAGGAAAACAACAGAATTTGAAAGAAAACAACAGAATTAGAATGTAAAGAACGGAATTTGAATGAAAACAACAGAATTAGAATGAAGAGAACAGAATTAGAATGAAAAGAACTGGATTAGAATGAAAACAACAGAATTTGAAAGAAAACAACAGAATTAGAATGAAGAGAACAGAATTTGAAAGAAAAGAACTGGATGAGAAGGAAAACAACAGAATTTGAAAGAAAACAACAGAATTAGAATGACAATAATGGAATTTGAATGAAAACACTGGAATTTGAAAGAAAACAACATAATTTGAATGAAAACAACAGAATCAGAATGAAAAGAACTGAATTAGAATTTAAAGAACTGAATTAGAATGAAAAGAACTGAATTAGAAGGAAAACAACAGAATTTGAAAGAAAACAACAGAATTCAAATGACAAGAACGGAATTTGAATGAAAATACTGGAATTTGAATGAAAACAACAGAATTAGAATGACAATAACGGAATTTGAATGAAAACACTGGAATTTGAAATAAAACAACAGAATTAGAATGACAATAACGGAATTTGAATGAAAACACTGGAATTTGAATGAAAACAACAGAATCAGAATGAAGAGAACAGAATTAGAATGAAAAGAACTGGATTAGAATGAAAACAACAGAATTTGAAAGAAAACAACAGAATTAGAATGAAGAGAACAGAATTTGAATGAAAAGAACTGGATTAGAAGGAAAACAACAGAATTTGAAAGAAAACAACAGAATTCGAATGACAAGAATGGAATTTGAATGAAAACAACAGAATTAGAATGAAGAGAAAAGAATTAGAATGAAAAGAACTGGATTAGAATGAAAACAACAGAATTTGAAAGAAAACAACAGAATTAGAATGACAAGAACGGAATTTGAATGAAAACAACAGAATTAGAATGAAGAGAACAGAATTAGAATGAAAAGAACTGGATTAGAATGAAAACAACAGAATTTGAAAGAAAACAACAGAATTAGAATGAAGAGAACAGAATTTGAATGAAAAGAACTGGATTAGAAGGAAAACAACAGAATTTGAAAGAAAACAACAGAATTAGAATGACAAGAACGGAATTTGAATGAAAAGAACTGGATTACAAGGAAAACAACAGAATTTGAAAGAAAACAACAGACTTAGAACGAAGAGAACAGAATTTGAATGAAAAGAACTGGATTAGAAGGAAAACAACAGAATTTGAAAGAAAACAACAGAATTAGAACGAAGAGAACAGAATTTGAATGAAAAGAACTGGATTAGAAGGAAAACAACAGAATTTGAAAGAAAACAACAGAATTAGAATGACAAGAACGGAATTTGAATGAAAACACTGGAATTTGAAATAAAACAACAGAATTAGAATGACAATAACGGAATTTGAATGAAAACACTGGAATTTGAAAGAAAACAACATAATTAGAATGAAAAGAACAGAATCAGAATGAAAAGAACTGAATTAGAATGTAAAGAACTGAATTAGAATGAAAAGAACTGAATTAGAAGGAAAACAACAGAATTTGAAAGAAAACAACAGAATTAGAATGTAAAGAACGGAATTTGAATGAAAACAACAGAATTAGAATGAAGAGAACAGAATTAGAATGAAAAGAACTGGATTAGAATGAAAACAACAGAATTTGAAAGAAAACAACAGAATTAGAATGAAGAGAACAGAATTTGAAAGAAAAGAACTGGATGAGAAGGAAAACAACAGAATTTGAAAGAAAACAACAGAATTAGAATGACAATAATGGAATTTGAATGAAAACACTGGAATTTGAAAGAAAACAACATAATTTGAATGAAAACAACAGAATCAGAATGAAAAGAACTGAATTAGAATTTAAAGAACTGAATTAGAATGAAAAGAACTGAATTAGAAGGAAAACAACAGAATTTGAAAGAAAACAACAGAATTCAAATGACAAGAACGGAATTTGAATGAAAATACTGGAATTTGAATGAAAACAACAGAATTAGAATGACAATAACGGAATTTGAATGAAAACACTGGAATTTGAAATAAAACAACAGAATTAGAATGACAAGAACGGAATTTGAATGAAAACACTGGAATTTGAATGAAAACAACAGAATCAGAATGAAGAGAACAGAATTAGAATGAAAAGAACTGGATTAGAATGAAAACAACAGAATTTGAAAGAAAACAACAGAATTAGAATGAAGAGAACAGAATTTGAATGAAAAGAACTGGATTAGAAGGAAAACAACAGAATTTGAAAGAAAACAACAGAATTCGAATGACAAGAATGGAATTTGAATGAAAACAACAGAATTAGAATGAAGAGAAAAGAATTAGAATGAAAAGAACTGGATTAGAATGAAAACAACAGAATTTGAAAGAAAACAACAGAATTAGAATGACAAGAACGGAATTTGAATGAAAACAACAGAATTAGAATGAAGAGAACAGAATTAGAATGAAAAGAACTGGATTAGAATGAAAACAACAGAATTTGAAAGAAAACAACAGAATTAGAATGAAGAGAACAGAATTTGAATGAAAAGAACTGGATTAGAAGGAAAACAACAGAATTTGAAAGAAAACAACAGAATTAGAATGACAAGAACGGAATTTGAATGAAAACAACAGAATCAGAATGAAAAGAACAGAATTAGAATGAAGAGAACAGAATTTGAATGAAAAGAACTGGATTAGAAGGAAAACAACAGAATTTGAAAGAAAACAACAGAATTCGAATGACAAGAACGGAATTTGAATGAAAACAACAGAATCAGAATGAAAAGAACTGAATTGGAATGTAAAGAACTGAATTAGAATGAAAAGAACTGAATTAGAAGGAAAACAACAGAATTTGAAAGAAAACAACAGAATTAGAATGTAAAGAACGGAATTTGAATGAAAACAACAGAATTAGAATGAAGAGAACAGAATTAGAATGAAAAGAAGTGGATTAGAAGAAAAACAACAGAATTTGAAAGAAAACAACAGAATTAGAATGACAAGAACGGAATTTGAATGAAAACAACAGAATCAGAATGAAAAGAACTGAATTAGAATGTAAAGAACTGAATTAGAATGAAAAGAACTGAATTAGAAGGAAAACAACAGAATTTGAAAGAAAACAACAGAATTCGAATGACAAGAACGGAATTTGAATGAAAACAACAGAATTAGAATGAAAAGAACAGAATTAGAATGAAAAGAACTGGATTAGAATGAAAACAACAGAATTTGAAAGAAAACAACAGAATTAGAATGAAGAGAACAGAATTTGAATGAAAAGAACTGGATTAGAAGGAAAACAACAGAATTTGAAAGAAAACAACAGAATTAGAATGACAAGAACGGAATTTGAATGAAAACAACAGAATCAGAATGAAAAGAACTGAATTAGAATGTAAAGAACTGAATTAGAATGAAAAGAACTGAATTAGAAGGAAAACAACAGAATTTGAAAGAAAACAACAGAATTCGAATGACAAGAACGGAATTTGAATGAAAACAACAGAATTAGAATGAAGAGAACAGAATTAGAATGAAAAGAACTGGATTAGAATGAAAACAACAGAATTTGAAAGAAAACAACAGAATTAGAATGAAGAGAACAGAATTTGAATGAAAAGAACTGGATTAGAAGGAAAACAACAGAATTTGAAAGAAAACAACAGAATTAGAATGACAAGAACGGAATTTGAATGAAAACACTGGAATTTTAAAGAAAACAACAGAATTAGAATGACAATAATGGAATTTGAATGAAAACACTGGAATTTGAAAGAAAACAACATAATTTGAATGAAAACAACAGAATCAGAATGAAAAGAACTGAATTAGAATGTAAAGAACTGAATTAGAAGGAGAAAAACATAATTTGAATGAAAACAACAGAATTAGAATGACAACAACGGAATTAGAAGGAAAACACTGGAACTTGAAAGAAAACAACAGAATTAGAATGACAATAATGGAATTTGAATGAAAACACTGGAATTTGAAAGAAAACAACATAATTTGAATGAGAACAACAGAATCAGAATTAAAAGAACTGAATTAGAATGTAAAGAACTGAATTAGAAGGAGAAAAACAGAATTTGAAAGAAAACAACTGAATTAGAATGAAAAGAACTGAATTAGAAGGAGAACAACAGAATTTGAAAGAAAACAACTGAATTAGAATGAAAAGAACTGAATTAGAAGGAGAACAACAGAATTTGAAAGAAAACAACAGAATTAGAATGTAAAGAACTGAATTAGAATGAAAAGAACTGAATTAGAAGGAGAACAACAGAATTTGAAAGAAAACAACTGAATTAGAATGAAAAGAACTGAATTAGAAGGAGAACAACAGAATTTGAAAGAAAACCACAGAATTAGAATGACAATAACGGAATTTGAATGAAAACACTGGAATTTCAAAGAAAACAACAGAATTAGAATGACAATAACGGAATTTGAATGAAAACACTGGAATTTGAAGGAAAACAACATAATTTGAATGAAAACAACAGAATCAGAATGAAAAGAACTTAATTAGAATGTAAAGAACTGAATTAGAATGAAAAGAACTGAATTAGAAGGAAAACAACAGAATTTGAAAGAAAACAACAGAATTCGAATGACAAGAACGGAATTTGAATGAAAAGAACTGGATTAGAATGAAAACAACAGAATTTGAAAGAAAACAACAGAATTAGAATGACAAGAACGGAATTTGAATGAAAACACTGGAATTTGAAAGAAAACAACAGAATTAGAATGACAATAATGGAATTTGAATGAAAACACTGGAATTTGAAAGAAAACAACATAATTTGAATGAAGACAACAGAATTAGAATGTAAAGAACTGAATTAGAATGAAAAGAACTGAATTAGAAGGAGAACAACAGAATTTGAAAGAAAACAAGAGAATTAGAATGACAATAACGGAATTTGAATGAAAACACTGGAATTTGAAAGAAAACAAGAGAATTAGAATGACAATAACGGAATTTGAATGAAAACACTGGAATTTGAAAAAAAACAACAGAATTAGAATGACAATAACGGAATTTGAATGAAAACACTGGAATTTGAAAGAAAACAACATAATTTGAAAGAAAACAACAGAATCAGAATGAAAAGAACTGAATTAGAATGTAAAGAACTGAATTAGAATGAAAAGAACTGAATTAGAAGGAAAACAACAGAATTTGAAAGAAAACAACAGAATTCAAATGAGAAGAACGGAATTTGAATGAAAACAACAGAATTAGAATGAAGAGAACAGAATTAGAATGAAAAGAACTGGATTAGAATGAAAACAACAGAATTTGAAAGAAAACAACAGAATTAGAATGAAGAGAACAGAATTTGAATGAAAAGAACTGGATTAGAAGGAAAACAACAGAATTTGAAAGAAAACAACAGAATTAGAATGACAAGAACGGAATTTGAATGAAAACACTGGAATTTTAAAGAAAACAACAGAATTAGAATGACAATAATGGAATTTGAATGAAAACACTGGAATTTGAAAGAAAACAACATAATTTGAATGAAAACAACAGAATCAGAATGAAAAGAACTGAATTAGAATGTAAAGAACTGAATTAGAAGGAGAACAACATAATTTGAATGAAAACAACAGAATCAGAATGAAAAGAACTGAAT
This sequence comes from Perissodus microlepis, assembly GCF_051167445.1. NCBI lineage: Eukaryota > Metazoa > Chordata > Actinopteri > Cichliformes > Cichlidae > Perissodus > Perissodus microlepis. The sequence goes on from NC_140465.1 coordinate 3,041,083, forward strand.
TGGAATGTAAACAACTGAATTAGAATGAAAAGAACTGAATTAGAAGGAAAACAACAGAATTTGAAAGAAAACAACAGAATTAGAATGTAAAGAACGGAATTTGAATGAAAACAACAGAATTAGAATGAAGAGAACAGAATTAGAATGAAAAGAAGTGGATTAGAAGAAAAACAACAGAATTTGAAAGAAAACAACAGAATTAGAATGACAACAACGGAATTAGAAGGAAAACACTGGAACTTGAAAGAAAACAACAGAATTAGAATGACAATAATGGAATTTGAATGAAAACACTGGAATTTGAAAGAAAACAACATAATTTGAATGAGAACAACAGAATCAGAATTAAAAGAACTGAATTAGAATGTAAAGAACTGAATTAGAAGGAGAACAACAGAATTTGAAAGAAAACAACTGAATTAGAATGAAAAGAACTGAATTAGAAGGAGAACAACAGAATTTGAAAGAAAACAACTGAATTAGAATGAAAAGAACTGAATTAGAAGGAGAACAACAGAATTTGAAAGAAAACAACAGAATTAGAATGTAAAGAACTGAATTAGAATGAAAAGAACTGAATTAGAAGGAGAACAACAGAATTTGAAAGAAAACAACTGAATTAGAATGAAAAGAACTGAATTAGAAGGAGAACAACAGAATTTGAAAGAAAACCACAGAATTAGAATGACAATAACGGAATTTGAATGAAAACACTGGAATTTCAAAGAAAACAACAGAATTAGAATGACAATAACGGAATTTGAATGAAAACACTGGAATTTGAAGGAAAACAACATAATTTGAATGAAAACAACAGAATCAGAATGAAAAGAACTTAATTAGAATGTAAAGAACTGAATTAGAATGAAAAGAACTGAATTAGAAGGAAAACAACAGAATTTGAAAGAAAACAACAGAATTCGAATGACAAGAACGGAATTTGAATGAAAAGAACTGGATTAGAATGAAAACAACAGAATTTGAAAGAAAACAACAGAATTAGAATGACAAGAACGGAATTTGAATGAAAACACTGGAATTTGAAAGAAAACAACATAATTTGAATGAAGACAACAGAATTAGAATGTAAAGAACTGAATTAGAATGAAAAGAACTGAATTAGAAGGAGAACAACAGAATTTGAAAGAAAACAAGAGAATTAGAATGACAATAACGGAATTTGAATGAAAACACTGGAATTTGAAAGAAAACAAGAGAATTAGAATGACAATAACGGAATTTGAATGAAAACACTGGAATTTGAAAGAAAACAACAGAATTAGAATGACAATAACGGAATTTGAAAGAAAACACTGGAATTTGAAAGAAAACAACAGAATTAGAATGACAATAATGGAATCTGAATGAAAACACTGGAATTTGAAAGAAAACAACATAATTTGAATGAAAACAACAGAATCAGAATGAAAAGAACTGAATTGGAATGTAAAGAACTGAATTAGAAGGAGAACAACAGAATTCGAATGACAAGAACGGAATATGAATGAAAACAACAGAATTAGAATGAAGAGAACAGAATTAGAATGAAAAGAACTGGATTAGAATGAAAACAACAGAATTTGAAAGAAAACAACAGAATTTGAAAGAAAACAACATAATTTGAATGAAAACAACAGAATCAGAATGAAAAGAACTGAATTAGAATGTAAAGAACTGAATTAGAAGGAGAACAACAGAATTTGAAAGAAAACAACAGAATTAGAATGTAAAGAACTGAATTAGAATGTAAAGAACTGAATTAGAAGGAGAACAACAGAATTTGAAAGAAAACAACAGAATTAGAATGTAAAGAACTGAATTAGAATGAAAAGAACTGAATTAGAAGGAGAACAACAGAATTTGAAAGAAAACAACAGAATTAGAATGACAAGAACGGAATTTGAATGAAAACACTGGAATTTGAAAGAAAACAACAGAATTAGAATGACAATAATGGAATTTGAATGAAAACACTGGAATTTGAAAGAAAACAACATAATTTGAATGAAAACAACAGAATCAGAATGAAAAGAACTGAATTAGAATGTAAAGAACTGAATTAGAATGAAAAGAACTGAATTAGAAGGAAAACAACAGAATTTGAAAGAAAACAACAGAATTCAAATGAGAAGAACGGAATTTGAATGAAAACAACAGAATTAGAATGAAGAGAACAGAATTAGAATGAAAAGAACTGGATTAGAATGAAAACAACAGAATTTGAAAGAAAACAACAGAATTAGAATGAAGAGAACAGAATTTGAATGAAAAGAACTGGATTAGAAGGAAAACAACAGAATTTGAAAGAAAACAACAGAATTAGAATGACAAGAACGGAATTTGAATGAAAACACTGGAATTTTAAAGAAAACAACAGAATTAGAATGACAATAACGGAATTTGAATGAAAACACTGGAATTTGAAAGAAAACAACAGAATTAGAATGACAATAACGGAATTTGAAAGAAAACACTGGAATTTGAAAGAAAACAACATAATTTGAATGAAAACCACAGAATCAGAATGAAAAGAACTGAATTAGAATGTAAAGAACTGAATTAGAAGGAGAACAACAGAATTCGAAAGAAAACAACAGAATTTGAAAGAAAACAACATAATTTGAATGAAAACAACAGAATCAGAATGAAAAGAACTGAATTAGAATGTAAAGAACTGAATTAGAAGGAGAACAACAGAATTTGAAAGAAAACAACAGAATTAGAATGTAAAGAACTGAATTAGAATGTAAAGAACTGAATTAGAAGGAGAACAACAGAATTTGAAAGAAAACAACAGAATTAGAATGTAAAGAACTGAATTAGAATGAAAAGCACTGAATTAGAAGGAGAACAACAGAATTTGAAAGAAAACAACAGAATTAGAATGACAATAACGGAATTTGAATGAAAATACTGGAATTTGAAAGAAAACAACAGAATTAGAATGACAATAATGGAATTTTAATGAAAACACTGGAATTTGAAAGAAAACAACATAATTTGAATGAAAACAACAGAATCAGAATGAAAAGAACTGAATTAGAATGTAAAGAACTGAATTAGAATGAAAAGAACTGAATTAGAAGGAAAACAACAGAATTTGAAAGAAAACAACAGAATTCAAATGACTTGAACGGAATTTGAATGAAAACACTGGAATTTGAAATAAAACAACAGAATTAGAATGACAATAACGGAATTTGAATGAAAACACTGGAATTTGAAAGAAAACAACATAATTTGAATGAAAACAACAGAATCAGAATGAAAAGAACTGAATTAGAATGTAAAGAACTGAATTAGAATGAAAAGAACTGAATTAGAAGGAAAACAACAGAATTTGAAAGAAAACAACAGAATTCGAATGACAAGAACGGAATTTGAATGAAAACAACAGAATTAGAATGAAGAGAACAGAATTAGAATGAAAAGAACTGGATTAGAATGAAAACAACAGAATTTGAGAGAAAACAACAGAATTACAATGAAGAGAACAGAATTTGAATGAAAAGAACTGGATTAGAAGGAAAACAACAGAATTTGAAAGAAAACAACAGAATTAGAATGACAAGAACGGAATTTGAATGAAAACACTGGAATTTGAAAGAAAACAACAGAATTAGAATGAAAACAAAAGAATCAGAATGAAAAGAACTGAATTCGAATGACAAGAACTGAATTAGAATGAAAAGAACTGAATTAGAAGGAAAACAACAGAATTTGAAAGAAAACAACAGAATTCAAATGACAAGAACGGAATTTGAATGAAAACACTGGAATTTGAAATAAAACAACAGAATTAGAATGACAATAACGGAATTTGAATGAAAACACTGGAATTTGAAATAAAACAACAGAATTAGAATGACAATAACGGAATTTGAATGAAAACACTGGAATTTGAAAGAAAACAACAGAATTAGAATGACAATAACGGAATTTGAATGGAAACACTGGAATTTGAAAGAAAACAACATAATTTGAATGAAAACAACAGAATCAGAATGAAAAGAACTGAATTAGAATGTAAAGAACTGAATTAGAAGGAGAACAACAGAATTTGAAAGAAAACAACAGAATTAGAATGACAATAACGGAATTTGAATGAAAACACTGGAATTTGAAAGAAAACAAAAGAATTAGAATGACAATAACGGAATTTGAATGAAAACACTGGAATTTGAAAGAAAACAACATAATTTGAATGAAAACAACAGAATCAGAATGAAAAGAACTGAATTAGAATGTAAAGAACTGAATTAGAAGGAGAACAACAGAATTTAAAAGAAAACAACAGAATTAGAATGTAAAGAACTGAATTAGAATGAAAAGAACTGAATTAGAAGGAGAACAACAGAATTTGAAAGAAAACAACAGAATTAGAATGACAATAATGGAATTTGAATGAAAACACTGGAATTTGAAAGAAAACAACATAATTTGAATGAAAACAACAGAATCAGAATGAAAAGAACTGAATTAGAATGTAAAGAACTGAATTAGAATGAAAAGAACTGAATTAGAAGGAAAACAACAGAATTTAAATGACAAGAACGGAATTTGAATGAAAACACTGGAATTTGAAATAAAACAACAGAATTAGAATGACAATAACGGAATTTGAATGAAAACACTGGAATTTGAAAGAAAACAACATAATTTGAATGAAAACAACAGAATCAGAATGAAAAGAACTGAATTAGAATGTAAAGAACTGAATTAGAATGAAAAGAACTGAATTAGAAGGAAAACAACAGAATTTGAAAGAAAACAACAGAATTCGAATGACAAGAACGGAATTTGAATGAAAACAACAGAATTAGAATGAAGAGAACAGAATTAGAATGAAAAGAACTGGATTAGAATGAAAACAACAGAATTTGAAAGAAAACAACAGAATTAGAATGAAGAGAACAGAATTTGAATGAAAAGAACTGGATTAGAAGGAAAACAACAGAATTTGAAAGAAAACAACAGAATTAGAATGAAGAGAACAGAATTAGAATGAAAAGAAGTGGATTAGAAGGAGAACAACAGAATTTGAAAGAAAACAACAGAATTAGAATGACAATAACGGAATTTGAATGAAAACACTGGAATTTGAAAGAAAACAACATAATTTGAATGAAAACAACAGAATCAGAATGAAAAGAACTGAATTAGAATGTAAAGAACAGAATTAGAATGAAGAGAACAGAATTAGAATGAAAAGAACTGGATTAGAAGGAAAACAACAGAATTTGAAAGAAAACAAAAGAATTAGAATGACAAGAACGGAATTTGAATGAAAACAACAGAATTAGAATGACAAGAACGGAATTTGAATGAAAACAACAGAATTAGAATGACAAGAACGGAATTAGAAGGAAAACACTGGAACTTGAAAGAAAACAACAGAATTAGAATGACAATAATGGAATTTGAATGAAAACACTGGAATTTGAAAGAAAACAACATAATTTGAATGAAAACAACAGAATCAGAATGAAAAGAACTGAATTAGAATGTAAAGAACTGAATTAGAAGGAGAACAACAGAATTTGAAAGAAAACAACAGAATTAGAATGTAAAGAACTGAATTAGAAAGAAAACACTGGAATTTGAAAGAAAACAACAGAATTAGAATGACAATAACGGAATTTGAATGAAAACACTGGAATTTGAAAGAAAACAACAGAATTTGAATGAAAACAACAGAATCAGAATGAAAAGAACTGAATTAGAATGTAAAGAACTGAATTAGAAGGAGAACAACAGAATTTAAAAGAAAACAACAGAATTAGAATGTAAAGAACTGAATTAGAATGAAAAGAACTGAATTAGAAGGAGAACAACAGAATTTGAAAGAAAACAACAGAATTAGAATGACAATAACGGAATTTGAATGAAAACACTGGAATTTGAAAGAAAACAACAGAATTAGAATGACAATAATGGAATTTGAATGAAAACACTGGAATTTGAAAGAAAACAACATAATTTGAATGAAAACAACAGAATCAGAATGAAAAGAACTGAATTAGAATGTAAAGAACTGAATTAGAAGGAGAACAACAGAATTTGAAAGAAAACAACAGAATTAGAATGTAAAGAACTGAATTAGAAGGAGAACAACAGAATTTGAAAGAAAACAACAGAATTAGAATGTAAAGAACTGAATTAGAATGAAAAGCACTGAATTAGAAGGAGAACAACAGAATTTGAAAGAAAACAACAGAATTAGAATGACAATAACGGAATTTGAATGAAAATACTGGAATTTGAAAGAAAACAACAGAATTAGAATGACAATAATGGAATTTGAATGAAAACACTGGAATTTGAAAGAAAACAACATAATTTGAATGAAAACAACAGAATCAGAATGAAAAGAACTGAATTAGAATGTAAAGAACTGAATTAGAATGAAAAGAACTGAATTAGAAGGAAAACAACAGAATTTGAAAGAAAACAACAGAATTCAAATGACTTGAACGGAATTTGAATGAAAACACTGGAATTTGAAATAAAACAACAGAATTAGAATGACAATAACGGAATTTGAATGAAAACACTGGAATTTGAAAGAAAACAACATAATTTGAATGAAAACAACAGAATCAGAATGAAAAGAACTGAATTAGAATGTAAAGAACTGAATTAGAATGAAAAGAACTGAATTAGAAGGAAAACAACAGAATTTGAAAGAAAACAACAGAATTCGAATGACAAGAACGGAATTTGAATGAAAACAACAGAATTAGAATGAAGAGAACAGAATTAGAATGAAAAGAACTGGATTAGAATGAAAACAACAGAATTTGAGAGAAAACAACAGAATTACAATGAAGAGAACAGAATTTGAATGAAAAGAACTGGATTAGAAGGAAAACAACAGAATTTGAAAGAAAACAACAGAATTAGAATGACAAGAACGGAATTTGAATGAAAACACTGGAATTTGAAAGAAAACAACAGAATTAGAATGAAAACAAAAGAATCAGAATGAAAAGAACTGAATTCGAATGACAAGAACTGAATTAGAATGAAAAGAACTGAATTAGAAGGAAAACAACAGAATTTGAAAGAAAACAACAGAATTCAAATGACAAGAACGGAATTTGAATGAAAACACTGGAATTTGAAATAAAACAACAGAATTAGAATGACAATAACGGAATTTGAATGAAAACACTGGAATTTGAAATAAAACAACAGAATTAGAATGACAATAACGGAATTTGAATGAAAACACTGGAATTTGAAAGAAAACAACAGAATTAGAATGACAATAACGGAATTTGAATGGAAACACTGGAATTTGAAAGAAAACAACATAATTTGAATGAAAACAACAGAATCAGAATGAAAAGAACTGAATTAGAATGTAAAGAACTGAATTAGAAGGAGAACAACAGAATTTGAAAGAAAACAACAGAATTAGAATGACAATAACGGAATTTGAATGAAAACACTGGAATTTGAAAGAAAACAAAAGAATTAGAATGACAATAACGGAATTTGAATGAAAACACTGGAATTTGAAAGAAAACAACATAATTTGAATGAAAACAACAGAATCAGAATGAAAAGAACTGAATTAGAATGTAAAGAACTGAATTAGAAGGAGAACAACAGAATTTAAAAGAAAACAACAGAATTAGAATGTAAAGAACTGAATTAGAATGAAAAGAACTGAATTAGAAGGAGAACAACAGAATTTGAAAGAAAACAACAGAATTAGAATGACAATAATGGAATTTGAATGAAAACACTGGAATTTGAAAGAAAACAACATAATTTGAATGAAAACAACAGAATCAGAATGAAAAGAACTGAATTAGAATGTAAAGAACTGAATTAGAATGAAAAGAACTGAATTAGAAGGAAAACAACAGAATTTAAATGACAAGAACGGAATTTGAATGAAAACACTGGAATTTGAAATAAAACAACAGAATTAGAATGACAATAACGGAATTTGAATGAAAACACTGGAATTTGAAAGAAAACAACATAATTTGAATGAAAACAACAGAATCAGAATGAAAAGAACTGAATTAGAATGTAAAGAACTGAATTAGAATGAAAAGAACTGAATTAGAAGGAAAACAACAGAATTTGAAAGAAAACAACAGAATTCGAATGACAAGAACGGAATTTGAATGAAAACAACAGAATTAGAATGAAGAGAACAGAATTAGAATGAAAAGAACTGGATTAGAATGAAAACAACAGAATTTGAAAGAAAACAACAGAATTAGAATGAAGAGAACAGAATTTGAATGAAAAGAACTGGATTAGAAGGAAAACAACAGAATTTGAAAGAAAACAACAGAATTAGAATGAAGAGAACAGAATTAGAATGAAAAGAAGTGGATTAGAAGGAGAACAACAGAATTTGAAAGAAAACAACAGAATTAGAATGACAATAACGGAATTTGAATGAAAACACTGGAATTTGAAAGAAAACAACATAATTTGAATGAAAACAACAGAATCAGAATGAAAAGAACTGAATTAGAATGTAAAGAACAGAATTAGAATGAAGAGAACAGAATTAGAATGAAAAGAACTGGATTAGAAGGAAAACAACAGAATTTGAAAGAAAACAAAAGAATTAGAATGACAAGAACGGAATTTGAATGAAAACAACAGAATTAGAATGACAAGAACGGAATTTGAATGAAAACAACAGAATTAGAATGACAAGAACGGAATTAGAAGGAAAACACTGGAACTTGAAAGAAAACAACAGAATTAGAATGACAATAATGGAATTTGAATGAAAACACTGGAATTTGAAAGAAAACAACATAATTTGAATGAAAACAACAGAATCAGAATGAAAAGAACTGAATTAGAATGTAAAGAACTGAATTAGAAGGAGAACAACAGAATTTGAAAGAAAACAACAGAATTAGAATGTAAAGAACTGAATTAGAAAGAAAACACTGGAATTTGAAAGAAAACAACAGAATTAGAATGACAATAACGGAATTTGAATGAAAACACTGGAATTTGAAAGAAAACAACAGAATTTGAATGAAAACAACAGAATCAGAATGAAAAGAACTGAATTAGAATGTAAAGAACTGAATTAGAAGGAGAACAACAGAATTTAAAAGAAAACAACAGAATTAGAATGTAAAGAACTGAATTAGAATGAAAAGAACTGAATTAGAAGGAGAACAACAGAATTTGAAAGAAAACAACAGAATTAGAATGACAATAACGGAATTTGAATGAAAACACTGGAATTTGAAAGAAAACAACAGAATTAGAATGACAATAATGGAATTTGAATGAAAACACTGGAATTTGAAAGAAAACAACATAATTTGAATGAAAACAACAGAATCAGAATGAAAAGAACTGAATTAGAATGTAAAGAACTGAATTAGAAGGAGAACAACAGAATTTGAAAGAAAACAACAGAATTAGAATGTAAAGAACTGAATTAGAAGGAGAACAACAGAATTTGAAAGAAAACAACAGAATTAGAATGTAAAGAACTGAATTAGAATGAAAAGCACTGAATTAGAAGGAGAACAACAGAATTTGAAAGAAAACAACAGAATTAGAATGACAATAACGGAATTTGAATGAAAATACTGGAATTTGAAAGAAAACAACAGAATTAGAATGACAATAATGGAATTTGAATGAAAACACTGGAATTTGAAAGAAAACAACATAATTTGAATGAAAACAACAGAATCAGAATGAAAAGAACTGAATTAGAATGTAAAGAACTGAATTAGAATGAAAAGAACTGAATTAGAAGGAAAACAACAGAATTTGAAAGAAAACAACAGAATTCAAATGACAAGAACGGAATTTGAATGAAAACACTGGAATTTGAAATAAAACAACAGAATTAGAATGACAATAACGGAATTTGAATGAAAACACTGGAATTTGAAAGAAAACAACATAATTTGAATGAAAACAACAGAATCAGAATGAAAAGAACTGAATTAGAATGTAAAGAACTGAATTAGAATGAAAAGAACTGAATTAGAAGGAAAACAACAGAATTTGAAAGAAAACAACAGAATTCGAATGACAAGAACGGAATTTGAATGAAAACAACAGAATTAGAATGAAGAGAACAGAATTAGAATGAAAAGAACTGGATTAGAATGAAAACAACAGAATTTGAGAGAAAACAACAGAATTACAATGAAGAGAACAGAATTTGAATGAAAAGAACTGGATTAGAAGGAAAACAACAGAATTTGAAAGAAAACAACAGAATTAGAATGACAAGAACGGAATTTGAATGAAAACACTGGAATTTGAAAGAAAACAACAGAATTAGAATGACAATAACGGAATTTGAATGAAAACACTGGAATTTGAAAGAAAACAACAGAATTAGAATGAAAACAAAAGAATCAGAATGAAAAGAACTGAATTCGAATGACAAGAACTGAATTAGAATGAAAAGAACTGAATTAGAAGGAAAACAACAGAATTTGAAAGAAAACAACAGAATTAGAATGACAAGAACGGAATTTGAATGAAAACACTGGAATTTGAAATAAAACAACAGAATTAGAATGACAATAACGGAATTTGAATGAAAACACTGGAATTTGAAAAAAAACAACAGAATTAGAATGACAATAACGGAATTTGAATGAAAACACTGGAATTTGAAAGAAAACAACAGAATTAGAATGACAATAACGGAATTTGAATGGAAACACTGGAATTTGAAAGAAAACAACAGAATTAGAATGACAATAATGGAATTTGAATGAAAACACTGGAATTTGAAAGAAAACAACATAATTTGAATGAAAACAACAGAATCAGAATGAAAAGAACTGAATTAGAATGTAAAGAACTGAATTAGAAGGAGAACAACAGAATTTGAAAGAAAACAACAGAATTAGAATGACAATAACGGAATTTGAATGAAAACACTGGAATTTGAAAGAAAACAACAGAATTAGAATGACAATAACGGAATTTGAATGAAAACACTGGAATTTGAAAGAAAACAACAGAATTAGAATGACAATAACGGAATTTGAATGAAAACACTGGAATTTGAAAGAAAACAACATAATTTGAATGAAAACAACAGAATCAGAATGAAAAGAACTGAATTAGAATGTAAAGAACTGAATTAGAAGGAGAACAACAGAATTTAAAAGAAAACAACAGAATTAGAATGTAAAGAACTGAATTAGAAGGAGAACAACAGAATTTGAAAGAAAACAACAGAATTAGAATGACAATAATGGAATTTGAATGAAAACACTGGAATTTGAAAGAAAACAACATAATTTGAATGAAAACAACAGAATCAGAATGAAAAGAACTGAATTAGAATGTAAAGAACTGAATTAGAATGAAAAGAACAGAATTAGAAGGAAAACAACAGAATTTAAATGACAAGAACGGAATTTGAATGAAAACACTGGAATTTGAAATAAAACAACAGAATTAGAATGACAATAACGGAATTTTGAATGAAAACACTGGAATTTGAAAGAAAACAACATAATTTGAATGAAAACAACAGAATCAGAATGAAAAGAACTGAATTAGAATGTAAAGAACTGAATTAGAATGAAAAGAACTGAATTAGAAGGAAAACAACAGAATTTGAAAGAAAACAACAGAATTCGAATGACAAGAACGGAATTTGAATGAAAACAACAGAATTAGAATGAAGAGAACAGAATTAGAATGAAAAGAACTGGATTAGAATGAAAACAACAGAATTTGAAAGAAAACAACAGAATTAGAATGAAGAGAACAGAATTTGAATGAAAAGAACTGGATTAGAAGGAAAACAACAGAATTTGAAAGAAAACAACAGAATTAGAATGAAGAGAACAGAATTAGAATGAAAAGAAGTGGATTAGAAGGAGAACAACAGAATTTGAAAGAAAACAACAGAATTAGAATGACAATAACGGAATTTGAATGAAAACACTGGAATTTGAAAGAAAACAACATAATTTGAATGAAAACAACAGAATCAGAATGAAAAGAACTGAATTAGAATGTAAAGAACAGAATTAGAATGAAGAGAACAGAATTAGAATGAAAAGAACTGGATTAGAAGGAAAACAACAGAATTTGAAAGAAAACAAAAGAATTAGAATGACAAGAACGGAATTTGAATGAAAACAACAGAATTAGAATGACAAGAACGGAATTTGAATGAAAACAACAGAATTAGAATGACAAGAACGGAATTAGAAGGAAAACACTGGAACTTGAAAGAAAACAACAGAATTAGAATGACAATAATGGAATTTGAATGAAAACACTGGAATTTGAAAGAAAACAACAGAATTAGAATGACAATAACGGAATTTGAATGAAAACACTGGAATTTGAAAGAAAACAAGAGAATTAGAATGACAATAACGGAATTTGAATGAAAACACTGGAATTTGAAAGAAAAAAACATAATTTGAATGAAAACAACAGAATCAGAATGAAAAGAACTGAATTAGAATGTAAAGAACTGAATTAGAAGGAGAACAACAGAATTTAAAAGAAAACAACAGAATTAGAATGTAAAGAACTGAATTAGAATGAAAAGAACTGAATTAGAAGGAGAACAACAGAATTTGAAAGAAAACAACAGAATTAGAATGACAATAACGGAATTTGAATGAAAACACTGGAATTTGAAAGAAAACAACAGAATTAGAATGACAATAATGGAATTTGAATGAAAACACTGGAATTTGAAAGAAAACAACATAATTTGAATGAAAACAACAGAATCAGAATGAAAAGAACTGAATTAGAATGTAAAGAACTGAATTAGAATGAAAAGAACTGAATTAGAAGGAAAACAACAGAATTTGAAAGAAAACAACAGAATTCAAATGACAAGAACGGAATTTGAATGAAAACACTGGAATTTGAAATAAAACAACAGAATTAGAATGACAATAACGGAATTTGAATGAAAACACTGGAATTTGAAAGAAAACAACAGAATTAGAATGACAATAACGGAATTTGAATGAAAACACTGGAATTTGAAAGAAAACAACAGAATTAGAATGACAATAACGGAATTTGAATGGAAACACTGGAATTTGAAAGAAAACAACATAATTTGAATGAAAACAACAGAATCAGAATGAAAAGAACTGAATTAGAATGTAAAGAACTGAATTAGAAGGAGAACAACAGAATTTGAAAGAAAACAACAGAATTAGAATGACAAGAACGGAATTTGAATGAAAACACTGGAATTTGAAAGAAAACAAAAGAATTAGAATGACAATAACGGAATTTGAATGAAAACACTGGAATTTGAAAGAAAACAACATAATTTGAAAGAAAACAACAGAATCAGAATGAAAAGAACTGAATTAGAATGTAAAGAACTGAATTAGAAGGAGAACAACAGAATTTAAAAGAAAACAACAGAATTAGAATGTAAAGAACTGAATTAGAATGAAAAGAACTGAATTAGAAGGAGAACAACAGAATTTGAAAGAAAACAACAGAATTAGAATGACAATAATGGAATTTGAATGAAAACACTGGAATTTGAAAGAAAACAACATAATTTGAATGAAAACAACAGAATCAGAATGAAAAGAACTGAATTAGAATGTAAAGAACTGAATTAGAATGAAAAGAACTGAATTAGAAGGAAAACAACAGAATTTAAATGACAAGAACGGAATTTGAATGAAAACACTGGAATTTGAAATAAAACAACAGAATTAGAATGACAATAACGGAATTTGAATGAAAACACTGGAATTTGAAAGAAAACAACATAATTTGAATGAAAACAACAGAATCAGAATGAAAAGAACTGAATTAGAATGTAAAGAACTGAATTAGAATGAAAAGAACTGAATTAGAAGGAAAACAACAGAATTTGAAAGAAAACAACAGAATTCGAATGACAAGAACGGAATTTGAATGAAAACAACAGAATTAGAATGAAGAGAACAGAATTAGAATGAAAAGAACTGGATTAGAATGAAAACAACAGAATTTGAAAGAAAACAACAGAATTAGAATGAAGAGAACAGAATTTGAATGAAAAGAACTGGATTAGAAGGAAAACAACAGAATTTGAAAGAAAACAACAGAATTAGAATGAAGAGAACAGAATTTGAATGAAAAGAAGTGGATTAGAAGGAGAACAACAGAATTTGAAAGAAAACAACAGAATTAGAATGACAATAACGGAATTTGAATGAAAACACTGGAATTTGAAAGAAAACAACATAATTTGAATGAAAACAACAGAATCAGAATGAAAAGAACTGAATTAGAATGTAAAGAACAGAATTAGAATGAAGAGAACAGAATTAGAATGAAAAGAACTGGATTAGAAGGAAAACAACAGAATTTGAAAGAAAACAACAGAATTAGAATGACAAGAACGGAATTTGAATGAAAACAACAGAATTAGAATGACAAGAACGGAATTTGAATGAAAACAACAGAATTAGAATGACAAGAACGGAATTAGAAGGAAAACACTGGAACTTGAAAGAAAACAACAGAATTAGAATGACAATAATGGAATTTGAATGAAAACACTGGAATTTGAAAGAAAACAACATAATTTGAATGAAAACAACAGAATCAGAATGAAAAGAACTGAATTAGAATGTAAAGAACTGAATTAGAAGGAGAACAACAGAATTTGAAAGAAAACAACAGAATTAGAATGTAAAGAACTGAATTAGAAAGAAAACACTGGAATTTGAAAGAAAACAACAGAATTAGAATGACAATAACGGAATTTGAATGAAAACACTGGAATTTGAAAGAAAACAACATAATTTGAATGAAAACAACAGAATCAGAATGAAAAGAACTGAATTAGAATGTAAAGAACTGAATTAGAAGGAGAACAACAGAATTTGAAAGAAAACAACAGAATTAGAATGTAAAGAACTGAATTAGAATGAAAAGAACTGAATTAGAAGGAGAACAACAGAATTTGAAAGAAAACAACAGAATTAGAATGACAATAACGGAATTTGAATGAAAACACTGGAATTTGAAAGAAAACAACAGAATTAGAATGACAATAATGGAATTTGAATGAAAACACTGGAATTTGAAAGAAAACAACATAATTTGAATGAAAACAACAGAATCAGAATGAAAAGAACTGAATTAGAATGTAAAGAACTGAATTAGAAGGAGAACAACAGAATTTGAAAGAAAACAACAGAATTAGAATGTAAAGAACTGAATTAGAAGGAGAACAACAGAATTTGAAAGAAAACAACAGAATTAGAATGTAAAGAACTGAATTAGAATGAAAAGCACTGAATTAGAAGGAGAACAACAGAATTTGAAAGAAAACAACAGAATTAGAATGACAATAACGGAATTTGAATGAAAACACTGGAATTTGAAAGAAAACAACAGAATTAGAATGACAATAATGGAATTTGAATGAAAACACTGGAATTTGAAAGAAAACAACATAATTTGAATGAAAACAACAGAATCAGAATGAAAAGAACTGAATTAGAATGTAAAGAACTGAATTAGAATGAAAAGAACTGAATTAGAAGGAAAACAACAGAATTTGAAAGAAAACAACAGAATTCAAATGACTTGAACGGAATTTGAATGAAAACACTGGAATTTGAAATAAAACAACAGAATTAGAATGACAATAACGGAATTTGAATGAAAACACTGGAATTTGAAAGAAAACAACATAATTTGAATGAAAACAACAGAATCAGAATGAAAAGAACTGAATTAGAATGTAAAGAACTGAATTAGAATGAAAAGAACTGAATTAGAAGGAAAACAACAGAATTTGAAAGAAAACAACAGAATTCGAATGACAAGAACGGAATTTGAATGAAAACAACAGAATTAGAATGAAGAGAACAGAATTAGAATGAAAAGAACTGGATTAGAATGAAAACAACAGAATTTGAGAGAAAACAACAGAATTACAATGAAGAGAACAGAATTTGAATGAAAAGAACTGGATTAGAAGGAAAACAACAGAATTTGAAAGAAAACAACAGAATTAGAATGACAAGAACGGAATTTGAATGAAAACACTGGAATTTGAAAGAAAACAACAGAATTAGAATGAAAACAAAAGAATCAGAATGAAAAGAACTGAATTCGAATGACAAGAACTGAATTAGAATGAAAAGAACTGAATTAGAAGGAAAACAACAGAATTTGAAAGAAAACAACAGAATTCAAATGACAAGAACGGAATTTGAATGAAAACACTGGAATTTGAAAGAAAACAACAGAATTAGAATGACAATAACGGAATTTGAATGAAAACACTGGAATTTGAAATAAAACAACAGAATTAGAATGACAATAACGGAATTTGAATGAAAACACTGGAATTTGAAAGAAAACAACAGAATTAGAATGACAATAACGGAATTTGAATGGAAACACTGGAATTTGAAAGAAAACAACATAATTTGAATGAAAACAACAGAATCAGAATGAAAAGAACTGAATTAGAATGTAAAGAACTGAATTAGAAGGAGAACAACAGAATTTGAAAGAAAACAACAGAATTAGAATGACAATAACGGAATTTGAATGAAAACACTGGAATTTGAAAGAAAACAAAAGAATTAGAATGACAATAACGGAATTTGAATGAAAACACTGGAATTTGAAAGAAAACAACATAATTTGAATGAAAACAACAGAATCAGAATGAAAAGAACTGAATTAGAATGTAAAGAACTGAATTAGAAGGAGAACAACAGAATTTAAAAGAAAACAACAGAATTAGAATGTAAAGAACTGAATTAGAATGAAAAGAACTGAATTAGAAGGAGAACAACAGAATTTGAAAGAAAACAACAGAATTAGAATGACAATAATGGAATTTGAATGAAAACACTGGAATTTGAAAGAAAACAACATAATTTGAATGAAAACAACAGAATCAGAATGAAAAGAACTGAATTAGAATGTAAAGAACTGAATTAGAATGAAAAGAACTGAATTAGAAGGAAAACAACAGAATTTAAATGACAAGAACGGAATTTGAATGAAAACACTGGAATTTGAAATAAAACAACAGAATTAGAATGACAATAACGGAATTTGAATGAAAACACTGGAATTTGAAAGAAAACAACATAATTTGAATGAAAACAACAGAATCAGAATGAAAAGAACTGAATTAGAATGTAAAGAACTGAATTAGAATGAAAAGAACTGAATTAGAAGGAAAACAACAGAATTTGAAAGAAAACAACAGAATTCGAATGACAAGAACGGAATTTGAATGAAAACAACAGAATTAGAATGAAGAGAACAGAATTAGAATGAAAAGAACTGGATTAGAATGAAAACAACAGAATTTGAAAGAAAACAACAGAATTAGAATGAAGAGAACAGAATTTGAATGAAAAGAACTGGATTAGAAGGAAAACAACAGAATTTGAAAGAAAACAACAGAATTAGAATGAAGAGAACAGAATTAGAATGAAAAGAAGTGGATTAGAAGGAGAACAACAGAATTTGAAAGAAAACAACAGAATTAGAATGACAATAACGGAATTTGAATGAAAACACTGGAATTTGAAAGAAAACAACATAATTTGAATGAAAACAACAGAATCAGAATGAAAAGAACTGAATTAGAATGTAAAGAACAGAATTAGAATGAAGAGAACAGAATTAGAATGAAAAGAACTGGATTAGAAGGAAAACAACAGAATTTGAAAGAAAACAAAAGAATTAGAATGACAAGAACGGAATTTGAATGAAAACAACAGAATTAGAATGACAAGAACGGAATTTGAATGAAAACAACAGAATTAGAATGACAAGAACGGAATTAGAAGGAAAACACTGGAACTTGAAAGAAAACAACAGAATTAGAATGACAATAATGGAATTTGAATGAAAACACTGGAATTTGAAAGAAAACAACATAATTTGAATGAAAACAACAGAATCAGAATGAAAAGAACTGAATTAGAATGTAAAGAACTGAATTAGAAGGAGAACAACAGAATTTGAAAGAAAACAACAGAATTAGAATGTAAAGAACTGAATTAGAAAGAAAACACTGGAATTTGAAAGAAAACAACAGAATTAGAATGACAATAACGGAATTTGAATGAAAACACTGGAATTTGAAAGAAAACAACAGAATTTGAATGAAAACAACAGAATCAGAATGAAAAGAACTGAATTAGAATGTAAAGAACTGAATTAGAAGGAGAACAACAGAATTTAAAAGAAAACAACAGAATTAGAATGTAAAGAACTGAATTAGAATGAAAAGAACTGAATTAGAAGGAGAACAACAGAATTTGAAAGAAAACAACAGAATTAGAATGACAATAACGGAATTTGAATGAAAACACTGGAATTTGAAAGAAAACAACAGAATTAGAATGACAATAATGGAATTTGAATGAAAACACTGGAATTTGAAAGAAAACAACATAATTTGAATGAAAACAACAGAATCAGAATGAAAAGAACTGAATTAGAATGTAAAGAACTGAATTAGAAGGAGAACAACAGAATTTGAAAGAAAACAACAGAATTAGAATGTAAAGAACTGAATTAGAAGGAGAACAACAGAATTTGAAAGAAAACAACAGAATTAGAATGTAAAGAACTGAATTAGAATGAAAAGCACTGAATTAGAAGGAGAACAACAGAATTTGAAAGAAAACAACAGAATTAGAATGACAATAACGGAATTTGAATGAAAATACTGGAATTTGAAAGAAAACAACAGAATTAGAATGACAATAATGGAATTTGAATGAAAACACTGGAATTTGAAAGAAAACAACATAATTTGAATGAAAACAACAGAATCAGAATGAAAAGAACTGAATTAGAATGTAAAGAACTGAATTAGAATGAAAAGAACTGAATTAGAAGGAAAACAACAGAATTTGAAAGAAAACAACAGAATTCAAATGACAAGAACGGAATTTGAATGAAAACACTGGAATTTGAAAGAAAACAACAGAATTAGAATGACAATAACGGAATTTGAATGAAAACACTGGAATTTGAAAGAAAACAACATAATTTGAATGAAAACAACAGAATCAGAATGAAAAGAACTGAATTAGAATGTAAAGAACTGAATTAGAATGAAAAGAACTGAATTAGAAGGAAAACAACAGAATTTGAAAGAAAACAACAGAATTCGAATGAAAAGAACGGAATTTGAATGAAAACAACAGAATTAGAATGAAGAGAACAGAATTAGAATGAAAAGAACTGGATTAGAATGAAAACAACAGAATTTGAGAGAAAACAACAGAATTACAATGAAGAGAACAGAATTTGAATGAAAAGAACTGGATTAGAAGGAAAACAACAGAATTTGAAAGAAAACAACAGAATTAGAATGACAAGAACGGAATTTGAATGAAAACACTGGAATTTGAAAGAAAACAACAGAATTAGAATGACAATAACGGAATTTGAATGAAAACACTGGAATTTGAAAGAAAACAACAGAATTAGAATGAAAACAAAAGAATCAGAATGAAAAGAACTGAATTCGAATGACAAGAACTGAATTAGAATGAAAAGAACTGAATTAGAAGGAAAACAACAGAATTTGAAAGAAAACAACAGAATTAGAATGACAAGAACGGAATTTGAATGAAAACACTGGAATTTGAAATAAAACAACAGAATTAGAATGACAATAACGGAATTTGAATGAAAACACTGGAATTTGAAAAAAAACAACAGAATTAGAATGACAATAATGGAATTTGAATGAAAACACTGGAATTTGAAAGAAAACAACAGAATTAGAATGACAATAACGGAATTTGAATGGAAACACTGGAATTTGAAAGAAAACAACAGAATTAGAATGACAATAATGGAATTTGAATGAAAACACTGGAATTTGAAAGAAAACAACATAATTTGAATGAAAACAACAGAATCAGAATGAAAAGAACTGAATTAGAATGTAAAGAACTGAATTAGAAGGAGAACAACAGAATTTGAAAGAAAACAACAGAATTAGAATGACAATAACGGAATTTGAATGAAAACACTGGAATTTGAAAGAAAACAACAGAATTAGAATGACAATAACGGAATTTGAATGAAAACACTGGAATTTGAAAGAAAACAACAGAATTAGAATGACAATAACGGAATTTGAATGAAAACACTGGAATTTGAAAGAAAACAACATAATTTGAATGAAAACAACAGAATCAGAATGAAAAGAACTGAATTAGAATGTAAAGAACTGAATTAGAAGGAGAACAACAGAATTTAAAAGAAAACAACAGAATTAGAATGTAAAGAACTGAATTAGAAGGAGAACAACAGAATTTGAAAGAAAACAACAGAATTAGAATGACAATAATGGAATTTGAATGAAAACACTGGAATTTGAAAGAAAACAACATAATTTGAATGAAAACAACAGAATCAGAATGAAAAGAACTGAATTAGAATGTAAAGAACTGAATTAGAATGAAAAGAACAGAATTAGAAGGAAAACAACAGAATTTAAATGACAAGAACGGAATTTGAATGAAAACACTGGAATTTGAAATAAAACAACAGAATTAGAATGACAATAACGGAATTTTGAATGAAAACACTGGAATTTGAAAGAAAACAACATAATTTGAATGAAAACAACAGAATCAGAATGAAAAGAACTGAATTAGAATGTAAAGAACTGAATTAGAATGAAAAGAACTGAATTAGAAGGAAAACAACAGAATTTGAAAGAAAACAACAGAATTCGAATGACAAGAACGGAATTTGAATGAAAACAACAGAATTAGAATGAAGAGAACAGAATTAGAATGAAAAGAACTGGATTAGAATGAAAACAACAGAATTTGAAAGAAAACAACAGAATTAGAATGAAGAGAACAGAATTTGAATGAAAAGAACTGGATTAGAAGGAAAACAACAGAATTTGAAAGAAAACAACAGAATTAGAATGAAAAGAACGGAATTTGAATGAAAAGAAGTGGATTAGAAGGAGAACAACAGAATTTGAAAGAAAACAACAGAATTAGAATGACAATAACGGAATTTGAATGAAAACACTGGAATTTGAAAGAAAACAACATAATTTGAATGAAAACAACAGAATCAGAATGAAAAGAACTGAATTAGAATGTAAAGAACAGAATTAGAATGAAGAGAACAGAATTAGAATGAAAAGAACTGGATTAGAAGGAAAACAACAGAATTTGAAAGAAAACAAAAGAATTAGAATGACAAGAACGGAATTTGAATGAAAACAACAGAATTAGAATGACAAGAACGGAATTTGAATGAAAACAACAGAATTAGAATGACAAGAACGGAATTAGAAGGAAAACACTGGAACTTGAAAGAAAACAACAGAATTAGAATGACAATAATGGAATTTGAATGAAAACACTGGAATTTGAAAGAAAACAACAGAATTAGAATGACAATAACGGAATTTGAATGAAAACACTGGAATTTGAAAGAAAACAAGAGAATTAGAATGACAATAACGGAATTTGAATGAAAACACTGGAATTTGAAAGAAAAAAACATAATTTGAATGAAAACAACAGAATCAGAATGAAAAGAACTGAATTAGAATGTAAAGAACTGAATTAGAAGGAGAACAACAGAATTTAAAAGAAAACAACAGAATTAGAATGTAAAGAACTGAATTAGAATGAAAAGAACTGAATTAGAAGGAGAACAACAGAATTTGAAAGAAAACAACAGAATTAGAATGACAATAACGGAATTTGAATGAAAACACTGGAATTTGAAAGAAAACAACAGAATTAGAATGACAATAATGGAATTTGAATGAAAACACTGGAATTTGAAAGAAAACAACATAATTTGAATGAAAACAACAGAATCAGAATGAAAAGAACTGAATTAGAATGTAAAGAACTGAATTAGAATGAAAAGAACTGAATTAGAAGGAAAACAACAGAATTTGAAAGAAAACAACAGAATTCAAATGACAAGAACGGAATTTGAATGAAAACACTGGAATTTGAAATAAAACAACAGAATTAGAATGACAATAACGGAATTTGAATGAAAACACTGGAATTTGAAATAAAACAACAGAATTAGAATGACAATAACGGAATTTGAATGAAAACACTGGAATTTGAAAGAAAACAACAGAATTAGAATGACAATAACGGAATTTGAATGGAAACACTGGAATTTGAAAGAAAACAACATAATTTGAATGAAAACAACAGAATCAGAATGAAAAGAACTGAATTAGAATGTAAAGAACTGAATTAGAAGGAGAACAACAGAATTTGAAAGAAAACAACAGAATTAGAATGACAATAACGGAATTTGAATGAAAACACTGGAATTTGAAAGAAAACAAAAGAATTAGAATGACAATAACGGAATTTGAATGAAAACACTGGAATTTGAAAGAAAACAACATAATTTGAATGAAAACAACAGAATCAGAATGAAAAGAACTGAATTAGAATGTAAAGAACTGAATTAGAAGGAGAACAACAGAATTTAAAAGAAAACAACAGAATTAGAATGTAAAGAACTGAATTAGAATGAAAAGAACTGAATTAGAAGGAGAACAACAGAATTTGAAAGAAAACAACAGAATTAGAATGACAATAATGGAATTTGAATGAAAACACTGGAATTTGAAAGAAAACAACATAATTTGAATGAAAACAACAGAATCAGAATGAAAAGAACTGAATTAGAATGTAAAGAACTGAATTAGAATGAAAAGAACTGAATTAGAAGGAAAACAACAGAATTTAAATGACAAGAACGGAATTTGAATGAAAACACTGGAATTTGAAATAAAACAACAGAATTAGAATGACAATAACGGAATTTGAATGAAAACACTGGAATTTGAAAGAAAACAACATAATTTGAATGAAAACAACAGAATCAGAATGAAAAGAACTGAATTAGAATGTAAAGAACTGAATTAGAATGAAAAGAACTGAATTAGAAGGAAAACAACAGAATTTGAAAGAAAACAACAGAATTCGAATGACAAGAACGGAATTTGAATGAAAACAACAGAATTAGAATGAAGAGAACAGAATTAGAATGAAAAGAACTGGATTAGAATGAAAACAACAGAATTTGAAAGAAAACAACAGAATTAGAATGAAGAGAACAGAATTTGAATGAAAAGAACTGGATTAGAAGGAAAACAACAGAATTTGAAAGAAAACAACAGAATTAGAATGAAGAGAACAGAATTAGAATGAAAAGAAGTGGATTAGAAGGAGAACAACAGAATTTGAAAGAAAACAACAGAATTAGAATGACAATAACGGAATTTGAATGAAAACACTGGAATTTGAAAGAAAACAACATAATTTGAATGAAAACAACAGAATCAGAATGAAAAGAACTGAATTAGAATGTAAAGAACAGAATTAGAATGAAGAGAACAGAATTAGAATGAAAAGAACTGGATTAGAAGGAAAACAACAGAATTTGAAAGAAAACAAAAGAATTAGAATGACAAGAACGGAATTTGAATGAAAACAACAGAATTAGAATGACAAGAACGGAATTTGAATGAAAACAACAGAATTAGAATGACAAGAACGGAATTAGAAGGAAAACACTGGAACTTGAAAGAAAACAACAGAATTAGAATGACAATAATGGAATTTGAATGAAAACACTGGAATTTGAAAGAAAACAACATAATTTGAATGAAAACAACAGAATCAGAATGAAAAGAACTGAATTAGAATGTAAAGAACTGAATTAGAAGGAGAACAACAGAATTTGAAAGAAAACAACAGAATTAGAATGTAAAGAACTGAATTAGAAAGAAAACACTGGAATTTGAAAGAAAACAACAGAATTAGAATGACAATAACGGAATTTGAATGAAAACACTGGAATTTGAAAGAAAACAACAGAATTTGAATGAAAACAACAGAATCAGAATGAAAAGAACTGAATTAGAATGTAAAGAACTGAATTAGAAGGAGAACAACAGAATTTAAAAGAAAACAACAGAATTAGAATGTAAAGAACTGAATTAGAATGAAAAGAACTGAATTAGAAGGAGAACAACAGAATTTGAAAGAAAACAACAGAATTAGAATGACAATAACGGAATTTGAATGAAAACACTGGAATTTGAAAGAAAACAACAGAATTAGAATGACAATAATGGAATTTGAATGAAAACACTGGAATTTGAAAGAAAACAACATAATTTGAATGAAAACAACAGAATCAGAATGAAAAGAACTGAATTAGAATGTAAAGAACTGAATTAGAAGGAGAACAACAGAATTTGAAAGAAAACAACAGAATTAGAATGTAAAGAACTGAATTAGAAGGAGAACAACAGAATTTGAAAGAAAACAACAGAATTAGAATGTAAAGAACTGAATTAGAATGAAAAGCACTGAATTAGAAGGAGAACAACAGAATTTGAAAGAAAACAACAGAATTAGAATGACAATAACGGAATTTGAATGAAAATACTGGAATTTGAAAGAAAACAACAGAATTAGAATGACAATAATGGAATTTGAATGAAAACACTGGAATTTGAAAGAAAACAACATAATTTGAATGAAAACAACAGAATCAGAATGAAAAGAACTGAATTAGAATGTAAAGAACTGAATTAGAATGAAAAGAACTGAATTAGAAGGAAAACAACAGAATTTGAAAGAAAACAACAGAATTCAAATGACTTGAACGGAATTTGAATGAAAACACTGGAATTTGAAATAAAACAACAGAATTAGAATGACAATAACGGAATTTGAATGAAAACACTGGAATTTGAAAGAAAACAACATAATTTGAATGAAAACAACAGAATCAGAATGAAAAGAACTGAATTAGAATGTAAAGAACTGAATTAGAATGAAAAGAACTGAATTAGAAGGAAAACAACAGAATTTGAAAGAAAACAACAGAATTCGAATGACAAGAACGGAATTTGAATGAAAACAACAGAATTAGAATGAAGAGAACAGAATTAGAATGAAAAGAACTGGATTAGAATGAAAACAACAGAATTTGAGAGAAAACAACAGAATTACAATGAAGAGAACAGAATTTGAATGAAAAGAACTGGATTAGAAGGAAAACAACAGAATTTGAAAGAAAACAACAGAATTAGAATGACAAGAACGGAATTTGAATGAAAACACTGGAATTTGAAAGAAAACAACAGAATTAGAATGAAAACAAAAGAATCAGAATGAAAAGAACTGAATTCGAATGACAAGAACTGAATTAGAATGAAAAGAACTGAATTAGAAGGAAAACAACAGAATTTGAAAGAAAACAACAGAATTCAAATGACAAGAACGGAATTTGAATGAAAACACTGGAATTTGAAATAAAACAACAGAATTAGAATGACAATAACGGAATTTGAATGAAAACACTGGAATTTGAAATAAAACAACAGAATTAGAATGACAATAACGGAATTTGAATGAAAACACTGGAATTTGAAAGAAAACAACAGAATTAGAATGACAATAACGGAATTTGAATGGAAACACTGGAATTTGAAAGAAAACAACATAATTTGAATGAAAACAACAGAATCAGAATGAAAAGAACTGAATTAGAATGTAAAGAACTGAATTAGAAGGAGAACAACAGAATTTGAAAGAAAACAACAGAATTAGAATGACAATAACGGAATTTGAATGAAAACACTGGAATTTGAAAGAAAACAAAAGAATTAGAATGACAATAACGGAATTTGAATGAAAACACTGGAATTTGAAAGAAAACAACATAATTTGAATGAAAACAACAGAATCAGAATGAAAAGAACTGAATTAGAATGTAAAGAACTGAATTAGAAGGAGAACAACAGAATTTAAAAGAAAACAACAGAATTAGAATGTAAAGAACTGAATTAGAATGAAAAGAACTGAATTAGAAGGAGAACAACAGAATTTGAAAGAAAACAACAGAATTAGAATGACAATAATGGAATTTGAATGAAAACACTGGAATTTGAAAGAAAACAACATAATTTGAATGAAAACAACAGAATCAGAATGAAAAGAACTGAATTAGAATGTAAAGAACTGAATTAGAATGAAAAGAACTGAATTAGAAGGAAAACAACAGAATTTAAATGACAAGAACGGAATTTGAATGAAAACACTGGAATTTGAAATAAAACAACAGAATTAGAATGACAATAACGGAATTTGAATGAAAACACTGGAATTTGAAAGAAAACAACATAATTTGAATGAAAACAACAGAATCAGAATGAAAAGAACTGAATTAGAATGTAAAGAACTGAATTAGAATGAAAAGAACTGAATTAGAAGGAAAACAACAGAATTTGAAAGAAAACAACAGAATTCGAATGACAAGAACGGAATTTGAATGAAAACAACAGAATTAGAATGAAGAGAACAGAATTAGAATGAAAAGAACTGGATTAGAATGAAAACAACAGAATTTGAAAGAAAACAACAGAATTAGAATGAAGAGAACAGAATTTGAATGAAAAGAACTGGATTAGAAGGAAAACAACAGAATTTGAAAGAAAACAACAGAATTAGAATGAAGAGAACAGAATTAGAATGAAAAGAAGTGGATTAGAAGGAGAACAACAGAATTTGAAAGAAAACAACAGAATTAGAATGACAATAACGGAATTTGAATGAAAACACTGGAATTTGAAAGAAAACAACATAATTTGAATGAAAACAACAGAATCAGAATGAAAAGAACTGAATTAGAATGTAAAGAACAGAATTAGAATGAAGAGAACAGAATTAGAATGAAAAGAACTGGATTAGAAGGAAAACAACAGAATTTGAAAGAAAACAAAAGAATTAGAATGACAAGAACGGAATTTGAATGAAAACAACAGAATTAGAATGACAAGAACGGAATTTGAATGAAAACAACAGAATTAGAATGACAAGAACGGAATTAGAAGGAAAACACTGGAACTTGAAAGAAAACAACAGAATTAGAATGACAATAATGGAATTTGAATGAAAACACTGGAATTTGAAAGAAAACAACATAATTTGAATGAAAACAACAGAATCAGAATGAAAAGAACTGAATTAGAATGTAAAGAACTGAATTAGAAGGAGAACAACAGAATTTGAAAGAAAACAACAGAATTAGAATGTAAAGAACTGAATTAGAAAGAAAACACTGGAATTTGAAAGAAAACAACAGAATTAGAATGACAATAACGGAATTTGAATGAAAACACTGGAATTTGAAAGAAAACAACAGAATTTGAATGAAAACAACAGAATCAGAATGAAAAGAACTGAATTAGAATGTAAAGAACTGAATTAGAAGGAGAACAACAGAATTTAAAAGAAAACAACAGAATTAGAATGTAAAGAACTGAATTAGAATGAAAAGAACTGAATTAGAAGGAGAACAACAGAATTTGAAAGAAAACAACAGAATTAGAATGACAATAACGGAATTTGAATGAAAACACTGGAATTTGAAAGAAAACAACAGAATTAGAATGACAATAATGGAATTTGAATGAAAACACTGGAATTTGAAAGAAAACAACATAATTTGAATGAAAACAACAGAATCAGAATGAAAAGAACTGAATTAGAATGTAAAGAACTGAATTAGAAGGAGAACAACAGAATTTGAAAGAAAACAACAGAATTAGAATGTAAAGAACTGAATTAGAAGGAGAACAACAGAATTTGAAAGAAAACAACAGAATTAGAATGTAAAGAACTGAATTAGAATGAAAAGCACTGAATTAGAAGGAGAACAACAGAATTTGAAAGAAAACAACAGAATTAGAATGACAATAACGGAATTTGAATGAAAATACTGGAATTTGAAAGAAAACAACAGAATTAGAATGACAATAATGGAATTTGAATGAAAACACTGGAATTTGAAAGAAAACAACATAATTTGAATGAAAACAACAGAATCAGAATGAAAAGAACTGAATTAGAATGTAAAGAACTGAATTAGAATGAAAAGAACTGAATTAGAAGGAAAACAACAGAATTTGAAAGAAAACAACAGAATTCAAATGACAAGAACGGAATTTGAATGAAAACACTGGAATTTGAAATAAAACAACAGAATTAGAATGACAATAACGGAATTTGAATGAAAACACTGGAATTTGAAAGAAAACAACATAATTTGAATGAAAACAACAGAATCAGAATGAAAAGAACTGAATTAGAATGTAAAGAACTGAATTAGAATGAAAAGAACTGAATTAGAAGGAAAACAACAGAATTTGAAAGAAAACAACAGAATTCGAATGACAAGAACGGAATTTGAATGAAAACAACAGAATTAGAATGAAGAGAACAGAATTAGAATGAAAAGAACTGGATTAGAATGAAAACAACAGAATTTGAGAGAAAACAACAGAATTACAATGAAGAGAACAGAATTTGAATGAAAAGAACTGGATTAGAAGGAAAACAACAGAATTTGAAAGAAAACAACAGAATTAGAATGACAAGAACGGAATTTGAATGAAAACACTGGAATTTGAAAGAAAACAACAGAATTAGAATGACAATAACGGAATTTGAATGAAAACACTGGAATTTGAAAGAAAACAACAGAATTAGAATGAAAACAAAAGAATCAGAATGAAAAGAACTGAATTCGAATGACAAGAACTGAATTAGAATGAAAAGAACTGAATTAGAAGGAAAACAACAGAATTTGAAAGAAAACAACAGAATTAGAATGACAAGAACGGAATTTGAATGAAAACACTGGAATTTGAAATAAAACAACAGAATTAGAATGACAATAACGGAATTTGAATGAAAACACTGGAATTTGAAAAAAAACAACAGAATTAGAATGACAATAACGGAATTTGAATGAAAACACTGGAATTTGAAAGAAAACAACAGAATTAGAATGACAATAACGGAATTTGAATGGAAACACTGGAATTTGAAAGAAAACAACAGAATTAGAATGACAATAATGGAATTTGAATGAAAACACTGGAATTTGAAAGAAAACAACATAATTTGAATGAAAACAACAGAATCAGAATGAAAAGAACTGAATTAGAATGTAAAGAACTGAATTAGAAGGAGAACAACAGAATTTGAAAGAAAACAACAGAATTAGAATGACAATAACGGAATTTGAATGAAAACACTGGAATTTGAAAGAAAACAACAGAATTAGAATGACAATAACGGAATTTGAATGAAAACACTGGAATTTGAAAGAAAACAACAGAATTAGAATGACAATAACGGAATTTGAATGAAAACACTGGAATTTGAAAGAAAACAACATAATTTGAATGAAAACAACAGAATCAGAATGAAAAGAACTGAATTAGAATGTAAAGAACTGAATTAGAAGGAGAACAACAGAATTTAAAAGAAAACAACAGAATTAGAATGTAAAGAACTGAATTAGAAGGAGAACAACAGAATTTGAAAGAAAACAACAGAATTAGAATGACAATAATGGAATTTGAATGAAAACACTGGAATTTGAAAGAAAACAACATAATTTGAATGAAAACAACAGAATCAGAATGAAAAGAACTGAATTAGAATGTAAAGAACTGAATTAGAATGAAAAGAACAGAATTAGAAGGAAAACAACAGAATTTAAATGACAAGAACGGAATTTGAATGAAAACACTGGAATTTGAAATAAAACAACAGAATTAGAATGACAATAACGGAATTTTGAATGAAAACACTGGAATTTGAAAGAAAACAACATAATTTGAATGAAAACAACAGAATCAGAATGAAAAGAACTGAATTAGAATGTAAAGAACTGAATTAGAATGAAAAGAACTGAATTAGAAGGAAAACAACAGAATTTGAAAGAAAACAACAGAATTCGAATGACAAGAACGGAATTTGAATGAAAACAACAGAATTAGAATGAAGAGAACAGAATTAGAATGAAAAGAACTGGATTAGAATGAAAACAACAGAATTTGAAAGAAAACAACAGAATTAGAATGAAGAGAACAGAATTTGAATGAAAAGAACTGGATTAGAAGGAAAACAACAGAATTTGAAAGAAAACAACAGAATTAGAATGAAGAGAACAGAATTAGAATGAAAAGAAGTGGATTAGAAGGAGAACAACAGAATTTGAAAGAAAACAACAGAATTAGAATGACAATAACGGAATTTGAATGAAAACACTGGAATTTGAAAGAAAACAACATAATTTGAATGAAAACAACAGAATCAGAATGAAAAGAACTGAATTAGAATGTAAAGAACAGAATTAGAATGAAGAGAACAGAATTAGAATGAAAAGAACTGGATTAGAAGGAAAACAACAGAATTTGAAAGAAAACAAAAGAATTAGAATGACAAGAACGGAATTTGAATGAAAACAACAGAATTAGAATGACAAGAACGGAATTTGAATGAAAACAACAGAATTAGAATGACAAGAACGGAATTAGAAGGAAAACACTGGAACTTGAAAGAAAACAACAGAATTAGAATGACAATAATGGAATTTGAATGAAAACACTGGAATTTGAAAGAAAACAACAGAATTAGAATGACAATAACGGAATTTGAATGAAAACACTGGAATTTGAAAGAAAACAAGAGAATTAGAATGACAATAACGGAATTTGAATGAAAACACTGGAATTTGAAAGAAAAAAACATAATTTGAATGAAAACAACAGAATCAGAATGAAAAGAACTGAATTAGAATGTAAAGAACTGAATTAGAAGGAGAACAACAGAATTTAAAAGAAAACAACAGAATTAGAATGTAAAGAACTGAATTAGAATGAAAAGAACTGAATTAGAAGGAGAACAACAGAATTTGAAAGAAAACAACAGAATTAGAATGACAATAACGGAATTTGAATGAAAACACTGGAATTTGAAAGAAAACAACAGAATTAGAATGACAATAATGGAATTTGAATGAAAACACTGGAATTTGAAAGAAAACAACATAATTTGAATGAAAACAACAGAATCAGAATGAAAAGAACTGAATTAGAATGTAAAGAACTGAATTAGAATGAAAAGAACTGAATTAGAAGGAAAACAACAGAATTTGAAAGAAAACAACAGAATTCAAATGACAAGAACGGAATTTGAATGAAAACACTGGAATTTGAAATAAAACAACAGAATTAGAATGACAATAACGGAATTTGAATGAAAACACTGGAATTTGAAAGAAAACAACATAATTTGAATGAAAACAACAGAATCAGAATGAAAAGAACTGAATTAGAATGACAAGAACGGAATTTGAATGAAAACACTGGAATTTTAAAGAAAACAACAGAATTAGAATGAAGAGAACAGAATTAGAATGAAAAGAAGTGGATTAGAAGAAAAACAACAGAATTTGAAAGAAAACAACAGAATTAGAATGACAAGAACGGAATTAGAATGAAAACACTGGAACTTGAAAGAAAACAACAGAATTAGAATGACAATAATGGAATTTGAATGAAAACACTGGAATTTGAAAGAAAACAACATAATTTGAATGAAAACAACAGAATCAGAATGAAAAGAACTGAATTAGAATGTAAAGAACTGAATTAGAAGGAGAACAACAGAATCAGAAAGAAAACAACAGAATTAGAATGTAAAGAACTGAATTAGAAGGAGAACAACAGAATTTGAAAGAAAACAACTGAATTAGAATGAAAAGAACTGAATTAGAAGGAGAACAACAGAATTTGAAAGAAAACAAGAGAATTAGAATGACAATAATGGAATTTGAATGAAAACACTGGAATTTGAAAGAAAACAACATAATTTGAATGAAAACAACAGAATCAGAATGAAAAGAACTGAATTAGAATGTAAAGAACAGAATTAGAATGAAGAGAACAGAATTAGAATGAAAAGAACTGGATTAGAAGGAAAACAACAGAATTTGAAAGAAAACAACAGAATTAGAATGATAAGAACGGAATTTGAATGAAAACAACAGAATTAGAATGACAAGAACGGAATTTGAATGAAAACAACAGAATTAGAATGACAAGAACGGATTTTGAATGAAAATACTGGAATTTGAAAGAAAACAACAGAATTAGAATGTAAAGAACAGAATTAGAATGAAGAGAACAGAATTAGAATGAAAAGAACTGAATTAGAAGGAGAACAACAGAATTTGAAAGAAAACAACAGAATTAGAATGACAATAACGGAATTTGAATGAAAACACTGGAATTTGAAAGAAAACAACGGAATTAGAATGACAAGAACGGAATTTGAATGTAAAGAACTGAATTAGAAGGAGAACAACAGAATTTAAAAGAAAACACCAGAATTAGAATGTAAAGAACTGAATTAGAATGAAAAGAACTGAATTAGAAGGAGAACAACAGAATTTGAAAGAAAACAACAGAATTAGAATGACAATAACGGAATTTGAATGAAAACACTGGAATTTGAAAGAAAACAACAGAATTAGAATGACAATAATGGAATTTGAATGAAAACACTGGAATTTGAAAGAAAACAACATAATTTGAATGAAAACAACAGAATCAGAATGAAAAGAACTGAATTAGAATGTAAAGAACTGAATTAGAATGAAAAGAACTGAATTAGAAGGAAAACAACAGAATTTGAAAGAAAACAACAGAATTCAAATGACAAGAACGGAATTTGAATGAAAACACTGGAATTTGAAATAAAACAACAGAATTAGAATGACAATAACGGAATTTGAATGAAAACACTGGAATTTGAAAGAAAACAACATAATTTGAATGAAAACAACAGAATCAGAATGAAAAGAACTGAATTAGAATGACAAGAACGGAATTTGAATGAAAACACTGGAATTTTAAAGAAAACAACAGAATTAGAATGAAGAGAACAGAATTAGAATGAAAAGAAGTGGATTAGAAGAAAAACAACAGAATTTGAAAGAAAACAACAGAATTAGAATGACAAGAACGGAATTAGAATGAAAACACTGGAACTTGAAAGAAAACAACAGAATTAGAATGACAATAATGGAATTTGAATGAAAACACTGGAATTTGAAAGAAAACAACATAATTTGAATGAAAACAACAGAATCAGAATGAAAAGAACTGAATTAGAATGTAAAGAACTGAATTAGAAGGAGAACAACAGAATCAGAAAGAAAACAACAGAATTAGAATGTAAAGAACTGAATTAGAAGGAGAACAACAGAATTTGAAAGAAAACAACTGAATTAGAATGAAAAGAACTGAATTAGAAGGAGAACAACAGAATTTGAAAGAAAACAAGAGAATTAGAATGACAATAATGGAATTTGAATGAAAACACTGGAATTTGAAAGAAAACAACATAATTTGAATGAAAACAACAGAATCAGAATGAAAAGAACTGAATTAGAATGTAAAGAACAGAATTAGAATGAAGAGAACAGAATTAGAATGAAAAGAACTGGATTAGAAGGAAAACAACAGAATTTGAAAGAAAACAACAGAATTAGAATGACAAGAACGGAATTTGAATGAAAACAACAGAATTAGAATGACAAGAACGGAATTTGAATGAAAACAACAGAATTAGAATGACAAGAACGGATTTTGAATGAAAATACTGGAATTTGAAAGAAAACAACAGAATTAGAATGTAAAGAACAGAATTAGAATGAAGAGAACAGAATTAGAATGAAAAGAACTGAATTAGAAGGAGAACAACAGAATTTGAAAGAAAACAACAGAATTAGAATGACAATAACGGAATTTGAATGAAAACACTGGAATTTGAAAGAAAACAACGGAATTAGAATGACAAGAACGGAATTTGAATGAAAACACTGGAATTTGAAAGAAAACAACAGAATTAGAATGACAATAATGGAATTTGAAAGAAAACACTGGAATTTGAAAGAAAACAAAATAATTTGAATGAAAACAACAGAATCAGAATGAAAAGAACTGAATTAGAATGTAAAGAACTGAATTAGAATGAAAAGAACTGAATTAGAAGGAAAACAACAGAATTTGAAAGAAAACAACAGAATTCGAATGACAAGAACGGAATTAGAATGAAAACACTGGAACTTGAAAGAAAACAACAGAATTAGAATGACAATAATGGAATTTGAATGAAAACACTGGAATTTGAAAGAAAACAACATAATTTGAATGAAAACAACAGAATCAGAATGAAAAGAACTGAATTAGAATGTAAAGAACTGAATTAGAAGGAGAACAACAGAATCAGAAAGAAAACAACAGAATTAGAATGTAAAGAACTGAATTAGAAGGAGAACAACAGAATTTGAAAGAAAACAACTGAATTAGAATGAAAAGAACTGAATTAGAAGGAGAACAACAGAATTTGAAAGAAAACAAGAGAATTAGAATGACAATAATGGAATTTGAATGAAAACACTGGAATTTGAAAGAAAACAACATAATTTGAATGAAAACAACAGAATCAGAATGAAAAGAACTGAATTAGAATGTAAAGAACAGAATTAGAATGAAGAGAACAGAATTAGAATGAAAAGAACTGGATTAGAAGGAAAACAACAGAATTTGAAAGAAAACAACAGAATTAGAATGACAAGAACGGAATTTGAATGAAAACAACAGAATTAGAATGACAAGAACGGAATTTGAATGAAAACAACAGAATTAGAATGACAAGAACGGATTTTGAATGAAAATACTGGAATTTGAAAGAAAACAACAGAATTAGAATGTAAAGAACAGAATTAGAATGAAGAGAACAGAATTAGAATGAAAAGAACTGAATTAGAAGGAGAACAACAGAATTTGAAAGAAAACAACAGAATTAGAATGACAATAACGGAATTTGAATGAAAACACTGGAATTTGAAAGAAAACAACGGAATTAGAATGACAAGAACGGAATTTGAATGAAAACACTGGAATTTGAAAGAAAACAACAGAATTAGAATGACAATAATGGAATTTGAAAGAAAACACTGGAATTTGAAAGAAAACAAAATAATTTGAATGAAAACAACAGAATCAGAATGAAAAGAACTGAATTAGAATGTAAAGAACTGAATTAGAATGAAAAGAACTGAATTAGAAGGAAAACAACAGAATTTGAAAGAAAACAACAGAATTCGAATGACAAGAACGGAATTTGAATGAAAACAACAGAATTAGAATGAAGAGAACAGAATTAGAATGAAAAGAACTGGATTAGAATGAAAACAACAGAATTTGAAAGAAAACAGAATTAGAATGACAAGAACGGAATTTGAATGAAAACACTGGAATTTGAAAGAAAACAACAGAATTAGAATGACAATAATGGAATTTGAATGAAAACACTGGAATTTGAAAGAAAACAACATAATTTGAATGAAAACAACAGAATCAGAATGAAAAGAACTGAATTAGAATGTAAAGAACTGAATTAGAAGGAGAACAACAGAATTTGAAAGAAAACAAGAGAATTAGAATGACAATATCGGAATTTGAATGAAAACACTGGAATTTGAAATAAAACAACTGAATTAGAATGACAATAACGGAATTTGAATGAAAACACTGGAATTTGAAAGAAAACAACAGAATTAGAATGACAATAACGGAATTTGAATGAAAACACTGGAATTTGAAAGAAAACAACATAATTTGAATGAAAACAACAGAATCAGAATGAAAAGAACTGAATTAGAATGAAAAGAACTGAATTAGAAGGAAAATAACAGAATTTGAAAGAAAACAACAGAATTCGAATGACAAGAACGGAATTTGAATGAAAACAACAGAATTAGAATGAAAAGAACTGGATTAGAATGAAAACAACAGAATTTGAAAGAAAACAACAGAATTAGAATGAAGAGAACAGAATTTGAATGAAAAGAACTGAATTAGAAGGAAAACAACAGAATTTGAAAGAAAACAACAGAATTAGAATGACAAGAACGGAATTTGAAAGAAAACACTGGAATTTGAAAGAAAACAACAGACTTAGAATGACAAGAACGGAATTTGAATGAAAACACTGGAATTTGAAAGAAAACAACATAATTTGAATGAAGACAACAGAATTAGAATGTAAAGAACTGAATTAGAAGGAGAACAACAGAATTTGAAAGAAAACAACAGAATTAGAATGACAATAACGGAATTTGAATGAAAACACTGGAATTTGAAAGAAAATAACGGAATTAGAATGACAAGAACGGAATTTGAATGAAAACACTGGAATTTGAAAGAAAACAACAGAATTAGAATGAAAACAACAGAATCAGAATGAAAAGAACTGAATTAGAATGTAAAGAACAGAATTAGAATGAAGAGAACAGAATTAGAATGAAAAGAACTGGATTAGAAGGAAAACAACAGAATTTGAAAGAAAACAACAGAATTAGAATGACAAGAACGGAATTTGAATGAAAACAACAGAATTAGAATGACAAGAACGGAATTTGAATGAAAACAACAGAATTAGAATGACAAGAACGGATTTTGAATGAAAATACTGGAATTTGAAAGAAAACAACAGAATTAGAATGTAAAGAACAGAATTAGAATGAAGAGAACAGAATTAGAATGAAAAGAACTGAATTAGAAGGAGAACAACAGAATTTGAAAGAAAACAACAGAATTAGAATGACAATAACGGAATTTGAATGAAAACACTGGAATTTGAAAGAAAACAACGGAATTAGAATGACAAGAACGGAATTTGAATGAAAACACTGGAATTTGAAAGAAAACAACAGAATTAGAATGACAATAATGGAATTTGAAAGAAAACACTGGAATTTGAAAGAAAACAAAATAATTTGAATGAAAACAACAGAATCAGAATGAAAAGAACTGAATTAGAATGTAAAGAACTGAATTAGAATGAAAAGAACTGAATTAGAAGGAAAACAACAGAATTTGAAAGAAAACAACAGAATTCGAATGACAAGAACGGAATTTGAATGAAAAAAACAGAATTAGAATGAAGAGAACAGAATTAGAATGAAAAGAACTGGATTAGAATGAAAACAACAGAATTTGAAAGAAAACAGAATTAGAATGACAAGAACGGAATTTGAATGAAAACACTGGAATTTGAAAGAAAACAACAGAATTAGAATGACAATAATGGAATTTGAATGAAAACACTGGAATTTGAAAGAAAACAACATAATTTGAATGAAAACAACAGAATCAGAATGAAAAGAACTGAATTAGAATGTAAAGAACTGAATTAGAAGGAGAACAACAGAATTTGAAAGAAAACAAGAGAATTAGAATGACAATATCGGAATTTGAATGAAAACACTGGAATTTGAAATAAAACAACAGAATTAGAATGACAATAACGGAATTTGAATGAAAACACTGGAATTTGAAAGAAAACAACAGAATTAGAATGACAATAACGGAATTTGAATGAAAACACTGGAATTTGAAAGAAAACAACATAATTTGAATGAAAACAACAGAATCAGAATGAAAAGAACTGAATTAGAATGAAAAGAACTGAATTAGAAGGAAAATAACAGAATTTGAAAGAAAACAACAGAATTCGAATGACAAGAACGGAATTTGAATGAAAACAACAGAATTAGAATGAAAAGAACTGGATTAGAATGAAAACAACAGAATTTGAAAGAAAACAACAGAATTAGAATGAAGAGAACAGAATTTGAATGAAAAGAACTGGATTAGAAGGAAAACAACAGAATTTGAAAGAAAACAACAGAATTAGAATGACAAGAACGGAATTTGAAAGAAAACACTGGAATTTGAAAGAAAACAACAGACTTAGAATGACAAGAACGGAATTTGAATGAAAACACTGGAATTTGAAAGAAAACAACATAATTTGAATGAAGACAACAGAATTAGAATGTAAAGAACTGAATTAGAAGGAGAACAACAGAATTTGAAAGAAAACAACAGAATTAGAATGACAATAACGGAATTTGAATGAAAACACTGGAATTTGAAAGAAAACAACGGAATTAGAATGACAAGAACGGAATTTGAATGAAAACACTGGAATTTGAAAGAAAACAACAGAATTAGAATGACAATAATGGAATTTGAAAGAAAACACTGGAATTTGAAAGAAAACAAAATAATTTGAATGAAAACAACAGAATCAGAATGAAAAGAACTGAATTAGAATGTAAAGAACTGAATTAGAATGAAAAGAACTGAATTAGAAGGAAAACAACAGAATTTGAAAGAAAACAACAGAATTCGAATGACAAGAACGGAATTTGAATGAAAACAACAGAATTAGAATGAAGAGAACAGAATTAGAATGAAAAGAACTGGATTAGAATGAAAACAACAGAATTTGAAAGAAAACAGAATTAGAATGACAAGAACGGAATTTGAATGAAAACACTGGAATTTGAAAGAAAACAACAGAATTAGAATGACAATAATGGAATTTGAATGAAAACACTGGAATTTGAAAGAAAACAACATAATTTGAATGAAAACAACAGAATCAGAATGAAAAGAACTGAATTAGAATGTAAAGAACTGAATTAGAAGGAGAACAACAGAATTTGAAAGAAAACAAGAGAATTAGAATGACAATATCGGAATTTGAATGAAAACACTGGAATTTGAAATAAAACAACAGAATTAGAATGACAATAACGGAATTTGAATGAAAACACTGGAATTTGAAAGAAAACAACAGAATTAGAATGACAATAACGGAATTTGAATGAAAACACTGGAATTTGAAAGAAAACAACATAATTTGAATGAAAACAACAGAATCAGAATGAAAAGAACTGAATTAGAATGAAAAGAACTGAATTAGAAGGAAAATAACAGAATTTGAAAGAAAACAACAGAATTCGAATGACAAGAACGGAATTTGAATGAAAACAACAGAATTAGAATGAAAAGAACTGGATTAGAATGAAAACAACAGAATTTGAAAGAAAACAACAGAATTAGAATGAAGAGAACAGAATTTGAATGAAAAGAACTGGATTAGAAGGAAAACAACAGAATTTGAAAGAAAACAACAGAATTAGAATGACAAGAACGGAATTTGAAAGAAAACACTGGAATTTGAAAGAAAACAACAGACTTAGAATGACAAGAACGGAATTTGAATGAAAACACTGGAATTTGAAAGAAAACAACAGAATTAGAATGACAATAATGGAATTTGAATGAAAACAACAGAATTTGAAAGAAAACAACATAATTTGAATGAAAACAACAGAATCAGAATGAAAAGAACTGAATTAGAATGTAAAGAACTGAATTAGAATGAAAAGAATTGAATTAGAAGGAAAACAACAGAATTTGAAAGAAAACAACAGAATTAGAATGAAGAGAACAGAATTTGAATGAAAAGAACTGGAATAGAAGGAAAACAACAGAATTTGAAAGAAAACAACAGAATTAGAATGACAAGAACGGAATTTGAAAGAAAACACTGGAATTTGAAAGAAAACAACAGACTTAGAATGACAATAACGGAATTTGAATGAAAACACTGGAATTTGAAAGAAAACAACATAACTTGAATGAAAACAACAGAATCAGAATGAAAAGAACTGAATTAGAATGAAAAGAACTGAATTAGAAGGAGAACAACAGAATTTGAAAGAAAACAACAGAATTCGAATGACAAGAACGGAATTTGAATGAAAACAACAGAATTAGAATGAAGAGAACAGAATTAGAATGAAAAGAACTGGATTAGAATGAAAACAACAGAATTTGAAAGAAAACAGAATTAGAATGACAAGAACGGAATTTGAATGAAAACACTGGAATTTGAAAGAAAACAACAGAATTAGAATGACAATAATGGAATTTGAATGAAAACACTGGAATTTGAAAGAAAACAACATAATTTGAATGAAAACAACAGAATCAGAATGAAAAGAACTGAATTAGAATGTAAAGAACTGAATTAGAAGGAGAACAACAGAATTTGAAAGAGAACAACAGAATTAGAATGTAAAGAACTGAATTAGAATGAAAAGAACTGAATTAGAAGGAGAACAACAGAATTTGAAAGAAAACAAGAGAATTAGAATGACAATAACGGAATTTGAATGAAAACACTGGAATTTGAAATAAAACAACAGAATTAGAATGACAATAACGGAATTTGAATGAAAACACTGGAATTTGAAAGAAAACAATAGAATTAGAATGACAATAACGGAATTTGAATGAAAACACTGGAATTTGAAAGAAAACAACATAATTTGAATGAAAACAACAGAATCAGAATGACAAGAACTGAATTAGAATGAAAAGAACTGAATTAGAAGGAAAATAACAGAATTTGAAAGAAAACAACAGAATTCGAATGACAAGAACGGAATTTGAATGAAAACAACAGAATTAGAATGAAAAGAACTGGATTAGAATGAAAACAACAGAATTTGAAAGAAAACAACAGAATTAGAATGAAGAGAACAGAATTTGAAAGAAAAGAACTGGATGAGAAGGAAAACAACAGAATTTGAAAGAAAACAACAGAATTAGAATGACAAGAACGGAATTTGAAAGAAAACAACATAATTTGAATGAAAACAACAGAATCAGAATGAAAAGAACTGAATTAGAATGTAAAGAACTGAATTAGAATGAAAAGAATTGAATTAGAAGGAAAACAACAGAATTTGAAAGAAAACAACAGAATTAGAATGAAGAGAACAGAATTTGAATGAAAAGAACTGGATTAGAAGGAAAACAACAGAATTTGAAAGAAAACAACAGAATTAGAATGACAAGAATGGAATTTGAAAGAAAACACTGGAATTTGAAAGAAAACAACAGACTTAGAATGACAATAACGGAATTTGAATGAAAACACTGGAATTTGAAAGAAAACAACAGAATTAGAATGACAATAACGGAATTTGAATGAAAACACTGGAATTTGAAAGAAAACAACATAATTTGAATGAAAACAACAGAATCAGAATGAAAAGAACTGAATTAGAATGTAAAGAACTGAATTAGAAGGAGAACAACAGAATTTGAAAGAAAACAACAGAATTCGAATGACAAGAACGGAATTTGAATGAAAACAACAGAATTAGAATGAAAAGAACTGGATTAGAATGAAAACAACAGAATTTGAAAGAAAACAATAGAATTAGAATGAAGAGAACAGAATTTGAATGAAAAGAACTGGATTAGAAGGAAAACAACAGAATTTGAAAGAAAACAACAGAATTAGAATGACAAGAACGGAATTTGAATGAAAAGAACTGAATTAGAAGGAGAACAACAGAATTTGAAAGAAAACAACAGAATTAGAATGACAATATTGGAATTTGAATGAAAACACTGGAATTTGAAAGAAAACAACATAATTTGAATGAAAACAACAGAATCAGAATGAAAAGAACTGAATTAGAATGTAAAGAACTGAATTAGAATGAAAAGAACTGAATTAGAAGGAAAACAACAGAATTTGAAAGAAAACAACAGAATTCAAATGACAAGAACGGAATTTGAATGAAAACACTGGAATTTGAAATAAAACAACAGAATTAAAAATTACAATAACGGAATTTGAATGAAAACACTGGAATTTGAAAGAAAACAACATAATTTGAATGAAAACAACAGAATTAGAATGAAGAGAACAGAATTAGAATGTAAAGAACTGAATTAGAATGAAAAGAACTGAATTAGAAGGAAAACAACAGAATTTGAAAGAAAACAACAGAATTCGAATGGCAAGAACGGAATTTGAAAGAAAACAACAGAATTAGAATGACAATAATGGAATTTGAATGAAAACACTGGAATTTGAAAGAAAACAACATAATTTGAATGAAAACAACAGAATCAGAATGAAAAGAACTGAATTAGAATGTAAAGAACTGAATTAGAATGAAAAGAACTGAATTAGAAGGAAAACAACAGAATTTGAAAGAAAACAACAGAATTCAAATGACAAGAACGGAATTTGAATGAAAACAACAGAATTAGAATGAAGAGAACAGAATTTGAATGAAAAGAACTGAATTTGAATAAAAACAACAGAATTAGAATGAAAACCAGTGAAATTGAAAGAAAACAACAGAATTTGAATGAAAAGAACTGGATTAGAATGAAAACAACGGATTTCGAACGAAAACAACAGAAGTAGGATGAGAAGAACAGAATTTGAAACGTTTAACACATTTTCAGGGAAGAATGTAGC
The DNA here is from genome assembly GCF_051167445.1 of Perissodus microlepis. NCBI lineage: Eukaryota > Metazoa > Chordata > Actinopteri > Cichliformes > Cichlidae > Perissodus > Perissodus microlepis. Next base: position 3,083,172 of record NC_140465.1, read on the forward strand.
TGTGTAAACTTCAAATATGTGCTTGGTTTATCAAGACACCACATATTTTCAGAAGCGCTCCGACATTTTCGGAGACGTCTGTTACCCACTAGCTCGATAGCTAGCCGGGGGCAAGGCTCACTAGAGCCGCTGAGAACACCGGACTCCCGGCAAATCGTTTTCAAACCCACCGCCGTCTTTCGCTACTCAGGTTAAACATATATAAGTCACTTAGACAACTTAAAAATTTTATTGTTTGGCTTTTTTCAGTATTTTATTTGTTCCTGAGTAAATCGGATTGGCTGAGATTAAAATTATAGTTTTTACACAGCTGAATAAACGTCAAGCAGACAACTGATTATCAGAAGTGTGATATGCTCGAGAATATACTCTGATGTCCTGTTTTATTTTAGATAGCAAGGAGTTTAGTAAACTCCACCGAAACAATCTGCAAATGTCATTAAAATTTAATAAACTATCATCTTGTCTTTATTTTTAGTTTGCACATACCTTAAACACTTAAAGCTGTAAGCTAATGATAGTTATATAAGAGCAGATGCTGCTGGTGCAATAAGCTGTACATTGTACGTCCCATGGATGCATGATCTGATTAGTCGACTAATTGCAAAAATAATCGGTGACTAGTCGACTATCAAAATAATCGTTTGTGGCAGCCCTATTTCCAACAATATAAGTAGATGCAGAGAGTCTCATAAAAACACGTAGCACTGTCAATTACGGTTTTGTTAATGAACCTACGAGTAATAAGTCTCCTACAGTGGTGATGAGTCTATCCAAGGCTCAAAGTGTGATTTTGCATGCGGGGAAACCCTAAATATTGGTGTAGTGGGGAGGTGGAGGAAATGTGTCATTTAGAAATAAGTCACATAAGAATTTATATTATGAGTTCATGCTGTTTTCTTTGTGTAATGGGTGTGGTCAGATGTGCTGTAGTTTGAGGTTTACTGCTCTTTGTGGACTTAGTCAACAACCATCAACTCTATATAAGCAGATGTCACATCCTTTCAACCCCTAAACAGAATAATGCTACTGTAGTATAAAGGTGGAATTGGGGGCGTGTTAATAAAGAACATCAGCTAATTCAAATTGATTACTTCTACCAAAGTACTTCTAGAAACAAGGCCTCTCACTCAGCAGTCAAATGAACATTGGTACTTTTTTTTATTTATCATTTCAGTGGTCAGTGGGACATAGAAACTGCACAGTCAACTTTGATTTAAAAAAGTTTTTACTTTTATGGGGTTGTGGATGTTATGTAAATATTTCATAAATTTTAATTCAGAATTCTGAATTGAAATTCAGAAAGACACTGGATTGCCATTCGGATTTGAGAAGTGTAGTCGGATGGTAACGAAAAAGGGGAAGGTAGTCAGAACTGAGGGGATTGAAATACCAGAAGGCAACATTGCAGACATCGAGGACAGTTACAAGTACCTGGGAATCCCACAGGGAAATAAGAACCACGAAGAGGCTGCAAGGAAAGCTGCAACCACCAGGTACCTGCAGAGGGTCAGGCAAGTCCTTTAGAAGTCAGCTGAACGGTAAGAACAAGATCCGGGCTATCAACACCTACACCCTGCCTGTGGTACCCTGCTGGGATAATAGGCTGGCCAAAGGAGGAGATAGAAACCACTGACATCAAGACAAGAAAGCTCCTGACCATGCATGGAGGGTTTCACCCCAAGTCCAGCACCCTGACGCTGTACGCTAGCAGAAGGAAGGAGGCCGGAGACTGGTGAGTGTCAGCACCACAGTTCAGGATGAGGCAGCGAACATCCACGAGTACATCAGCAAGATGGCCCCAACCAACCGCGTGCTCAGTGAATACTTCAGGCAGCAGAAACCCAAGATAGAGGAGGAAGAGGAGGAAAAATCATGGAAGGACAGGCCCCTGCACAAGTATGGACCACCGGCAACCAGTGGCTGAAATAATCATAGCATCACAGTGTAACAACCCTTATCATTGTGGTATAGCACCGCTAGGGGGTGTTGCCCAACTATTGTAGTAGGTTGGGGGGTTGGGGGGAGTCTCCTAGTGTGTGTGACGTGTGTGTGTGTATGTCATGTGTCTGTTCCGAGAGAGACCTCACCATTGTAACGGGCTGGCATCGGCGCCTGTCCATCCCCGCACATGTATGTATGAATGGAGTAGAGCTGTGGAGACCTGGTTTGTATGGTCTAACGTCAAATAAAGGTCAGTTGTTAAATTGAACTGACTGGCCTCGAGTTATCCGGCTAACCTCCACACCACATAACCGCTGGACCTGCTAACCGCTCTTTCCTCGCCAGACTGCTGTTACAACAGGAGCAAGCTCTGAGCGTAAGATCCATAGAGGCTGGGGTCTATCACACCAGGCAATATTAACCAGGCAAGAGCCCAGGTGCAGGCTGTGTAAAGAGCCCCTGACACAATCCAGCACATAACAGCAGGGTGCATGGTTAGCAGGCAGGGCATACATGGAACGTCATAACCAAGTGGCTTTATGGAGTATGGCCCGCAAGTCCCGAGGTCAAAATGGGAGACGCCCCCTAGGGTGGTGGGACTTTCAGATACAAACGGACAAAATGGTGGTGGCTAACCAACCGGACATAGCAGTGGACGACAAGCAGAGGAAGACGGCTGAAGTGATAGATGTAGCAATACGTCTGTAACAAAATAAAAATGCAGACAATAGTGTACACATTAGTTTTTGACTGCTGGTGAAAATTGTTTTCTTTACAAATAACTCTCTCACCGAACTAACCCAGCCAATCCCTCCACGTTTGTGCTCTCTGCTCATATTGCCCTCAAATTATTATTTTTTTTCTTTTTAAAGAACTTATTTTAATATTGCATTCAATAACAAACAAATCTTCCCTAATAACAAAAACAACTTCCAGGCTTAATTGAATTATATTTCTTCACGCCAATATTCAGGCCACAAGTAGGGGTGACGTGGGCCACAAGTGGCCCCCGGGCCGCGAGTTTGAGACCCCTGATATCGGGTCATGAGACGGAATTCCAATAAAAGCGAGCATCTCAGCGGAGAGCAATCAATTATTAAACTCACACCTCTCCATGCAAGTTATTTTTAGCCTCCTGAATCACAAGAGATAGATGTGGACGAAAGTGATCTCCCATCCGAACAGTATATCTAGTTAGTAGTTAAATTCTCTTAACCTGCATTTCACTCTGTGATGTTTTACATATACCACATTTATTTGATAGGTCCGGTTAACAAATTTGAACAATAACATTATATAATAGGGATTATTGTCGTCAAACAGCAACTATCATTTAAACTGAAGTACAGATACTCGTGTTAAAATTGTCTAGAAAAAAGAGTAAAATCCACCCATTCATGAAAGTGTTGTTTTTTTTTTTCTGCCTAAGCACTTAACATTCACATACTCACTGACTGCATCGAGAGTCACACAGGGTTTGATATGTTGCCCAGCATACAGAAAATCTTTGATTAACAGAAGAGTTTTAATGAGTTTAATCAATTCCAGGAGAGGGACGTTGATAGTTCTACAGTCTCTACCAATCTGTACTTAATAACTTTCATTTGCTTCAAACAGTTGACAACATGTGTGGCTTTCAGTTCTCAGACTGGCATGTAAAGATAGCAGATCAGGATCAGTGGCATACACTACCAGTCAAAAGTGAATGGATGGATTTGTCCAAACTTTTGAATGGTGCTGTACAAACACAGTGGCAGTAACCACAATGTAATCAGAATGTGACCAAATACCTATTAGCGATTGTGGTTTTTATGTGCAGATACAGTATGCTTTGGTGGTGAATAAACTGTAATGCAACATGTTTTACCATCAAAAATAGGCTCTGCACAGACACAGTGTGAATGTGTGTGTGAATGGGTGAATGACTGAATGTAGTGTAAAGCGCTTTGGGGTCCTTAGGGACTGAGTAAAGCGCTATACAAATACAGGCCATTTACCATGTTTGGTCAACAGTGTTACATAGGTGAGAGAGGAATATAAAGGCCACAGTGAGATGAAAGGAGCCATCAAAGGCTTTCATTTTAATTTGTGATGAATGCACAACATGCAATCAAGGTAAACCGTTTTAACATCTAGCTGCTCGTGTCCCTTAACTGACACACCTAGTGAGTCACCAAGCTTCCAGCCCCCAAGCTAATCCATAAAGACGAGTATAAGTCACTTGGCCTCTATATATGGCCTTTGCCTAGGAGGACACAAGCAGTCGTAGCTATATTTAGCAACACAGCTCCTTCAACACCTCTTAGAACTGATATAAAGGGTAGGAGTTGACATAAGTAACTTAGATGCACCATTGAAGAAGAGAGAAACTACATGCCTCAGCAACTAAACTTATGAAAAAACCCACTGGCCAGTGCAGTAAACAAACACCAGCTCAATTCTTAACAGCATAAAGTACTATCAAAGTGAGCACACAGGTGTTGCAACACTGGTTATTATAGAAATAGGTAATTAGAGCTGGTCCACATTTTGTTGCTGCACCCTAAAGGAATGAATCCGCTGTTACTTAATGTTGCATATGCTGGGGTGTAATTTGTTTTTTCCACTTGTAAAGCAATTTTATACAAGAACTGTTTTTCAGCACCTTGTCTAACATTGTCACACACACTCATCAGGAACAACTTGGGCTGGAGTAGCTGGGGGATGACCTTGGTAGAAAACCCACTCTGCTTCCTGAGCCACAGCTGCCTTGTTGAAAATCCAAACTGTGGATCAAAGGAAATACAATCAGTCTGAACCAGTGTTAAAATTACACAAAGAATAATGAGAATTCACATCTAATGAAGCATGACAGGTAGCAATTTGATTTTGTGTGGCTCACTCTCACAAAACATTTAACATGTCATTAATGATGAATGAGTCTCCACATCAAAGTAATTTAAATGCACACTACAGACTTAAACTTCCTCTATAAGTTATATCAAACTTGGTAGCATATGTAAATATAAAAAAGACCTTAAATGTCTTTCACCAGTGCCAGTTGTGTCCATAGGTATGTCTCAGACACTGAGCACGGCTGTTGAAGGTAAATGTGCGGAGGTTAATTCACCTAACAGAACCATATACCTTCAATTTACAAAACAGATCATTTTTTTCACAAATATGTGAAATATATTCAACATGTAAGCACAAAATAGGGCACAAAGAAAAGGATGTTTCATCAGCCAGCAATGCAAAGATTTAACTTTGCAGTGGTAAATGGGCTGGTCCTCATATAGTGCTTTTCTACTCTATCAGAGCTTAAACAACTTGCCCAATTTACCTATTCACATAAGTACTTTTTTTCTATGCATGCAGACTGGAGCAGCCAGTGATCAAACCACCAACCTTCCCATTAGAAGATGACCTGCACTATGGCCTGAGCTACAGCCACCTGGTGGCATTACAGTGGCATTTCAGCAGTACTTCTCATCAAACTACTTAAACTAAAGTGAATTCTAACAAGCGGACAATTCTGTGTAATATTATTCAATAATAATTAATGAACTATATCAACAATACCTAATGCAGGTGATATGTTTTTTCCCAGTATAACTGGTGACTACTGGACAATGTATTAGAGAAAGTCAAGAGAAACTATAAATATTATTGTTGCATTATTTTTTCCTAGATAACTACCAGATTTATACCCATGATGTACCGTTTGTATAATTCAATTTAACCTATGTAAGTGGCCGATGCCATTGCTAGCATTCATGTATGGTGTCCTCGTGGTCATGTCCCAGTGTGTTTCATGACTGAAACAAATAAAATCCTGGCGCTTTCTTCCTTCCCTCAAATTGTCTGTCAGAGTTTTTCCACATTCCCTCACAGTAGCTTTGGCAATCTTCTACGAATTTGCTGAAATACGTGAGTCCTTGCATTGCATCTATAATTTTATTATCTCACTGAGCCCCTCAGGAAAAAAAAAGTAGCAGGGAATAAATAAAAGTAATCCATGGTACCAAAATGCCAATCACAACAGTTTAAAGCATGGAAGCAACATGTGGTTACAATTCCAGGAAAGTAACTGTGACTTTACGTCATGGAACTGGCTCAGGTGTCAGTACTTGTGGACACCCAAATGATCCTTGGAGGACAGAGACAGGTTGCAACCACAAAATGAATAAAGGTGCAACATACAGTATGCTCCTTTGATCTGAAATCATTTATCTAAATCTCAGGAGCTGGACCACATCTCAAACACGTCCCTTCCAATCACACCTGTGTGAATTTGCTCCAAACACCCATTTGTTCTTGTTTCTGTGCTGTCGTTCTTGTTCCAGTGCTTGAGTCCAGCTGGCACATTGCAGTTGTTCATAGTCTTGCTGACCATAAAGACCATTTCATGAAGTCTGCAGTTTTTATTAAACATCATGACCGGATTAACACAAACATGTCACTAGATGCTATTGAGATAACAAGAACCAGTCAGTCATATCTACAAACCAATCTTTCTGTGGAAAGCACATTTCCTAATAATTTTTAATGTACAATACTGGATTACACAGCAGTGGGGAATACATTCCATTAGAGTAGATCTACACTGTAGTCTTCATTGACGCGACAAACCAGTGAAAGGCACTAACTCTAGCCCCATAGAGGTCAAAGTGAAATGCACACCTTAAAGTAATTAACTTGTTAACTGGAGATAATTTAGAAATTTCAATTAAAACAAATAAACGCATGTGTTGTCAGTCTGGCTACACTGCTGGAGAGAAACCTAGAGTTGTTTTATTTCCTTTAATCAATGATGAATAGTAAGGTGTTCTAGCTTTAGGACGGGCTTTTTATTTGAAGGCTTTCCAGGCTAAATGATGATCTTCTAAATTTGTCAGATGCTATTCAACTGCAGCTTATGAGTTTCTGTTTTAAGGTGTGCATTTCATAGTTATACCAGGGAGTCAAGGACTTACGGTGGCCCTGAGAGGCGAAACGGACTGCAACTTAAGAAAACACCAGCAATAAGAAAAACACTGCAAAAGCACACAAAACACAACGGAAATAGGACAAATGAAAACAGAAATAGGAAAGAACAGATTTCCAAAACCACAAGGGAAGTGTTTCTGGGGAGACAATAACCCGACGGACCAGTTGAGGGAACCAAAATATGCTAAGAATTGCGCTGAGACACACTTAAAAGAAGTGAAGGATCTGTCAGTTTTGTGAGGAAAGAAAAGATGAGCGGTAAGTGTGTTAGCCTAACTATTAGCCTAAAATCAATCATCAGTATCATATGAATCATGATAAAACACACCTACCCTGTTTTGGGTAGGTGTGCCATTTTTGTTCACCTCTACACTCATTTTTAAAAATTCTTCTGTACTTCTCTCTGTTACAACAGTGCTTGTCTCACTATTTGGCTTTTACACGTTGGCAACCTTCAGTTAGTGATAAGTTAACAGTTCAGTGTGCCTCTTCATTAACTTTCTCAACACAGCCTTGCCCCATCCAGCATCAATGTGCTTCCCTTTGGGACACTTGACTCTGGCCCTTTGTATCATGCTTCTAGTCCATTCCTTCATTATAACTCTCTCTCTCTCATCCACAACATTTCTTATTATCACAATTAAACTTGATAAGTTGTCTAAATCATAAATGTGATCATCCTCTTAAATAGACCAACTATAATCCCTGAGATATCTATCTCCATTCATGCAGACAGCGTGGCCTTGATCAACATAATGATCTGTCATCATCTAATGTGACTACATTTAGAAATTTGAGTTATTTCAGTCTTCTATTCCAGTTTCAACCTGCTTTTCAGAATTTTCAGTGTTGCGACCCCATTTCCCAAACCCATCTCCTTGCTGTAAATTAAAATGTGCAATATAAAGGTTATCACAGTGGCATGAATTTCATCTAAATTAGAAACTGGTTCCTCCCATCTACCTTTAATTATCAGCTGTCACTACTTATTACAAGCTTTCAGCACTAAATGCATCTTTCTCGCTGTCTAGTGTTGACTTATGATTTCTTCCCGCAGCATCATTAAACTTCATTGAAACACATTCACAACCACCTGCCACATACGCGTAAATTCAATCTGCTGTCTTTGGGAATCTGACACTGTTAGGGCACTGCTGACCTTGATGAGACCTTCCCCAAACCATCAATAAATCATTTGTCAGTCACATTTGGGGTTGGCATCCTTGGTAGTGAAGTGGTATTATTTTTTAAAAACATCATCAGTGTGTGAATGGGTGGATGGCTGAATATGTAAAGCGCTTTGGGGTCCTTAGGGACTAGTAAAGCGCTATACAAATACAGGCCATTTAAAAACATCATGTCCAGGTTTCAATGCTTAACCGTGTAGCGCCAAGGGTGTCATATTTGATGATATGTGTTTTTGAGATCTCTACATAATCTGTTTTTTTCCTGGAAAACCTGATGTATACAGACATAAGCAGTGCAACTATGAGCACAAAAATGCAGTAAGTAAGCAAAAATGATACAAAATTATTATTTTTTATTTTGTCAGAAGGTTCAATAAAGACTTCAGTTTCAAAAAATGTATTTTTCTGTGATATATTTCATGGTCCAGACTCAGTGTAAATGCTAGATATAATGTCTCGTAGTCATGCATTTATGTATTCAAGTTATGAAATTCTCAAGAGTGATCAGTAACTGCTCACTAAGGACTCCTAATTCCTAAAGGACTCCACATGTAAAACTATTACGGTTTTCTTCCCCCCAAATAAACTTCATTTTCTGTCTTGGATCTTTTGGATGGTTAAAAACATTACCTTCATTATGGTGTTGATTTTCACTGCCTGTCACTTGCATAACAGTAATGTGATTTAACTGCACTAATCACCACCATGATGACTGTATGAATCAGCTTAAATTACCCTGCTTCTCATTTTGCATGGTTCTCTTACTGCTGAGGCAAACAAGTATGTATAAATGTCTTGTTGTGAAGTCACAAAGTAAAAGACATACACATGTTTTTTTTGGGGGTTTTTTTTGCCATCATCCATCTGATCTTAATCCACGATTTAGAAAAAAGAAAGAAAATGAATAAAGTGAGACATATAAAGGCAACTGACACGTTCAAACACAGTTTTCAGCGTTCACCTTCCTTTCCATCCAGCTGCCTTTCATATAAATGAAAGTCATTCGAGTTTCTGGCAACTCTATTGCTCGTCCTTACTTAAATTTCATTTGGCAATCCTCCACAGAGCTTTGAGTTGCAGGAAGTAGTGAGATTGAAAGATACTGGTGATACACTCAGGACAGTGATTTAATAAAAGTGTATATGTATAGAAGTGTGGGGAGGAAGTGTATGCAGTGACTCCTTCAAATGGCAGTGAATACTAAATTTGGCATTTTTGGGTAAGCTGGCTCTTTGGTATTTTTTCTCTCTTCAATAGTCACCTGCTTTTAGTTCCTTTTTCAAAGCCCCACACTATGCTTATTCTAAATAAAATAACAAAAGCAACCAGCAGGCAAAATAATTTCAGACAGTGTATCTTCATAATTTGTATTCCTTATCAGTTGATGTGACAAGAGGAAAAACATGATATTTATTCAGATGATACTCAAACTACCAACCCTGTCTTTTTCAGGTGGAGACCATGTATGTACACGGTTGTAAAATATGTAGAGCTAAGCAAAGTCAGCTGGTTTTATGATGACTACAGATGTTTTTAATTAAATTCACACCAATCCATCCAATATTATACTTTATATTTATATAGTCTTCACTAAATTTAGTAGCTAAGGAAGGAAAGCATGAGCTCTACTACAAGTAAACATTGTAAAATTACTAAATGTTGCTAAAAAGACAGATAACTTTAGGCACCAAATAAATAAGTAATAAAATAATGTGGTTAGATTTTCCTTAGGATTAAGAAATTGTTGTTAACATGATTAGTAGAGTAAACAGCAATTAAGGGGGGGGGGGGGGGGGGTTCCCATTGCCAAGAATGAAGGAGAAAACAAGGTGGTGTAGTATGTATCAATCCAGGAGTCACTGGATGTCTCATTGTCACTGAAAATTGAATTTTTATACTCCCGACTAAGAGAAATAACCTCAAATGAAAGCAAAAATGACAGAAATGACATCTAGTCCACAAGAGCCACATGCATCGAAATAAAGAGTTCTGTGCTTTAATAATGAATTGGACAATAAAAGCTGCATCTGTAAATTCATTTATGAATTCTTTAAAAAAATCATTTTATTTATTCAAACATTATTTTAAATTAAATTATTACATAATAAATTACTTTAGTAAAAACACTATTTTTAAATCAGTTTTTCAAAACGAATTACTAATCCACCAATAAATACTTTAAATCGAAAATGTATTTCTCCGTATCCGTAGGCAGTGTTGTTAACGATCTCACTGAGGGGCTTCAGGCCTATGCAGAACCGCAGTGGGGACAGAGCTTCTCCTTGGTAGATCCCGCACTTGATGGTGACTTGTGCTATTGGCTTGAAGTTGGCCTCTAGTCTTGTCCGCCACATCCCCATTGAGTACCTGATGAAGGCTCTTAGGGTCCCGATCTTGTATAGTTTTAGGCATTCCAGGATCCATTTGTGGGGCATTGAGTCATAGGCCTTCTTGTAATCAATCCAGGCAGTGCACGGGTTGGTTAGTCTGGTCTACCAGTAGCTGGTGTTTTTGCGCCTCTGGTATTCTTGCCAGTTCCTTTCTGTGCCCCACTCATGTATTGACCCATGTGTCTGTTCATCTTAGCCGCTATGATGCCTGACAGGAGCTTCCATGTGTCACGGCCAAGGTCGGCTGACTGGAGGACTCAAATGCAAAATGCACACCCCGTAGACAAGAAAACATGAACAAAACTTTATTTTTTCCAAAAAACAAAACGTCAAGACATAAATTACTAAATACTATGAACTAAGGCGTTCCTTCAATGCCTGAACCAAACTTGAAACAAGAACTTGATCTCTAAGTAATAATTGGCAAAGCTTAAATCTTCATAGAAACTCCTCATGACCAAAGAGGGGAGACGCAGAATGCGGGAAATGCACCGGGAGTCTCAGCACATTGCAACGAGAGGAGAGTGGCTTTAGTGATAAAGCTTAGGGAAAAGTATCCGGGTAAAGCTTGAAAACATGGCATTACTTTGCCTTACTGTTCCTGGGCGGAGGGTGGATGCAGAGGGAGTACAAGGTCCGGGAGTGGTGGCTGACGAGGCCAGCTGGAGGCAGGAGGGCAGGCAGATGAGCGCAGTTGACAGGAGCTGAGAAGACTGAGCAGACAGGCATGAACCAGCGAAGAGGGTCCAGTAGGTATTGCCGTGGGTGGAGTGGATAAGGACTGAGCAGCTATGGGGAAAACAGTAAGTCATGGATGGCAAAATTATTCCTTGGTTTGAATTGCCTGAAGCAACACTGACTAGGTGTAGCAGAAACCGTGGCGAGTAGTGGAGTGAGCGCTGGTCCATAAATGCTGACAGCTCAGCACAGGTGAAGAGACTCGTCAGTGTGCGGTGACTCCACCCCAAGGCGGAGACAGCAGCTCAGAGACAACACAGCTGTGCCCACCTGGATCATGACACCATGTGGTACTGAGGCAGGTTACTGGCCGATAGTTGGATATGACTGGTCCTTTCTGGGGGGCCCTTGGGGATCAGGCCTGTCTGGCCTTCAGTTAGCCAATCTGGGTGTGTCTCGTCAATTAGCAGCTGGTTCATTTGTGCTGCGAAACGCTCATGGAGTGCAGTCAGCTTCTTCAGCCAGTAGGTGTGAATCAACTCAGGGCCAGGTGCTGTCCAACTCTTCATACTGGAGACCCGTTCTTGGATGTCTGCCACTGTGATGATCTTGGCCTCTAGTCTGCTTCTTCATGGTGGGTACTGCTCCTTGTGGCTGTTCACCTTGTAGCCAAGCATCTCACTGGTAGATCAGCTGATTAATCTTGTGATGGTCTCAGTAGAAATTGTCTAGTAGACCTTCCTTCAGGCTTGGTACCCACTGTTGGGTAGGGATGATGATAATATTTCAATCTGACCTGTCATCCTGGCTCCCCCTCGCCGTTGCATTTGTCTTGTACCTTGTCAATTTCTAGTCATGAGAGCAGTTCATTCACCGAATGTTGGAACACTGAGCTACTAGTTGTTTCACCGTCAACCTGGATGCTGGGTATTCAGTAGGTCCCACATCCTATTCACGTAACTCCTTCCGCTGGGGTTACCTGCATAGTAGCATTCCAACAGCGTCCTGTTATCATCTCTTGCCCATTTGCGCCTTCTTGTTTCAGTAGCTCACTTCTCATCAGTGGTTCCTGAACACTTTACCCGAACCTTGTTAATTGTTAATATCTATCTATCTATCTATCTATCTATCTATCTATCTATCTATCTATCTGTCTATCTATCTATCTATCTATCTATCTATCTATCTATCTATCTATCTATCTATCTATCTATCTATCTATCTATCTATCTATCTATCTATCTATCTATCTATCTATCTATCTATCTATCTATCTATCTATCTATCTATCTATCTATCTATCTATCCTATACATGCTGTCCTATGCATTTTTCATTGGGATAGGGATGTATCCCAATCCTAATATATCTAACCAGATATATTTAGACATGATGTCTTAGCAATTCAAATATCTGGGATGGCCAGTCTTAAGTTCTCTTCGAACCCAGAGGGCTTTATTAGCCACCTGCCATGCCTGGTGCAGCCACAGCCCACTGAGCTCATGTGCCCTGCAGAGCCCCAGTCCAGAAGTACATGTGCAGCTCCAGCCAGAGCCAAAGTGTCCCCAGGGTGCTGCACACACATCTCTATCCAGAGACTTGGCAATTAAAGAAACCATCTGATTCTGACCTCTGTGAATTCAAACTACCAGTGCTGCCTGAAGCTCTCCTGCCATGCGAAACTGCTCCACATTCCAAGCTCCTGTATCAATAGCAGGGCACTCCTGACCACAGACTGCCGGAAAAGCCAAGCTAGCCCACCTGCCCACCTGGGACTTGTTTTCATCGGGGATATCTGGGAGCTGCTCCTTAAGTTCTCTTTATTATGAGATATTTTCTGTTTGATTATTAGTTTACTTATTGTCTACCCACCATACTACCAAGCCTACCTGGGAAAATGTGCAAGAGATACAACGCTGAAGCCATGAGGAACCATGACATAGTGTTTAGAAGTAGGCTACTGGAACAGGGCATACATGGAGTATGACTGACAATATGTTATTGATGGAATACTACAATGACAGCCAAGCCACTGAGAGAGTATCTCAGTGCAATAACACCAGGAGACTCATATGGATACAGTGGGAAAACCCAGGCAGAAAAAAGCAGTGGAATTAAACTAGATGATGTCTAGCCATCGAGGGCATGACTCCCCAGATCACTAACAAACACTCATCAGAGTAGATGCTTGCAGATTTGATCACTGCTATATGCACCATCCCCATCTGCAAGTAGAGGAACTCCCACCCTCAATGTAGAGGAAGGCTGGAAGCCAAAATCGAGGAAGCACAGAAGGATGTACAGAAGTATAGAAGGGTGCCATGAGAGACAGGGTCTGGATGCACAGCAAGATGCCCATAACTGAAGCTCTACAAACTGCCAAATAAAGGCTCTGGCCAAAGGCAGAAAACAATTGGCCTGCTCCCGAAAGCTCCATCCAGGGTATACTCTTAGCTACAAGAGAACAATAACACAAGGCCAGTCCAAACAGATTTAAAACAAAGCAAAATTGGAACACCAATGCGAAGTGGATGGTGGATTTAAGAACAAACCATAGTGTCTGTGAAGGTTCTCATCCAGTCATCCAGGTCATCGTAGTCAAAGGAGCTTGCAAAGAAAAGCGTCTGGACTTCTTTAAGTTGCTTGAAGACGTTTCACCTCTCATCCGAGAAGCTTCTTCAGTTCTAAGGTCAAATGGTGGGGAGTCCCAGATTTAAACCTAGTGGGAGTGTCCCCCCACAGAGGGACAAAAGGACCCCCTGATGATCCTCTAATCGCCTGAGCCAAGGTAGTTTTGTCTTTCGGGTGAACCAGTTTTTGTCTGAGCGTGTTGCTGGGTCTAGACAAAACTCCAAAACACAGACTTAACAATGTGGTGTATGCTGTACAGTGCAGCGAGGAATGCCCAGACCTCTACATTGGAGAGACCAAACAGCCACTTCACAAGCGCATGGCACAACATAGAAGAGCCACCTCCACAGGAGAAGACTTAAGATCTTAAGGATTAAGGACACTCTTTCGAGGATGCCAATGTTCACATTTTGGACAGAGAGGACAGATGGTTTGAAAGAGGAGTGAAAGAAGCCATCTATGTCCACTGTGAGCGACCATCTTTGAACAGAGGCGGTGGTTTACGACACCAACTGTCTGCCATCTATAATCCAGTTTTGAGTTCCCTCCCCAGACGCCTTAACGCCCACTCACATCCTGGGCCATCTGACCTCAGGAATTCGCATGATAAGGTGGGGCCAGGTCTCACAATGAGCTCACCCGAAACCCTGGCTGATTGGGACCCACACCCAGTTTCACACCTTGGCTCAGGCGATTAGAGGATCATCAGGGGGTCCTTTTGTCCCTCTGTGGGGGGAAACTCCCACTAGGTTTAAATCTGGGACTCCCCACCATTTGACCTTAGAACTGAAGAAACTTCTCGGATGAGAGGTGAAACGTCTTCAAGCAACTTAAAGAAGTCCAGACGCTTTTCTTTTCACGTTACTTTGAAATATAACACACGTAAACATTTTATGGGCCGGTACATTCTCATCTTGACCAGTACAATGTAATTATTGTGCTTGTCAATACTGCTTGGGGAGGTGACAGATTCCTTTTAGGTAAGGAGTGCTCAACAAGTGATATTTGCTGAAGAGGAAATTTGATTAAATGGAAATGTTGATTAAATTAAATCACTGAATTCCACCTTTTATACTTGCTTCATAATGTCTAAGGGTTGGAATATCAGTCATACAGCTCATGAAACATCTACTTAAAGCAGTGAATACCAGAGTAGCAACACTTAAGGTGGCCTTAAGGTGATGTTGGAAAAGTGGATGTTGTCCAAGACAAGGACAATGCTGGACAACACCTTCCACCCACTCCATGACGTGCTGGCCAGTCGCAGGAGCACCTTCAGTGAGAGACCGAGATTACCCAAATGCACCACTTAACAACACAGGAAATCATTCCTGTCTGTCGCTTTCTGCCTGTACAACTCCTCCATCTTATGCACAGTACACAGTTACACACCTTTGTGCATCCTCTACAGTGAAAATAACAAATAACAAGTAAAAATAAACCCAAAGAAAGTTATTATTATAATTGACAAATTTACAGAGATAAAAACAAAATCTGTCTATCAACTCAACATTTGGGCATCAACAGTGAAGGAGACGTCGGTTCACTAGTGTTCCTCTGCATATCATTTTGGAACAAGTGTCTTAGAGTGTACTACCCCACTGACAAGCTGACAAGGCACGGTAACACGGTGCTTTATTTTCTGAGAGTGTATGTGATTAGGCAATTGGACATAATCAGTGATGACCAAAATCCCACTCTCAAACTTTACTCTGTTTTGAAACTAGCAAAATGTACGTCTTTGGAAAAATGCAGTCTAAAGTAATCTTTGATGTGTGTCGGGAAACTGAGGATTTTTCTTTTGATTGCCAAAAAGTCTGTGAAAAATTCTAGAAAATACAATTAAAATGAAAAACATATTAGACACAGTATGAATTACAAGCACTGACAGGTCAGAATGAAGGAACGCTTTCTAACATTCTGTAACCTTTAACAGGTCTCTGACAAGCTTGAGTCAGTGGAGGGATTAGGGTCAGGTTCTTACACTTTATATAAAATTATCATCAATATCACATACCCAAAGAGAGATAATAGAAGAATTATAAGACTGAGATGCATGTAAGAGACTTGATTTGAAAGGTGAAATCTTCTAGTTACTGAAAATGTGCAGAAAAGTGCAACTGAAGACTAACCCCAGCCTGCAAAGCAGCAATGACCTGACAGATGAAAAGAGGTTAAATATATAATCCATGCAAGATTTTATTTCTTACAAAATAAATAAGTTGGGTGTGGAATGAAATAGAAAGTATGAAAAAATGAAGTATTTGCAAATAAAGACGAGAAGTTTGCTAAAGACTGAAGATGGAAGGGAAAACAGGCGCATAAACATTCAATCATTTCAAACTATCCATTGAAATAATACTTTGGAACAATGCCACAGAATGTCTGAAAAAGCATTTAAAGAGAGGAGTTTTCTTCTTTCAACTGTTGAAAGTGTTTCAGATAATTTTGATAATCCTATTTTATTGTCTTAGCATTGCGTTCACCTAACAGAGAAGCAGCTGTTCCCCTGAGCTTCAGCACAAGTAGTACAATAAGGACCTTCATCACTCTTCTTCTGCAAGGCTGCCTGGCCTCTGGAGAATAGATGACTGAATGAGATAGTACAGCTAAGATCTCAGTGGTTTACCTGGTCTATGATAATAAGCATGAACCTTCATGGGCCATTGATTTCAGGACCCCTTAGAATCCACCCAGAAATAAGGATGTTAATTTGTGTCAGAAACAGAAGTTTCTTTGGGGAAAGCACATTTTAAAAGAGAAGAAGAGGCAACATATCTTCCTGAAAGACAGCAAAAGAGAGAGTCTTCCATCTGCAGATCAATCCTTATTGTATGTTATGTGTCAGTGTTGCTCCAGATCCATAAATTTCTGTTTTATAACTCTTGACTCATCCCTCCTGTGGAGACCATATCGTATTATTTAATTAGCATACATGAATTTCTTCTTTGTTCTCCCACCAGAGCTGTCCATCATGTGTGCGTTGCTTGTCAAGTCAAGTGCAAAAGGGAAATTAGGAAGGTGTCTCTTTTTCTCCACAGTTGTAATTTTTCTGTATGCATTTGTGTTTTATTATGTTGTACAGGATGCATTCTAAAGGAAACACTCTAAAGTCTGCTATTTTGCTTTTCTTCTGCAGGTACAATGTGGATACAAGGAGCTCCAATCTTTCCAAACATGTAAGCAGCTTAATATGTCCAATGACCACAGGTCCACTGGCATGAAGCCCAGAAAAAAATTGAGTTAACCTTATTTAAAAAAAAAACAAACAAAAAAATTGAATCAAGTTTTATTTCAGTGGGTTTCACAAAAGTGGTTTTGCTTATTGTAGTTTGGGTGGTACTACTAAAAAAATGTCTCAATTGGTTTTTGTTATTATGATAAGTGTGACATTTGTCAGACTGTAAGAACAGGTAAAATAGTACATCACAATACAAACATTGGACACCTCTCAACATACATGTCTTGTTGTGTACTAACTTGTTGTCTACTTTGCATTAAAATTGTTATATTGATATTGATTGAAACCCATCTTATAAAAAACAAAACTCTTCCTCATCACGCGTCAGATTCAGTTGTGGAGCTGTCATCAATAGCCAGGAAATGGAGCCCTCTATTTTTTCGCAGGTTGACAGATGTGAACAGGCAGGCATCTCTGTGGACTATATTGTTTACAGATGACACTATGATTTGTAGTTAGCATTGGGAGTAGGTAGAAGAGAACCTGGAGATGTGTTATTATGCTCTATTGAGAAGTGGAATGAAAGTGAATAGAAGCAAGAAAGAATACATGTGTAAATAACAGGGAGACACATGTAACAGTGAAGATGCAAGGAGTAGAGGATGTGAAGGTAGCAGACAAGATTAGAAATAATACATCAGAGGGACAGCTCAGGCTAAGTGGTTTTTAGAGGCAAGGTTTTGGTGAATATAGGGGGCAGAAGATGTTGAAGATGGGACTGCCATGCAGAAGGATAGGAGGAAGACCACAGAACAGAAGGCAGACATGCAGAGGGTTGGTGTGCCTGTGATCTAGTTACTAATCTGATGCTGAATAGCTGCCTATATGTAGCAACTGACTGGCACCTTGTCCAAGGTACATGCTACCAGTGTCAGTGTGGTCCGGCTCCACTCCAGCTGTAATTTTACATGAATTCAACATCAGACAAAATTTAGTACAGTATCTACTAAAGTATCTACAGAAAGCATAAATCAAACCATTATTTTTTAATTTGCATCCTACAGTAATGATTCATAAAAGCATTACTTTAAGCTCAGTGCACTGCAGCTCTGACTAGTCTTCATCTTTCTTAAATTTGGAAGAAAAATTAATTTATTTGTGAACTTGAGGTCTTTTCATTGTGTCTTTCCAGCTTCTCTAACATGTGTCTGCCTTTCCTTACTGCCTCCCCTCCTGGATAAGCAGAAGGTAAGCTATCATTATGTCCTGTTCTCCTTGCTTACTGCACCATTTCTTTAAGTGATGTGGACCCTAGCTCAAACCCTAATCCTAAAACATTTTTTGGAGAAAAGCAAAAAGAACCCAAATCTATATAAATAATAATTTGATTTATCCCAGAATTATTTTTTGCCAAAAATGGGATTAGAAAACGAAGACTACAATGAAATCTTCTGATAGTATAGAGTTAACCTTAGGGTTAGGGTCATGTCTGACGATGAGTCACAGGGTCAGACACATCGCTGAGGTCTAAGCAATGTGTTAAGCATACAGCAAACTGACCTTTCGGTGTGTTTCTGTAACTGCATCGCTAATTCCAACAGAAATGAATGAAGCCGCACTGAGATTACAGAGATTATAAATGTAATCTGAAAATCCTGTAAGAGAATGTGGCTTCACCTGTGCCTTTTTATGACAGCTTACCAAAATACCTATGGTGTATTATTTTGACTACAAAAAATGTTGCTTAAAGCAGAACAATTTAATTACAAAAGCTCAATTCAATGAAGTATAAAATATGGACAAAATGCAAAGCAATTAGACAGTTTCAGTAACTAGGTGCTAACTAGCTGCTGTGTTAGTCCTAAACAGTCTGCTGTAATCAATCAACGTCTAGACATCTCATTACTATTGCATCTTCAATTAATGTTTACAAAAGAATTTCCAATTACTTCTTTATTTTAAATCCAAGTAACCCAAATTGAAATCATATATAACATGGTAGCTGTAACTTTGTTAACCACAAAGCCACATTTTAGAAATTAGCCAACGTGCAGCACACAGTGACTGAGTGCAGTGAATTAACTATGATGATTTCCCTACTCTGTAAAGGACTTCCTGGGTCAGATGTTCTGCACATTAGGTGAGATCATTGGTTCACCTGGCGGCAGGCTGGAAAGGACTCTTTCGTAAGTACAACATACACACAGCGTCACCCATACAGTAGTTGTCTTTGAAGCTGGTTTAGGACACTATCCTTAATGTCAACATCTTGTTTAGTCCTATTTACAAGTGCAGAAAATCTTTGGTATTGCAGCCTGATTAACAAATACAAACAGTTCAGAGGCGACATCTCAGCCATAAGCATTTCAAACATTTAACTGGGTTGAGATCTGAGATCTGACTTTGACCGTGCCACTACAACCGTGTGATTATTTTTGTTGTCAGTCATTGTGTTGTAGATTTTCTGGTGTGCTTGTGGTCATTGTGCTGTTGTATAACCCACTTTGGAAAGCTTTATCAATCAGACGGATGGCCTCACCTTTGACTGGAATACTGTAGTGTGCAGGGGAGTTAATGGTCGAGGGGTGGCTGTGGCTCAGGTGGCAGATCAACTACTGATTGGAAGGATGGTGGTTCGATCCGTGGCTTCCCCAGTCTGCATGTCAAATATCCTTGGGCAAGATACTAACCCCGAGTTGCCCTCCAATGCGTTCATCGGAGTGTGAATGTGTGTGAATGTAGTTTAGTTTGCACTTGTGTTTAGAAGTGCTTGTATGAGTGGGTGTGAATGGGTGAATGAGGCATGTTGTATAGAGCGCTTTGAGTACTCTGAGAGAGTAAAAGCGCTATATAAGACTCAGTCCATTAGCCCTCCACCACCATGCTTCACAGTAGGCATGAGGTGTTTTTGCTCACATCCTATGGTTGAAAAAGTGCATTATGGCCAAACAGCTCCACTTGTCTGTCCAAAGAAAATTGGTCCAGAAGTCTTCTGGTTTATTTAGATGATTAATACTACAAATGTTTGGTTTTTTGGTCGTTTTTTTGTTGTTGCATGGTTTGAATGGAATACGCCTCCTACAAATATTGTGCCATTGTGTTAACACACACCTGAATACTCCAGAGGACTGCCTAAACAGGTTTTAGAGGTCAAACTTGCTGATGATCAAGTTTTAATCAAGTACTTGGTTTTACTTAATTAAAGACTTAATTTTTCTCAGGACTGCATAAAATGTTGAAAAAGAAAAACATTTTCTTTTTCACTCTATTGTGAATCACCTGAACGAGACTCACCTCCTTACTTAGGCAAGTATAACTTGAGCCAACAGATAAAATGCTAACTATGTGATTGTCTAAAGGTGTTGCATTATGGCACAACAGTTAGTACTGGTGAAAGAATACATACAACTGTAATGCACTTTGGGTGAAATTCAGAGGGTGACCTGTCTACCTTTGATGGATCCATCGTCACCTCAGCTCAGGACGGCACATCTGATGAAGCTGCAGTTAGTGCTCTCCAACTTTGGAGAGAGCAGAAAAGCAAGTGAAGCGTTTGCCCGAGGCTGAGAACGTAAAACAAGATGAGGTTCCTATTTCACCTAGCGTCTTGTTTATGTGCTTTTAGAGCCTGTGGCCTTCCATATGTTCTGCCTATAATTAGATGGTCACCATAACTAACTGAGTAGCAAACTGTGTTCAGGTTCAAACCATGATGGTAAAAAGAGGTCATTTGCTTGTCATTTGCTTTATTGCACATATGAATGAAGACCACAGTGAAATTAAAACTTAAATGATGCAGTATGTCATGTGTCTTGTAGAGATATACAATTAGTTAAAAAAAAGAAGCTACCACTAAATGAAAACTGTGTTGATTGTGCGCCACACTGCAGTTCCTCTTTGTTGAAGCCTGAAGGAGCATTTCCTAGTTCAGACAGCTTGTCAATGAGTGGAGGAAAGGCTCTGATACCCTTGGATTCCAGTGCAGTGTTATAGCAACTTGGGCGTCATTGTGTGTGTAGAACTGCTGGCCTGGTCCTATCAACTGAAGCCTTATAAGGGACGTGGGTTCTTAAGAGTCAAAGTGTGCAGAGAGATTATTGATTACAGGAAGCTACAACATGGATTGAAGTCCCACTCACTTGGTAAAAAGCAACATATGTATGAAGGCAACAGAAATATGTGATAAACACTGATGTTCATGGTCTAGATAAATGCCAGCACAGTAAAAATTTCAAATTTAGTGACAGTCTGACATTTACTGAATGTAATGATACAACTGAGAAATTTAATCTTTGTGCATTTCAGTTAGTCTAGCTTAGCAAAAAACCTGGGTGAAATAGTAGGGGTGGGTAAATCAAGACCTTCCAATATCTCTACAATGTGTTATTTAATTGGCATATATTTTAACTAGTAACCCTCAACAGAGGAATGACAAGTCCATGCATGTCTTATGATAAGAAAGTCTTAAGTCAAGATTTATAAGTTCCAGTGACGTCAAAATCCAAAGGATTCGTGTTTTAATTCCTAAACTTCTGCCAAGTTCAGAACATGTAATTCTTTGCAATATCAGTAGTGAATATTCTTCAAACTAAAAATGGTTTTGTACTAAGTGACAAAATAATTCCTCACA
The DNA here is from genome assembly GCF_051167445.1 of Perissodus microlepis. Classification (NCBI taxonomy): domain Eukaryota; kingdom Metazoa; phylum Chordata; class Actinopteri; order Cichliformes; family Cichlidae; genus Perissodus; species Perissodus microlepis. The sequence continues at coordinate 3,104,780 of NC_140465.1, forward strand.
AGTGAAACATTTGTAGTCACCACAGAGCAGATAGCTTAAACTTTGATTTGACACACACACACCAACGCACACAAAGAGTCAAAACACAGAAAACACAGTTTATATCATACATTGTGATGGACCAAGCAGTAAAGGACAGTCAGACACAGGCTAAAGTAGAAAAAACAAGAGCTTGGGCTCATAAAAGAGGTCAAAGTAACAGACCGCTACACAGAAAAATGGCAACACTACCTCAAGCAACCTGACCTACCAAAATGAGACCAAGAGGAAACTTAAATAGTGGCTGATCAACCCACAAAGACACAAAAAGGGGTAGAACACACAAAAACCTAACAAAAACTAACATAGCAAATCCCATTCCCCCCCATGATCCAGAGTTGTGGTATGACCCAATTTGCAGGTCTCCACATAGACCCGCCCCTTTTACACCTCTTAGGGACTTGAGCAGCTTTTACTAAGGTAACCAGAAAACAAATAAAAAGATTAAACTAAAATGTGGACACTTATTTTAGAATACATTATTGTGTATGAGATGGTAAAAATAAAGAAATTATAAACTAACACCAATTCTTTATTAATCTGTAAATTCAATCCTATATTTAAAGACAGCACAATACAAGTGTAGTGTAATAAATAAGTCTCTATTGTAGCCCTGTGATGTTTGGCAGATGTTACCCAATATGTGTGGCTGTCACTGCAGCCATCACATACATTTTGACGCGTAGATAGCCTGTAGGAGAAGCATGATGACGTAAGAGTTTTCACTTCAAAGTGAAGATACAGACAGGATTGTATTAGAAAAATACTTGTTCTTTTAATAACAGATGTGTTTCCAAGGCAACTGTGAGCACGGAGTCTACTTTATGCTCCCTACTGCTGAAAAATCCAGTTGGTGAGCCATTTTCTTCATATTGGCCCATTCTCCTCTGATAAAGATGACATCAGAGCCATGGCGAGGATCTATTTTGAGATAATGGGTGGGGAGAGGAAGAGAGCCCTGTGGCATTTAACGTGTCAGATGAGAAAATTATTAGGGAAACCCACCTTGTGCATCAAGTCACGATGCACACTTCTTTGTTTAACCAGGCTAAGTGCTTGCAGGCAGACACATTTTTGCATATGCAATAGCAATCACCCACCTGCTGAACTAAGTTCATTTGCCTCCTGTGCTTTTGCTAATGCACTCCACAGTCAAATGCTGGATTAAGTTGTGTGGGTGCAGGGACACTTGACACATGACCAAGGAACAAGGTTATTAGAGGTTCATTTACAAATCAAACAGATCATATTGTGTGTGAAAAGGATTGTTGCAGTTTGTGACGGAGAACTGATCTAAACGGTTTGTTTTAAGAAAATTCTAAACTTTCATCTGTTTTAAAGTAATTCCTGTTCACTAAAGCACAAAAGCAGACTGCATTCTGTGAGGAATATACAGAGAAGGCATTTTCGTGCTCAAGAGCGAGAACAAAGAAGCAATAATTAGTGTGAAGCAGTGCTCGCTAAAGCATGTAGTGCTAAATCATTCTGCATATCATGTAATGTGCAGATAAGTATGTTTTATTTTTAAAGAAAGCAACCCTTATTGCTTTACGTAGCCTACGACCGAATCATCTGGATTTTCTTTCATAGTGAATCCGCAACAGAAAAGCACAATTTACACAATCCTTGTGATGACTCTGATGTTCCCATCATTCTTGTAAAACCGTTCAAAGGTCAATTTCAGCTCCTGAACATTTCTTATTGATAACAGATAATAACTGTGCACTCGGCCGATTGAGCGTTGCACTTCTGCTACATTTGCACGCCCAGAATAGGTGATTAAAAAAAAAAGAATGGAAATCAATGCAGCTGTACCACAAATTGTATATTTTTTCCCTATGAAAACTTTGTACCTATCTAAGATCTAGTCAGACTCTGTGTGTCATACCAATTCTGCTTAATGCATCCTGGAGTTTGTAGCCTGCAGAGAAGATTAATAGTGAACTGTAGGGTTTTTTTCTTTACTCTTTGGAATGTAGACTTTCCCTCTAAAGAGCGCTAACCAAACTGATGCTACTTGAGGACATCTATAAGCTGAAAAGAAGGGTTTAGGAACCTTTAACACCTTTAGAGAAATAAAAAAAATCATCCCTCAATTGTTGTTTCTGAAAGGTGTGACGCATAAAACTCAGATATTCAGCATTATAAATTAAAGTGTGTAAATTAAGAGTGTTTACTGATGCTGTGAAGTGCAACCCTGGCACTCTCTCTGACCTCACGCCACACTATTTATATTATTATGCTATCAACAACCCTCGTGTTGTACTAGACGAGATCCGAAGGCCTACAAAAGTTTGGATGCTCATCCAAATTTTTGTAGGCCAAGATGGGTAACAAACCTCAGTCACTGGACTCTGCCTGGAGCTGCAGTCACTTGAACAAGTCAACCACGGTCACTGGTCACTGCTAAGGTATTTAGCCAATGTTTATTAATTGTTCATATTGCCACGTCTCTGTGTATTACCCCTTACACTGTCAATGTGTCAACACAGCTCATTTGTGATGGATGACGATGATACTGTGTTGAGTTGAGGATATCCTTAATTTTCGGTCACTAAATGCGGCTGTTTTTGCCTGTTAGCTGTTGTTAGCTGTTGTTCGCTGTTGTTCGCTGCTGTCACAGCTGTTCCTGAAAGTTTATTTTGAAGTGGGCAGACTCACAGTTACTCTCATGTGATATGAGAAGATAGTTCTCATATCACTGTTTCAGAGGTAAATTACGTAAAGAATTACGTAAAGAGTCTAATATTAGCTGGCATAATGTTAGATTATAATATTATGTTGTTGTTTAGCCGAATCTTGTCAGCTGTCCAGAGGCAGGAGGGCTGCATGCTTGTTGATAACCAACTGTGAAAGAATGAATGAACATGTTCCTGTGTGGCTGATTTTCTAACACTGGAAAATAACTCAAAATGTTAGAAATATTCCAGTGTTAGAAAATCAGCACTGCTCAGTGTTAGCCATTGTTAATCTTCAAAACTGACTAGGTTACTTTTAAACATATAACACTGTCAAAAGTGTTAATTTAACACTCAACAGTGTTGTATTTAACACTCAGAGGTGTGGACCCATATAGACACTCTCTAGTGTTAATTTAACACTGGAGATTTTGCTGTGTACCAGCTATCACATCCAATATGACAGCTCTTGAGCAATGTGTGCGTTACGTCACATGCAAAACCTCAATATGGCTTTTTTGTCAGTTTTCAACCAATAAATTATTTAGTTGACCTTAGATTTTAAACATGACCTTACTCTACACCCCTACAAACAATTTCATCAAAACGTTTCAAGTTATCGCGTTTACACTATGATAACCCTAACCCAGAATGACATACAGGCAACCGCTACCAAAAACATAATTAGATGCCATTTAATTATGATTGAAATGCTAAACTCTTGTTGGAGCACAAAAATATATAATTTTTCAGTGGACTTCTGGCTAATTGGAAGGCATGTAGAAACAAATACAGACATTTTGCAAGCCATACCTAAACTAAGCATATTGTTCATGTAGGAGACTTTTAATAAAGGGTCCAACTTACATACACTACAAAAGTTTTAGAAAACCCCAATATTTATGCTTGAAATGGCACAAAGGTAAGTGGTGAACTGCCAGGTTAAAAAAAAGGTAAGGTTACCCAAAACTGAAAAATAATGTACATTTCAGAATTATACCAAAAGGCTTTTATATGCTGTTATATCTGCCAAAGGTGGCTACTTTGATGAGTCAAAAGTTTAGAATACATTTTGCATAATTTTCAATGAAAAACTGGCGTGTTCTAGAACTTTTGACCGTTAGCATGTGTTGCTGGCTGAGACCAACTACATTTAAACAGAGCCATGTGTGTGTGTATATATATGTATATATATATATCCATAGGTCCCTCATCCAGGCAGGAATCGAACTTGCGATCCTCTGCTCCAAAGGGGTGTAGTCTAACCACTACGCTATTACACACTATGGCCCCAACTGACCGAGTGCTCAGTGAATACCTCAGGCAGCAGAAACCCAAGAAAGAGGAGGGAGACGAGGAACCATCATGGAAGGACAGGCCCCTGCACGGTATGTACCACCGGCAGATAGAGGAGGTGGCTGATATCCAGAAATCCTACCAGTGGCTGGACAAAGCTGGACTGAAAGACAGCACAGAGGCACTAATCATGGCAGCACAAGAACAAGCTCTGAGTACAAGATCCATTGAGGCTGGGGTCCATCACACCAGGCAAGACCCCAGGTGCAGGCTGTGTAAAGATGCCCCTGAGACAATCCAGCACATAACAGCAGGGTGCAAGATGCTAGCAGGCAGGGCATACATGGAACGCCATAACCAAGTGGCCGGCATAGTGTACAGGAACATCTGTGCCGAATATGGCCTGGAAGTTCCGAGGTCAAAATGGGAGATGCCCCCAAGGGTGGTGGAGAATGACCGAGCTATGATCCTGTGGGACGTCCAGATACAGACGGACAAAATGGTGGTGGCTAACCAACCGGACATAGTGGTGGTAGACGAACAGAAGAAGACGGCCGTAGTGATCGATGTAGCGGTCCCGAATGACAGCAACATCAGGAAGAAGGAACACGAGAAGCTGGAGAAATACCAAGGGCTCAGAGAAGAGCTCGAGAAGATGTGGAGGTTGAAGGTAATGGTGGTCCCAGTGGTAATTGGAGCACTAGGTGCGGTGACTCCCAAGCTAGGCGAGTGGCTCCAGCAGATCCCGGGAACAACATCAGAGATCTCTGTCCAGAAGAGCGCAGTCCTGGGAACAGCTAAGATACTGCGCAGGACCCTCAAGCTCCCAGACCTCTGGTAGAGGATATATATATATATATATATATATATATATATATATATATATATATATCCTCTACCAGAGGATATATATATATATATATATATATACACACACACACACACATATGCCTGGAGTATACATACAAACAATGTCATTAATTGTCAGTAATCAGTAATGATTTTTTGTATGCTGACAATCCCCTAACTTTCACATTGAACCACTGAGAACTATGCCCGGTCTTGTCTCATGTCCCTCTGCTGTCCAGCTCAACCTTGGTGGACTGCAGCTGGTGATCAAATCAAATCAAATCAAATCATAAATCACATTTATTTATAAGCACATTTAAAATCAACACGGGTTGAACCAAAGTGCTGTACATAATGAAAACACTAAACATTCATAGAAAAAAAACAATGAAAGACAAGTCACAATTGAAAGCTGAAGAATACAAGTGTGTTTTCAAGCAGGTTTTAAAAATGTCAAGTGTTGGCGACAACCTCAAGGGGCAGACTGTTCCAGAGCTTGGGGGCAGCAACCGCAAAAGCTCGGTCACCTCTGTTCTTCTGTCTGGTTCTGGGGATATCCAGAAGCAACTTATCTGCTGACCTAAGAACTCTGCTTGGAGTATTTTTAGTTAAAAGGTCCGAGAGATAAGATGGAGCTAATCCATTCAAAGATTTAAAAACGAACAACAAAATCTTGAATTCGATTCTACGACGTACTGGCAACCAATGCAAACGTGCCAGTATTGGAGAAATATGTTCAAATTTGCAAGTGCCTGTTAGGAGTCGGGCCACCGCATTCTGAACTAGCTGCAAACGAGAGAATAACGCCTGGTTACTACCAAAATAAAGACTGTTGCAGTAGTCAAGCCTAGATGAAATAAATGCATGAATCACTCTCTCGAAATCAGCAGATGACAACACAGTCTTAGTTTTTGCAGTGGCCCTCAACTGGAAAAAGCTGGTTTTAATAACAGAATTTGATGATAGTTTATGTCATGCTGTGGAAATGTGCTACGAGCTGGAGTGCCACTCTAACCAGAATCTGCAGCAGGTAGAATACTGGTTTACATACATGCAAAAACAGAACTCTAGTTACTATCTGCAGTTTGGGATTGAAAGTGAAACAGAGATGGTGTGGTTACAGATCTTTTCACAAAGTATATAATATTATTTATATTATTTCTTCATTTATTTAAGAAAGCCTGGGTGATCTCTCCCCTCCATAACACAGGCACATACAAACATATGTGTTTACTTCTGTAGTGTTACACTGTCATCATCTTTTACTCCATAAAACGTGTCTTTTTACTAGTGCTGTCAATAGATTTAAAAAAATTAACTAATTAATCTCACAATTTTCTGTAATTAATCGCGAATAATCACAATTACTTGATCAATAGCCTGGCTGCAATTACACTTTTTCAACTTTATATTTAAGCTTGTAACAGACATTTATGCAAAAATAATGAAATAAATGGAGAATAAATAAAGAATGTATGCTTAAATTCAAAGAGAAATTGAATAGTTTTCTTCAATCTTTTAGCACAGGTTAGCTATTTAGCAGTCCACTTTGCATCATGTCAATGGGATATTTTAAGCTGGAAGTGCTTCGGTGAAAAGAAAATCCCTTCTTGCACAATGTGCATAATACTTTATGTCGGTCGACTGTTCCGTCATGTTATTTTTTTTAATACTCAAATTTCCCATCGAGAGGGCCAATGTGCGTTTATCATCTTCCAAATTGAGTTGATTGATTCAGCTGCCCGTCACTAGCAGATCAACTGCCCATTGGCGCATGTGCGAAGGTAACTTTACGTGGACAAACTGACCGAAATACATTGACAGAAACATTTCAGGGATTTTGAGTCATTCTGCACTCCAAATGCGTTAAAAGTGTTACATTTTTTGTATCGCGTTAATCGTGATGACGGCTTAATCTGTGTTAACGCGTTAATTTTGACAGCACTACTTTTTACTTTTAGCCTGGCTAATTATCCTCCATGGCCTCATTATAATTTCAAATTAATTTGAACATGGGAAGCAGCAAGCAGTGCCTTTGCCTGTGGTTAGTATTTACAGCACAGTGAGTATGAATCACTTCTTTGGTCACAGAAGTGAATAAGTGAATTGTGGAGCAGATTTTCAGGCTGTCAAAATCATAATTGATTTGCTCTCTGTCCTCCTGAGCTATGGGATCTGACTTTGCAGATATATTTTGACACATTGCTTCTTGCTTGATTCCACATTGGACTTCACAGGCCTTTTTGGCAAAGCTAGGCCATTAATCTCAGCTAAACCAAACAGCTCAGACACTGCTACATACTCATCTGAGATCTGACAAAAGTACTATCAGCTTGCACACTTTATTAACTTTCTTGCTTAATGAGGGATCTGCCTCTCAGATGTAAATCTTTTTCTTAAATATTAAATATTAAAAAGTCACATGTAGAAGGACGCTTGATGTTTCTCCCATCCAGTGTGCCACTGGCAGATCAGTCCCTATAACTCATTCTTGTAACAGACCTTTGCACTGACTTGTTATTTCATTCCATGGGACTACTCTTTTTGGCCCACCCAATACTTAAATATTAGTTCTATTCATCTGATAAGAACCAGATGATCCCCATCTCTCTGAAAGCTTCAGATTTAAACCTGAAAGTAACATTGAAGCCCGCGGTTTTGCCGTTGATAGGTTGCATGAGTTTTGATAGAGGAGGACTGATTGTTGTTTTGATCTGATTGTCACCTGCGTGTCCTTCTACTGTCTGAGTTGTATTTATTGTGAGGTGTTCAGTGATGAGGTTGCCATGGAAAGTTGTACTGAGCCCCTGTGTGGGAGACTCTGACTGCTGCTTAGCTCTCAGCCAGACAAGTATCAAAAGGAAGCTCTAAATTAAGTCCTTGGGGAGTCTTTGGAGAAAAAGATATTTTCAGGCTGTTTTCACGCACACAAACTCTGGAAATTGTTGAAAGAATCAGGACCAGACACTGTCAAAATGTTGACCTTTCAGGCTTGTTGCACTCAAATGGAGATTTGTCAGATGCATTTTCACTACTGGAAATATACCGGTTTGTTTGGGATGCCTGGGTACAGTGCAGAACACTGCCTCACTCTGTCTGCGAAGTGTCAAAAAGTTTTAAATACAGCTGGACTTGAAAAGTCTAGAACTATTCAAGGTAGCATTGTATTTGTGAAAACTGCTTTGGTGGGAAATTTTAAGGGTGGCAGTAAACCTTAAGAGTGAAAGTACAAGTTTTCCACTTCTCCACCACAGTCTGCAACTTTGTGTTGGCTAGTGTTACGACCTGTCTAGGGGCCAGGTCATAACATGAATGGAGCACTCGCCCCCCCCTTCCCTCCCAGATCCAACCAACCACAGGAAACAAATATTTGTTCATTGCAGTGTCATTTATTCACAACATAATGAAAAGGAAACAACAAAACGGGAGTGTCAACACTTCGGGATGAGCCAAGGCCGATTCCCACAGACATAACCTTACCGAAAACAAGAGGCAAAAGCAAAGACAGAGTCTGACCTCCTTAACCTACTCAAAACAGGAGACAAACGAGTGATCAAAAGAAACGGCAGCTCATCCCTACCCACTCCACTTCGTTAACTGCTACAGGGAACTGCAGCCAGCGGCTGTCACAGGCATACTGCTCAGGTGTTGGGAGAAGCATGAGAACCTCTCTCGCTGGCGGCGCTCCAGAATTCATTTAACAGGCAGGACCTCCAGTCACTCAGGAGCTGTACATCCACGCACCAATCGCAGCAGGGCCCCTTCTTCTTCAGCCGCCTTTCTCACTCACTATGCATTTATACACCTCTCTGCATTTAATGATTTGTTACTATTAATCTCTGGCTCTCTTCCACTGCATGTCTTTGGCCTGTCTTCATCTGCTCATCCCCATCCGAGAGACAGCGGGCCTTCCTAAGCCTGGTTCTGCTGGAGGTTTCTTCCTGTTAAGAGGGAGTTTTCCTTCCCACTGTCACCAAAGCGCTTGCTCACAGGGGGTCATATGATTGCTGGGGTTTTCTTTGTTTTCTTTGTATTATTGTAGGGTCTTTACTGTACTATATAAAATGCCTTGTGGCAACTATTGTTGTGATTTGGCGCTATATATAATACAATTGAACTGAAAAATTGAAGTGAAGAATCCACTGCTGCAGAACTGTTTTGGAAACAAAGATTGGAAATTGATTGTAAAGAGTACGTGCCTCTATACCTCTGACACTATGTTTAACCAGCAAGACCATCAAGTTGTTTCCAAACCAAAAGTGATGCCTTGACCAAAATGTACGGTCTCTCTTTGAGGCACAGGATGCTGCATATTGATTAGGGGAAAAATCTCTTACAGTAATGCCTGGAGAGAAGTGAAGAAGCTCTGCTCTCTGTCATAGTGCATTACATACGCTACACTCCAGAAAACCCAGAGCCTTTGCCAATTAGTTAAAACAACATAAATGACTGTGAGAACCATGTTCTTCACATTGAAACCTGTTCCCCTTCCTTCAGGTAAAAGATACAGAACCATCAGGGCACATCCCAATATACTGAGGAGCAGCTAACCCCCCCCAAAACACATACAGACACTATACACTCCATACCCATACTGAGACAACCAGACTGAAGACCTGAAGACAGAAAACACACCAGCCTGTTGTTTTTAAATGAATTCACCATTAGCTCCAGAGATCCTGGAGGGCACTGACAAGACATATGTGTTCTTCCTCATCAAATGATATAAAAAGCTTTGCAGTGGCTGTTTTCTCCTCCTCCTGTCCATGCTCACTCCATTTAAATAGCTCTGTACCCATCCATAGGTCACTGTACCACCATAAATTGTTCTCAAATCTACTTATTTTCTTCAAACATGCATAATTAAATCTCATCCAGTACAGAGGATGGAGTTACTTTCCACAAATAAATTAAATCCCAACAAACATCAATTTACAGCAGGAACAAGGTGCCCCCATACACACACACACACACACACACACACACACACACACACACACACACACTGCCTTTGGCATTCTCAGCACCGTGAGAAATAAATGTGAGAAATGTGAGAAATAAATGATAGAACGATACAATTGTTTTATTTTTCATTTCCATTTGCATTGTTCAGCTTAGTCTCTGACTGGCTGAACAAATGTATTCTCTCTTCCTTTTTTCAGTCCTTTCATGTATAATGTGGTTAAAAATTAAATGATGCAGCACTGGACTAAAGCCATTCACAAAGCTATTACACTGACTCACTGTGACTGACTGCTAAATCACTTCAGAATACAACACAATGTGACTAAAAATGTCTGAGATGTTCTTTGCCCACAGGTATTTTTATTCGCCGCTTTGGGTTTGTTCCTTCTCTCTCAACCTCCTCTCTTGCTAAGCATCCAGGAAGGTCACAGCCTCTTAAATTTCTACAAAGGCATTCCACATTTCTTGGCTCTGACAAGATTAAGATTTAGATGAAAACTGTGATTGGGTTCCAAAACTGCCCTCCTTCCTATCTCACTTCATTTGAGTGTTTTTCTTAGTCTCTCTGACCACTTGTTTTGGACCTGTTAATTAAACTATGAACCCTGTGTGCAATTATGATAAAATCATCACTGAAACAAAACAACGGGGTGCTGTTCACTTGAGCTTCTGATAAAAGACTTTCCTACTATTCGGTAGTTGAAGCTGGATGTAATTCTGTACAATATGACTGATTGTGTTTGAGATTATCCCTTCATCACCAGGCACCTGTAATTGTGTGGGACATATTAGGTATTACAGAGCAGGTGAACCTTTTGTCCTCACTGATGCACGTATGAAGCGAAAGCCGGGCTGTGTAGTCGGACCCAACAGACAAGCATACAAAAACTACAAATGGCCCAAAAAGTTAATGCTGGTTCTGATGGATAGGTGTCAGGATAAAGTTTCAGTTTGTTGCATACACACGAGTTAGGGTGCTCATGCATCCCCTCTCTACTGCTGTGAGCATCATAACTGGACTGCATTGATGCCCAGATGCGTGTGTCACTTACCTGGCACACACCTGGCACCAGGATACACTATGGAAAGAAGGCAAGTTGGTTGAGGCAATGTGATGCTTTGGGCAACTTTTTGCTGGGAAAACCCGTTTGCCTCTTTCAGATGTATAATGTTCTCTGCCCCAAAGCAAAAGATGGTTCAAGAATGGTTCGAGAAGCTGCTGCGTGTTTGAAATCTTGACTTGGCCTCCAAATCGCCCAGATCTGAATCAAAATAAGCACCTGTGGGATGTGTTGGACAAACAAGTCTGATCCATGGAGACCCTGCCTCACATCAACAGCAGCCACATACCACAGCACACCTTCAGTCTAGTGCGCACAAATTAAGTTATTAAAAAGTATCCTGTACAACGAAATCCTGTTCATTTCATACTGAGAAGAAACAGTTTAATGCAATCATTAAAAGCTCACCATTACCATGTCATTCATGGCCATGAAGAGTGGATATAAACTTCTGACCTCACCTGTAAAACAGGTACTAGGAGTCTTCAGTCAGTATTCCCCCATTACGTCATGTGATCAACATCACACATGTTTGTGACCACTTACAGTTGTTGATAAAGTAGAAGTACCGTGATGTAAAAGGGCTCCGCCAACAGGTCTGGGATAAGTCAGCCTCCATTGTGAAAGCTCCAGTTGATTATCCTGTGAAACACACGACTTTGGACCTTGACCTTTGCAAGTCTGAAAATAATTTGCATTCTATTAACGCCGTTTATGCCGTTTAGACATTCACACGTGCCTTGTTTTTTGAAGCCACAAATAAAAAACCTCCCCACATATATAACCCCAACTTGAGATACAACTATGCAGCAAAGAAGAAAAAGTATATTCAGTGTGAGTGACATCCAGCCAGCCTGTTACTGAGCCTAAATAAAATATGCTGATCACCTGCAGGGTAAATATAGCAGAGCCATTTAAAAACCTCTCACCAAAAGCCCTCACGAACCTCTCAAGATCCCTCCCCTCACTGACACCACCCAGACCATGACCCACTGGTAAAACTGGATCACGTTTATTTGCCAGCATTTCCTCACAGCACGGGTGAGACGAGGAGACAGTGGGTGGCGTACTATGGCATCTCCAGCTAATTATCTATTTGGACAAGGATCAAACACCCCACTGTGGAAATTATGTCCATGTTATGTTTATGCATGTCTGAGCATTAGACATACCAAAAAGTCTGCTTACTGACAGGAAAGAGGCCAGAAGGAAAGGGCTCTAACAGAAGCACTGACAAGCACTGGGTGTAATGTGATTCACATGTTACTGTAATCATGTTATATTTTTCAGTTATGGACTAACGTAACACACTATTGTACTAAATTCAGTAATTACACTACAGTTGCAGTTATGTAGTTTCTTCAGTTACAAAGGTTCACGGCTCTGACAAGATTAAGATTTAGATGAAAACTGTGATTGGGTTCCAAAACTGCCCTCCTTCCTATTTCACTTCATTTGAGTGTTTTTCTTAGTCTCTCTGACCACTTGTTTTGGCCCTGTTAATTAAACTATGAACCCTGTGTGCAATTATAATAAAATCTGAGATACATCACTGAAACAAAACAACGTGGTGCTATTATTGTACGATCTACTGTACAATATAAAGCGCCTTGAGGCGACTGTTGTTGTGTTCTATATAAATAAAATTGAATTGAAATTGAATTGTTCACTTGAGCTTCTGAATTCATTAACTTCCGCTAATCTCAGTTTGTGTCCCAGAAGGAGGAAAATGGTGGAGTGACGTTAAAGTTGAGTGCTTGTTAAAACCAGTCGAGGATCCCTAAACTTGCTTTATGTCAACCCTTTGTCCTCATGCAAAACTAAAATATGTGTGTTTTAATCCTTATGTTTCATTATTTGTCATTTATTATTTAAGTCAAAAGGGGGATGTCATGGTCCTTGGGTCTTGTGCCTAAGTTTTGAGTTTTGAAAAGTAACATGGCAGGGGTTCCCCTTTTATGTTACTTCCTGTTTGATTTTGGGAGTTGTTTTCTTCTGTGTCTTGTTCCTGGCTTTAATATCACAGGCATCCAGTCACCATCACCACCAGTCTCATGCCCAACCTCATGAAAGACACTGTCTCCATTACTTGCCTTCAGAGGGTTTTTGGCTCCTTCACCTTTGCTGTCCCCCTGCTTGGTCACCACAGGGACTCCACCTCCTATGGCTTAGGGATGCAAAGTTGCATCTGAAAAAACAAGACTTCTTAACCAATGTCTGCTGGATAAACTAAAGTGGAGATGTTTGCATATAGATGATATGTTTGGTAAAAACACAGCACAGCACAAACACTTTAGACCTACAGTCAAGGACAATAATGGAAGGCTGATGATTTGACCTCCTCTGCATACTGAAGTATTCTAAAGTCAAATTTGAGCCCATCTGTTTGATAGCTAAAGCTTGGCCAAAAGTGAGCCATGCAACAGCATAATGACCCCAAGCACGCCTCTAAGAGAGTGGCCCAATCAAAGTCCAGACATCAACCCATCTGAAATCCTTTGGGAGGAACTTACGAAAGTGTTACATAATTTAATGCCACAAATCTCAATAAACTAAAGAAGAGTGGGCTGAGATTCCTCCACAATGATGAATCAGAACACTTTATTAATCCCTAAGGAAATTATGTGGGTTACAGTTGCTCCAATACAGTAACAGAAACAGATTAGACTATTTAAAAATACAATATGTTACAGATTTACAGATTTAAGAAATAGCACAATACATTCAAATCACTCAATAATAAATATCAAGGATTGACAGAGTTGATAGAATTTTGACAGCAACATTACTGAGTAGAAAATTGCGTGTAAAAAAGGTGTAACTATTGCAGTGTCTACTGGAGGAGTTGTACAGGGAGATGGCCACGGGCAGAAATTTGTCGTTCAGTGGTGCTTTTTGGTAAGTCTCTCACTGAACGTGCTCCTATGGCTAGCCAGCATGTCATGGAGTGGGTGGGAGGTATTAGCCAACATTGTCTTTATCTTGGACAACAGCTCCCTCTCAGACACCACCTTAAGGGTTACTGGCCTTACGGATCAGTTTATTGAGTCTGTTGGCATCTGCGACCCTCAACCTGCTCCCCCAGCATGCAACAGCATAGAGGATAGCACTGGCCACAGCAGGCTCATAGAAAATCCTGAGCATTGTCCGACAGATGTTGAAGGACCTCAGCCGCCTCAGAAAATAGCCTTTCCTGTAAAGTGCAGCTGTGTTTTTAACCCAGTCCAGTTTATTATCTATGTATACGCCAAGATATTTTTAGTCCTCCACAATATCTAAATTGACCCCTTGGATTGAAACAGGGGTCAATGTAAAAGATTAGTAAAGTCATACAGAAAAGAGTTACTTTAATGTGTTGTTGTTGTTCATCTTAGGCTTTAGCACAATTATGAGGAATGGCAAAAGATATTTTTCAGGGTATTAAGGAAAGGATGGAGCGACTTTCAGCTGTTCTTTTATTTACAAGGAGTTACTCCAGTGGGCAGTTTCTTAATTTGGCAGCTTTTGTGCATACCGGACGCCCTTCCTAGGACAATCCCAAAGGGATTTGTTGTCCTCCGGGATCAAAATGAGGATCTACTACACTATAGAGCTATTTTAAGGTTATTAAAGAAAAATATGGAGAACAGAACAAAGGCATTTTTACTGAGAAAAATAAGAGTATTGGAAGGCGTTTCAAAGTGCTATTTTTCTTGGATAAAGTAATATTTTTCTTTTTTCTTTCCTCCCAGCTATCTCTTTTTTTGTGTCTTACCTTCATCTGAACAAAAAATACCTTGAAAAGTGGAAAATTCTTGAATAGCAGCTGTGCTTTTGTTTTTTGGGGGTATTTTTCTGATCACATAGCTGTGGTTTTCAGCTTCATCTCTTTTCATCTCTGCTTTTATCTTTCGTGTTTTCCTTACTGAAGGTTCCTGTCAGGGGCAGAACATAATTTCTTGCCTGTGACTGTTTGAGATCGAGATCATATGCTGACTATAAATAACTTGTCAACCCAGACTGGTGGCCATTATTGTGTGATTCAGTTAAAATTTAAGAAAGGAGCTGTTTGTAGTTCAGTGGTCTCTTTGAACAATGGAGAACAACAGATTTCAGGGTATCTCAGAGAGATGTGGATCTCACTGAGAAGTTTAATGTTTGGTACTTTTACTGTGAAAGTACCAAACATTAAAACTGTCAGTTCAGACCATAACTGTAACTCCATTTTCAGGCTAGGTGTACACCTTCATCTGGGATGGTCAAAAAGTCTCTCTCATAATGGATGTATACCATGTAATACATTACACTATACCAAGCCCATTAACTGAATGGTGAAGACAGGTGAGAGATCATCGCTGACAGATCTGAACACCAGACTGGGACAGTAAGCTTAAATAGCTATGAGGCTCCCCGTACTTGGCTATTCTAAGTCAAAAGTTTTGGAACACCCTAATTTTTGCAGTTTTTTTAATTGAAAATTATGCCGTTTACTGTGTCATTGCACTCTGAAGTGAAAACATAGTACAAATAAGCAGTTTGAGTTACAAAAGAAATCATGGAATCAATTTATAGACCAAAACCTTTTGGTTTTGATGAGTCAAAACCAAAAGGTTTTGACTCATCAAAGTAGCCTCCTTTGGCAGATGTAACAGCTGAACACACCTGCGGCATTCTTTCTACAATAGAAATCAAATATTCTTCAGAAAGTTCTTCCCATATCTGTAGCAGAAGTTCCCATAAATGTGGCACTTGTAGGTTGCTTTGCTTTCACTCTTCTGTCCAGTTCGTCCCAAACCAGTTTGATGCGGTTTAAGTCTGGAGACTGTGCTGCCACTTCATGTTTTAAAGCTTACCATCTTGTTCTCTTTTCCTGAGGTAGTTCTGGCATAGCTTGGACTTATGTTTTGGTCCTTATCTTGCTATAGGATGAACCCCTGACCGACTAGGCACATACCAGAGGGTACTGCATGGTGCTGCAGAATGCTGTGGTAGCTGCTTTTGTTCAGAGTGCCTCACTCTGCACAAGTCACCGACCCGAGATCCAGCAAAACAGACCCAGACCGTCACACTTCCTCCTCCATGTTTGACAGTTGATGCCACACACTGTGGAACCATCCTTCCACCTACTCGACGGTGTACAAAGATCCTGCGTGATGAACCGAAGATTTCTAATTTTGATTCATCTTTGCATAATACCTTCTTCCAGTCTTCCAGTCACTGTACTCCGGTGTTTCGTGGCCCAGACAAGCCTCTTTGTCTTACTCTGACATCTTAGCAATGGCCTTCTTGCTGCAACTCATCCTGTCAAACCTGCAGCTCAGAGTCTTCTCTTCACAGTTGAAACTGAGACTTGCTTATTATGACCACTATTAAGCTGTGCTTGAAGTGCAATGGAAGTGTGCAAAATGCAGAGTATTGTGTGCGTGTGTGTATATGTGTATGTGTGCATGAGTGTGAGATACTAAGTGTTACAATGGTCTGTCTCTCCTCCATTGTTAACTGCCTTTTTCTCGCCATTTTTGTAGCAACACACTACTTTCTGCAGTACAGTACTGTTCAACTGATGCTCACGAGGGTATGGCACCACAGTGTGTTCCAACACTGCTTTTGTAAGTAATTCAGAAAAGTTGGAACAACTGTAGGAATTAGTAGCGCCAGTTTTCAAGGCTTGATCAACCTCCATTTCTGCAGAACAGCTTTAAATTGTTAACCCATGTTGTGTTCCCTAAAAAAGGCCTTTTTGTATAATTCTGAAATGTACATTATTTTTCAGTTCTGGGTAACCTTACCTTTTTTTTAACCTCTGTCAGTTCACCACTTACATTTGTACCATTTCAAGCTATTCATTGGACTTGAACGACTTGAATTGCACTAAATAACTGGAAAAATTGGGGTGTTCTAAAACATTTGACCGATAGTGTAAATATTTTGGCAAATAGTTTGTAGCAAATGACCCACAGGAAAGAGCCCTTACTGAGTATACAGAGTTAAGGTTTACCGTTATAGGGTTAACCTAAACTTTAGCATAATAGTAATCAATCTACATTTGAGCATTAATATATATATAAAAAAAGATTATATTAACTCTACAAATCATCATAAACACATAGCTCTTCCTTGCTACAGTACTCTTTCAGTAAAGCAGTTTGTCATTTTGAGTGATCATGCTGTAGTGCATTTCACATTAAATGTATGAGGACTGAGGGTCCATAGATGTGAGAAACCTTCATTCTATATTTTGCTCAGTCACTCTTTCCATCACCACTTTCTGTACTTCATAGGAGCAGCAAAAGGAGGTCAAAGTGTCTCACGAGATTTATGTCTGTTTCCTCTTATTCATCCATCAGCTCTGAGCCAGAACCTTTCTAACCCATCACTCATATACACTATACAGTCCAGCAATCATTTAGTAATCAATTAGTCTAAGCAGCAACACAGCTGTGATGTTTAGTACGCGATCCCTCTTAAATGAGTCTGTACTAAAATAGCCAAGGTAAATATGAATTAAGATGAGTTTGAGACATCACTTCAAATTCTATCATTAAAATTAAGAACTTCCCATGAGAAGACATAAATTACAGCCGAATTCAACTTTTTTCTAACATGCTCTCAATGCCCAAAGCAAGTTCCCAAGAGCTATTTCTTTGATTCTAATGAGGATAATAAGCATTGAAGGCATTGCACAACTGACTGATGAATGGCTTTCTTGGTATTTCACATCCCCTTCTAGATGCTCAACCTTACTCCCGGCCATGTATTATTAAAGGCAACCTAATAGCAGTTCGCTGAGCTTTGGTTCTAACCTAGATAGCATGCAGTCTCAGCTGGGGCTCTGTACAGACTCCTCACTTTGGAGCTGAGATGACATCATACATATTGTATAAGACAATAGCAGTGTGGAAGCTGTTCTGCTGAATATGTTTTTTTTATTTGTTTTTTGACCTGAAGTGACCATATTTGGACAAAAGGCTAAAGGACAACACTAATACCAACTATGGTTTGTATGGTTAGCAAGCTGCATACATAAGCTGTCCAGGTGTAATGCACAGACAAACCGACCTAATAATCAGTGGTAAGTAACAGACTAATAACATTTCATTCAAGCAAAAACTGCAGCACATTATTCTTGGATGAGCTTCGCAAACAGCATTACTTATCACATGATTCTGGCACAAACATGACCCCCCCTTGGTTTAGGTGCACCTTCTTTGGAACTGATTTCAGCCACCAACCTCCGGGAACCACTGCAGACCAGTGATGAAGGTGGAGGAACTCAATGGCACTACACACTGGTTCACTGGTGCTCTATTAGATAGAGACAAGCGATTAACTGGAGTCCAAGAACTTGATGAGGATCATAAGAGCAAGCCAGAGGTTGGTTAGCAGTCTTGGGAGTGAGTGGAGGCTTGGAGGGAGCATGAACGCAGCTGGTGAATATCGGAGAGTTGTCAGACCAGGTTATCACGATCAGGTGTTTGCAAACAGCAGTTTATGGAGATAATCTAATGTTCACTAGTAATAATCTTGCAGAAAACCTCTGGCCTAATATACTCCACAGCTGATTAACAAATAGAAGTTCGGCGTAGGAAGGACCTTTCAAATGGAGAAACTCTGTCCTGGGGCAGAGCAGGAGAAAGGATTTACCCCAGCAACTCCACCTGTAGCTTCAAAACAAGGAAAAGGTTAACAAACAGCAGATTTCCAACCAACCAGAGGCCCCATGTCATGGTGGTTGTATCACAGCCAATATCAGACAACTCTTGAGCAATAGGCTCATGATGTAATGTAAGAAACTTCAGTACACCACAGCTCTAGTTCCCCATGTTGGCACACAAATCAGATCCTGATAACAATTTGGTGTAAACTAATATTACACTGGGTAAAGCTACATATTTAAAAAAGAGATTTATAATCAGTTAGCACGTTAATTACTACTTAAATCAGAGAGCAAAAAAATAAGCAACCTAAAAATCGCATCGTGGCACAACTCTTATAAGTGACAGAGACCATTCAGTAGAAGGATTTTCCAGTACGTGTTCAAGAAATTATAAAGTGCCTGACTCTGACCTCCTTTTGTCTAAAACATTATTTTTCCAGCACTTGAAGTCTTTGGAGTGTTTTCTTTTCATGTAGCACTCAGTGTTTGTTCCTATGTAGGCCAAATCAGCATGAAACTGGAAAGCTTCCAGAAAGACAAAAATAGAAAAAAAACAACTTCTGTCTCTCCTAATTCACTTCCTGTTTTTCTGCTCTTAAACTTCGGTATATTCCATTTAAAGCACAAGAAAAAAGAATAATTGCCCACAACACTTTTTGACTTCCAATTAAAAAGCCCTTGTCTCATTTTGTGTGAAATTTCTCATCACATTCCACAAGAGGATGAGCACCAGTGTAAGAACCACAAATACAAAGCATAATGAATCAAACTCCTTTTTATGAAACAGGCCAATGAACATAGTTCATCTCTTATTATTGGCTTCTGTTATGCTTTCCCACACTTTGTCTGGTGTGAAATTGGAGTTTGGTTGGTGGATAAACCCCAAGTCCAGTTTAGCATCGGGGGAAATAACTCACTTTTAATACTTTGCACTTTTGTTTTGATCTGCTGGCCTCTGCTCCTGCTGTTTCTGAGCTTTCCTGCTCTTTGTGGATTTAGCCAGTAGATAAGCACATATTGCACAAGCTATCACCTTGGCAGCTTTTGGATCGCTAGTCAGCACAAAGTTAATATAAAGGCTGAGGTGGGAAGTAATGAAGTACAAATACTTGTACTTAAGTTGAGTCTTAAGGTACAGGCATGTTTTTTGACTATCTATTTTTTTTGCCAACTTTTTTAACTTCACCTCATTTTCAAAACATATCTCTACTTTCTATTTCTTGCAATTTCCCGGAAAGCTTGTTGCTTTAGCTTTAGGACATTTGAGGGGAGCTGTTTCCAGTTTGAATGTAAAAGTAGAAAACAATAACTCACTGGTGCTTATTGCACAAGACAAGCTGGGAAACATATACATATCTATCTATCTATCTATCTATATATATATATATATATATATATATATATATATATATATATATATATATATATATATATGTATATAAATAAAATTTATGCAGCATTTATAGTAATATACTCGGGGTTAAAGTGGGTCAGGCCATCTGGAATTGTTGCATGCATGCCAGTGTGCATGCACACATAATTTGTTATTTGTTTCTAAGGCTATTTTATGAGAGCGACCAATTTAAATTATTTAACTATAACTGAAAAAAAATGATCAAATGTCACACTGAATCATCTGTTTTTACAAACTGCTTACAGTATTGTGTTTGCATTTTCTCCTTTCTTTACTGTGGGTCACTGCCCGCTCTCTCTCTGATTTTGATACTATCAACATTGAGTTAATGTCAGAATTATGGATATATCTGACATCTTAGGTGAAGGAGGATTCATCCAGTGGAAGTCTGCTTTATGACAAACTCTTCCACCATATCACCCTGAAATCTTGCAGAAGAACAAAACATTTACTGTGAGACACTGTCCATGAAGTTATACAGTAACTGTGTGTGCACATCACCATTGTCTTTTCTCTCTGTATGCCAGGTATTTCTTAAAGTTAGTATTTCTTCTTTTACTACATGAAAGTAATTTGAGGCATTGCAGAGCTGTATCACTGTAATTGTGTACATTATGAACTGATGTCTAACAAAAAGAAAATGCGAAACACTGCAAATCCATCAGCTCACTTAAAAAAAACCAAAAACGCCTGCAATCATCTTATCATGTGGCTCCCCTGTAGCACTCTGAAGGGAGAATTTCTTAAAAATAAATATTTAATGAAGCCACCTGCAAAAGTAGCTTCGTCCATTTACTAACACTTAGCTCCACAGCAAAACCCTCTCTTGGCATTAAAAAGCTACTGTCGGGATTTAATGTTTTATTTAATGCATTGCCAATTTGGGGACTGGAAGGCGAGGACACAGCAGGTATTTTGGTGGCTTGCCTTATTGCATGTGTATTTTTAGGAGTTTCCTTTTTACAACATACAAATTTAGCAGGATAATGTATTAATGATTTGTACAAATGTGATTTGCTAAGGTTTGCAGCCCACAGTTTAACCCTAAACTTAATGCTGAAAACAATATTGTATTTTAGCTTTGGGGTTTATGATAGTTGGGGCATTCATCTATTGGGAGTGTGTTGTTCTGATGGGCTTATGGTTTACAGCTGTGAGTGCAGTGTCCTAAAACTTTTCAGTCATCCCTCATCCAACATGTTTAGAGCTTATTGCCTTGCTGCTCCTCAGTAATGATGCTAGTATTTTATTGGTAAATGGACTGGTTCCTATAGAAATTGAGCCTCAAAGCACTTTATACAATATGCCTGACTCAACCATACACAAACATTTACACTCTACACATAAGTGTTTTCTATCTGATGAATGCATCAGAGAGAGGTTGGCTTCAGTATCTTGCTGAAGAATACTTTGTTATGCAGACTGTAGTAGCGAGGAACTGAACCAGGTCCACTAGTCTTCCAATTGGTAGATGATCTGCTCAACCTGCTGACCTACAGCCATTAAAAACCAAGCCAAACTGAGCTAAACTGCAGTTCAGGTTTTTAGCTGCTTTTCCGCACTGAGATCGGTACATAAATGTCTTTGCATGTCTCAGCAGTTCACACAGAAAGTGATTTTGTTCTTTTGTTTTTTACTTCTCTCTGACCCATACATGCCACATTGAAATCAAAATGCAACTGTTAACATGACTGTCTTAGTGTGTCAGATTTTATAAGTACATGCAGTTTCTCACAGCTTGCAAAGAAAACCAAGGCAAAGTGTGCATTTACAAAAAATGGCACCTAACTATATGCTTTAGCAAAAAGGAAAGTTTGAAGCCTAATCTTAAAAGTAGAGATAGTGTCTGTCTCCTGAATCCAAACTGGAAGCTGGTTCCACAGAAGAGGGGCCTGAAAACTGAAGGCTCTGCCTCCCATTCTACTTTTAAATACTCTAGGAACAACAAGTAGGCCTGCAGTGTGAGAAGGAAGTGCTCTAATTGGGTGATATGGTACTACAAGGTCATTAAGATAAGATTGGGCCTGATTATTTAAGACCTTGTATGTGAGGAGCAGGATTTTGAATTCAGTTCTGGATTTAACAGGAAGCAAATGAAGGGAAGCCAAAACAGGAGAAATATGCTCTCTTTCTAGTCCCTGTCAGGACTCTTGCTGCAGCATTTTGGATTAATTGAAGGCTTTTCAGGGAGGTTTTATCAGGACATCCTGATAATAATGAATTACAGTCGTCCAGCCTGGAAGTAATAAATGCATGAACTAGTTTTTCAGCGTCACTCTGAGACAGGATATTTCTAATTTTAGAGATGTTGCACAGATACAAGAAAGCAGTCTTACATATTTGTTTAATATGTGCATATTAAATATCCTGGTCAAAAATGACTCCAAGTGTCCTCACAGTGTGAATTATCTGGCTTCATGGATAGATAAAGTTGGGTGTCATCTGCATAGCAGTGAAAATGTTGCTATGCCTTCTGGTGATACTGCCTAATGAAAGCATGTATAATGTAAACAGAATTGGTCCTAGCACTGAACCCTGTGGAACTCCATAATTAACCTTACTGTGTGAAGAGGACTCTCCATTTACATGAACAAATTGACTGTTTAATTGCTGCCAGTTAATTACTGTCTTATTAAATAAAAATAAATTTGCAGTATAGATGTTTGATGGCTTTTAAAGTAATGGTTTAACTACTGCCAGCTTGAAGGCCTGTGGTACATAGCCCATTAATAGAAATAGATTAAAAAAATAATTACTGGTAGGACTTCTTTGAGTAATCTTGTAGGAATGGGATCTAAAAGACACGTTGATCACAGTGATGTTTCTAACTGTATGGAAGGCTTTTTTTTTTATAAAGCAGCAAACTATTTTTCCAGGCTAAACGATGACCTTCTAAACTAGTGAGACACCATTTCCTCTCCAGCTCACGAGTTACCTGCTTTAATCTGTGTGTTTGAGAATTATTCTTCTGAGGCGACTTTTGTTGTGATTTGGCGCTATGTAAATGAAATTGAATTGAATTGATTTGAGGCTTTCTTTTTCAGAGGACCTACAGTATCCAGAGTCGTACCCAGCGAAGAAGTAAAATCATTATGACATGAATAATGAACTCGCTTGACAGTATGTTTTAAAAAGATGACATATATATTAAATTACTCATTGAAAGTATTTTGAACTCTAAATTATGGACAGCTACACCAGGGGAGTCTATGAATCCAGAAAGCCAGAAAGAACCACAGCAGGCCCTTAACCACAATGCTACTTTGAACCAGGCAATGATGCTTGCATACTAACATGCTATATTACTATGATTTTGCTCATTTACAAGCCACCTCCACAATCCAACTTCCTGCTGAGATCCAGCTCTCTATGCACCATTTGTTATTTGAACCCTAGCACCAGTCTTGGGAATTCCTCATTCTGCAGCATGCCAGGGGAAAAGTGAAGCTTAGTGGGTACGACCATGGGTAATAAACAAAACAATGGACACAAGTGACTATAAGGAGTTACTTTTTTTAGATGATGAAAACCGCAGGAGTGGGTGCTGTGGCTCGGGCTGTGCAAGTCTTCTGCTAATAAAACGTTTTGTGGATTGATTACAGACTCCTTAGTAAGATACTGAACTTTGACTTGCACTGGTATGTATGAAAAAGTGGTCAGTGAGGGAAGTGTTACATGAACAACTGTTCTGACCCCATCTGCTTTTGGTAATGAATGTGGAGTGCTGTCACTATCTCTTATTTTGTTTCCTATAGATATATATATATATTTTTTTTTTTTCCAGTGGTTCAAACTTTTCGAAAGGGTTCTCTTACTTAATTTTCTCCTTCATTCATAGGATAATTGAGAGATAAGAATGACTTCCTTTAGGTATGGGCACACGCACATTGATAAACAGAAGTTTTTTAAAGTCCATGGATGACTGCTTTTCATCTATCAGGAAGAGCAATAGAACAAAAGAAACTGGGATAATAATATCTAAGTGCAGTCTCTAATTGGACTGGAAGAAACAAGACAAAATACGCTCTTCTATAATCTAACTTAATCCCTTTCTCCTCTTGTTTAGTTCTTTATTCTTTTATCTTTCCTTTCACTGGCTACTGGCTACCTTTAAACCTACATAACAGAAGAGTTACTGCCGACGCAATTAAGAAAATGATGTGATTAAAGTGGTGATACTCATAACCTTCTATTTTTGGAGTCTAAACATAAAAGTCTTGTGTGCTGCAGTCCACACAACCAAACTCTTTGGAACTCTGAAGCGACGGCGAGTCCGCAGAATGTTGGCAACTGTCACACTATATGTAAAAGTCCCTAACGTTACCACCAGGTTGCAACACCTGGTAACCCCACTCTCTAACTATGTGATGCGATTAGAGCTGACGTAGGAACGAACTGCTCTTGTGTATTTTAATAGCCTTTTAATCAATTTCACCCCTCCAACTGCCACTTTAAAGTCGTTCTTCTCCACAACTATTTTTTTAGATCTGAATGTTTTTGATGTATTGTAATGGTGCTTCCATCACCACCTGCATCCGCCTCACCCGTTGATCCTTCACCTCCACCGGTACCAAACCAAAGACCTCATCATCCAAAAAACCAGGAGGAGAGGGAAATTTGACTACCGAGGCGCGTCCATCCATATTGTCGAGCCAGCAGGCGTAGTACAAGGACATCATGATGGAGCTCTACAAGTGAGGTTTGAAGGCGGCTCATCTCTTCAAAGCCCGGCTTCGAATAACGCAGTCCAGCGGCGCCATAAAGTTTTTCAGCTCCATGGATGATGCTCAACAGTACACTAAGATGCTCCCAAAGTCTCCAGAGCCTCATAAAACAACATTACTAACTAAACACTGACATTATTTTCAGGTAACAAACATTACACGTACACACAGAGGGCACAGTCTGGATTCACTAAGACACTGCTCTCCTCCTTGAAGTGCAGTTATATAGTTTGAATATAGAGTGTTATACTACTGAAAAACTTAATTTTATGTTCCCTTTGATTCCATAATTTACCTGGTGAATAAGAACCTCAATAATATTTATCTGACTGTGGGCTAACAACATAATACCTGTTGCATGGAGATTGGGAGCTTCATTTTATTTATCCTTGCTGTTTATTTTAAGTTTATTTTAATCTAGTTTTTTTTTTGTTTTTAAATTGAATATATTTGCACTCTGCTTTGAATTGTTCCAGTCTTGATATTTAGACTTGGTGTCCAATACACGGTTTTTTCAGCTTACTATTCTATGCCTAACTGGAGCAGTGGTTGGATTGTTTCAACACTTTAATTCTGTTGCATTTGAAGAGCTTGCTGCTTGTTTTTTCTGGCAGACATTCTAGTTGGGGGAGGGTAAGGGTCACTACCAAGAGTCTCACACATCTACTCAACTTTCTTTTTACCTGTTCTGGACTAATTCCCACCTACTGCATAATTATTCCATCCCTATCATTTAAGGCAAGTCTGCACATTCTCTTTGTTCTAGGAATCAAATGAGTCAGCATTTAAACTTTCTAAGATGGAATGTTAAAGGTTTAAAAGGTTCATCCATTTGAGAGAAGGAAGGTTTTCTTAAGCACTATAACACTGATGTGGCTTGCCTGGAGCTCTGATAATAGCTGTTTCCTTTCACGGTGGAGGGGCCAGCGCTTCCACTCACTGAGAGGTCTTTTTACTGATCAGCCAGAATATTCCCATTGAGGCTCCATTGTTGTAGTCAGTGAGAAATTGTGCAACACTGGTTGCTCTAGTGTTTATGGTCCTAACAGAGATTGATGGGTAATTTTAAGACTTTAATTGTCGGCCTAGTTCTAGTTCGCTTACCTGTTAAGAGTAAAGTAAAAGCAAATCTGCATTAGCCATTCAAGCCTTTTCATCTCAGTATGGAATCATAAACTAATGCAATGAAATGAATGAATTTCTTGCTAAGCTAAGCCTAACATTCCTGAAATTCCACCAGAACTTAAAACAAGGTTGGTTGAACCAATTTCTCAGTCAGACGTTTCCTCAGCCATAGCTTCTGGCAGCTGCTCAGGTACGGATGGTTATCCTGCAGAATTTTTCAAACACTACATTACTGTCTGCACAACGTGGTACAACCCTCACTGACTGCTTTAATCTCTCCCTCTGTCATGTTACGAAGCCTGTATCACACTTACTGCAAAACAAGGAAAAGATCCAATGGAACATGCCTCTTTTTTGACCGATTTCTCTCTTGAACACAGACACCAGAATATTAGCCAAGATTCTTGCCCATAGACTAGAAACAGTTCTCCCCACAATTAAAAGACCAAACAGGCTTCATTATATTTCAACATAAGAAGGCTACTTAACATAGTTTCCAGCTCTGCATGTTCTGCTCAATGTGTTGTCTCTCTTGATACTGAAAAGCCTTTGATTGAATTGAGTTTCACTATCTTTTTGCAGTCCTTGACAGATTTGGATTTGGAGCAAAATTTACTTCATTGATTAAACTACTGTACTCTCAGTCGTCTGCTACAATACAGACTAATGTCCAATTGTCGCCAGGGAAGCCCTCTCAGGCCTCTCAGGCCTCTGCTTTTTGATCTGGCCATAGAACCCCTTGCCATTGCCTTTTTGTAGTTGCAAAGAAGTATCTGGGATTTGGAGAAACAACACAGAGCACAAGGTCTCGCTTGACGCAGATGATCCTCCTGCTTTTTCTTTCCAAGCCATTAACCTTACTGCTGTCTGCACTGAATCTTCTTAGACAATTTTCCCAGCTTTCAGGATATAAACTGAACTTCAATAAAAGTCAGCCTTTTCCCTTCTGTAAAGCAAATATGTTAGACTTCACTAACTTAAAATAAATAAAAACTAAAAATAAGAGTCCTGTTATTTGCATATCTTATTTGTATTTTAACATGACTCCCAACAGCACAGATACACAAAATAGCGTAATAAAGGGAAACTTTCGACTGCCTGTGTGCGTGCATACCTGCTAATCAGGCAGGCACACCACTAAATTTTCCCCTAGCTTTTTTCATAATGGCTTCAAGTGGCCATTAGAGGAACAGTAGTGTGGTTAGTGTAGTTGTATTGTAAATGGACTGCTTCTTAGATAGCACTTTACTGATACTCAAAGCTTTTTGTACAACTTGCCTCATTCAAACACATAATGTGGCAAACAGTTAAGAATTTCCTGCATACTATATACCGTATTTGTCTTTATTGCCAATAAATATATTTAGACACTTTCTCTCCTACCTGCCTGACTTCCAACAGGTTTTCCCAAAGGATCACATTGGTACATTCTTTCATTCAGATCACTTGAACCTTCGTGCAGGGCTAAGAATCTAATGAAGCCAAGAGGATTGGGGAGAAAATTCAGCCCTGCTGAACCTGTTAGAACCCCAAATTTCCATAATTCACTATATTTCCTAGGATGTTGACAAGAGCCTGTCCTCTGTAAGGTACCACCACAAGGAAGAGAATGTTGTGTGAACTCATACAGTATTGTGGAAATGGTCAATTCCTGCTTGGCGATGGACATTGCTACATCTCCAGCTAATTGGTTGATGAATAGTGCTTGGGACTGTGACATAACCAATGTAATGTGTTATGAGACCATTGCACAGGGAAGCGTCAGCTGTATACATGTAATATAAGGAGATGGATGCTTTCTTTTGGTTTGAAATTTAAATAGTGGCCATTAGAAAGTCATCAGAATGATGAGCTGCTGTGTTGTAAAATTACGCAACTGTACATATGGCCAAATGGTGACTGTTGTGCTTTCTAAAGTGGAAGCAGCATCAAGGAGCAGAGGTCACAAAGCTAACTTTACCTTCAGCAACATAACAAATATATGTGCTTGTATCACCACAGAATTGCTATACTGGCAAGTTATAAGACAAATATGCCATTGTAGTTATCCATCGTAGTACTGCTGCTATATTACACATCTTAGGCGTGCCAGGGGCTGTAGCTGCATAGTAACTAGTGATGTGTCGGCTGCGAAAGAAACGGCTCATAGAGCCGGCTCTTTGAAGTGAACGACGTGAGCCGGCTCCTTATTGGGAGTCGTGCTTTTTTTTCTTTCGCTCACCCTCTCTCTCTCTTGCACTTTTTTTTGCTTCACTCTGCACGTGAGCGTTGTGCTTGCGCTGTGCAGAGGGGGGAGGGGCGGTAGTTACAGCGCAGTAGCACAGGAACAGAGCGGAAGGGAAAGAGACAGAAAGAGAGCCAGGGACAACAACAAGAGACAACATCGTCACATTAGAAAGGTATAGTAATCATCCACAACTATTTTTATTTTTAGTTGCGGATGATAAAGGATTCAGAAAGTTTATTCATGCAGTGAATCCTATGTATGCAATTCCAAGCAGGAAAACGCTCTCTCCAAAAATCAACCCAGGCCTATATGACAGAGAATGTGCATTTTCTTTTTGTTTTGCATATTTTAATTTATATTTTATTGTGTTGTGGATTGCAGTGTTTTGTGTTGTTTCACTTTAAATTTGTTTAAAAGGAGAAAGCTGAAAATTTAAATAGTTAAAAGTTGAAATGTAAATAGTTAGTTTTTGTATTTTATAGTTTATTTATTACATTTTATGTGGAGTGAATAAATAAAAGTATATTTACGGTGGCCCCTAGACACACAGCACGTACAAACTCCAAAACACACACAAATTCTGAAGCACGTACATATAAATGTATATAAATAAAACCACATTTTTTTACATCAGTAATTCCTTTTGTGCATAATTTTATATTGTTTTTGATAATAAATTAATGAAAGCAACAATGCAACCTGCAGAGCTGGTTGGGAGCCGAAAGAGCCGGCTCTTTTTAGTGAGCCGAGCCGAAAGAGACGGTTCTCTAAAAAGAGCCAGAAATCCCATCACTAATAGTAACATAGCTAGTCTTTATGTTCTTGTTATTTTAAACAACAGCCTATAAAATGTGACAGTGTGAACTTGACTGGGTGTTATCGTTACATTTCACCAGGAACATCTGTTACATAGTTACAGGTTGCAGGGCTGCTGCAGTTTAGCTAATCCAAACAAACTCTTTATGCCTTTTTATTAAAAAAAAACAACCCAACAGATTCTGAAATACAACAATGTGAAAGCAAGCTTGAAGCTCTTTATAATTTCTTAACTTGTTTGATGTGTAGGTGCGCACAAGAAAGTCCTGAGCAGTGCTGCCCTGTTAATCTCATGAGTTTTATGAATAGAATTTCTGGGCTGAGCCAAATGAATTTAGACCTCGGAGGCTTCAGGATCTCATCTGTGCTTTTTGTGGATGAGCCGGCTCATCGGGTGGTGGCCTGCAGCTCACACTGGGGCTAAGTGTGAAGTGGCAGAATGAGAATTAGCACCTCCAAGTCCAAGGTTCTCAGCAGGAAAAGAGTAGAGTGTTTACTCTGACAAGTTGCTGCCCCAAGTGGAGAAGTTTAGGAATCTCATGGTTTTTTTTCTTGAATAAGTGGAGAGTAGAGCAAGACACTGTAGCTGTCCGCTGTGGTGAAGAGAGAGCTGAGCATAAAAGGAAAGCTGTCAGTTTACTGGTTGATCTACATCCCTTCCCTCACCTGTGATCATAAGCTCTGGGTAACATTGAGATTACAGATACAAGCAGCAGAAATGAACTTTTCCAAAGGGTGCCTGGAGAGAAAGGGAGAGAAGTTCAGTTATTCACAAGGGACTCAGAGTACAGCCGCTACTTCCTGACATCAAAAGGAGCCAGCTGAAGTAGTTTGGGCATCTCATTAGAACGCCATCTGGGTGGCTCCTGGGTGAGGTTCTAAGGCAGGGGTGGGCAAGTCCAGGCCTCGAGGGCCGGTGTCCCTGCAGGTTTTAGGTGTGTCCTTGAACCAGCACAGCTGATTTAAATGGCTAAATTAGCTCCTCAACATGTTTTGAAGTTCTCCAGAGGCCTGGTAACGAACTAATCATGTGATTCAGGTGTGTTGACCCAAGGTGAGATCTAAAACCTGCAGGACACCGGCCCTCAAGGCCTGGAATTGCCCACCCCTGTTCTAAGGGCATGTGCTACTGGGAGGAGGCCAAGGACGCGCTGGTGAAGGTGTGGCTGAGGAGAAGGGACCTGGGTTTCTCTGTTTAGGCTGCTTCCCTTGCAACCCAGCCACAGATAAGCAGTCGAAAATGGATGGATGGTTGGATGGATGCATGTAGTTGTGTAATATGAATTCCCCCCCTAGGGTCAGTTCTACTGAGCAGAAAATGCCAAGTAATTTAGGCCATTAAAGATAATTACACATATTAAACCACGTGAAGGGTGGTCTAAATTTTTGTTATTTAAAAAATGAAATTAGTATTAATAAAAGTCTAAAACTGCAATTATCTCATATAATTAACATAGTCATTGTGGAAATGAGGACACACTATGCATATTGCCTGCCTCTGGATGTCACTCATTCACTCTAGCTAGGAACTCTCTAGAAACTTGCTATTATTATTATTATTATTATTATTATTACCAATTTATATGCCACTATGGCAACCATTCATCCACAAGCACGACAGGGTCAGTGATGTCTCACCGCTGCCAGAGTAATCACACTGACCACACAGGACATCTCTCTCTCTGCTGAGTGGCTATGATGACAGCCAGCCTATATGGGGCAAACTGCTAGAGGCCATCAGTGCAGCCTAATGACAGGCTGCGAGGAGAGCATTCCATTTTCTCTATTTAAAATGGATTTATAGGTGGAAATATAAGTACAAAATTATGGGGCAATATGTTTCTCTCATCTGCTGAAGTAGTTTTTACACTATATATGAACTGCAGCTAAGTGCTTATTTTAAAACTGTGCATAAATTATATTACATGATATTTGAGAAAATGAATTTCTCATTTGAATCACAATGATCCTATTCAAGGCACTCAAAGGGCACCTTAAGAACGCAATACACAAGTAAAAATCAAACAAAACAGCAATGCTGTAAAATACTGTACAATAAATAATGGTACAAAATCTGCAATCTGAGCAATCTGGAGTTTAAAAAAGGACATTTTAAAGTGCATTTTGAGTTGGTTTGAAATTTTGTGTGGAAAATGCAAGCAATGTTGCATGTCTGTGCAAGAGAGGCCTAAACACCTTCCCATAGCCACATATGCTTTGCATTCAGACATTCAGCAAGGTACCATAGCTGTATAAGGTACATGTTACCAATGTACATGTGTAAGGTACAGGTTACCAACTAGCCATGAAATGCCCCAGACACATCTGGCCAGTAAGTGTACTGAACATTATGTAGTTTGTAGCAATGCATTATAGTTCATCTCTGTATGGAAAAAAATCTACAGGTTTACAAATTTCAGACCAGAGTAAACAAACTACAAAATGCCCTATAAGGCAGTGGAAGCGCTGTCATGGTTTGGAGATGCACTTCAGCCAGTGGTTTGTTTGTTTGTTTTTTTCAAAACAGATGGAATTGTGAACACAGAAAAGTACCATCAAATTTGGATCCATCGCTGAACCATTTTCAAAGCATCTAATCGGCAACAGCTTCATTTTTCAGCATGGCAATGATCCCAAACACACTGCCAATGCAGTAAATGCATACCAGGATGGAAGTCCCAGCTGTATATCTGTAATATATGGTTTGGTTTGAAATTTAAATAGCGGACATTACAAAGTCATCAGAATAATTAGCTGTGTTGTAAAATTATACAACTGTACATGTGAACAAATGGTGACTTTTCTGGTATTACAGTGTTCTCCCATAGACCTGTGCAAACTGTTTCTGCCTTATATACTGTATATCCATGTATGCTTGCACATTTTAATAAATCATTGTACCTACACTGCCAGTCAAGTTTGGACACACCTTCTCGTTTAATGGTTTTTCTTTATTTTCATATATGAAATTATGCGGTAAACCAAAAAGTGTGAAATAGCTCAAAACATGTTTTATATTTTAGAGTCTTTAAAACAGCCACCCTTTGCTTTGATTACTGCTTTGCACACTCTTGGTATTCTCTCGATGAGCTTCAGGAGGTAGTCGCCTGAAATGGTTTTCCAACAGTTGGGAAGAAGTTCCCAGATATGCTGAGCACTTTTGCCTTCACTCTGCGGTCCGTCTCATCCCAAACCATCTCGATTGGTTTTAGGTCAGGTGACTATGGAGGCCAGGCCATCTGCCAGAGCACTCCATCACTCTCCTTCTTGGTCAAGTAGCCCTCACACAGCCTGGAGGTGTGTTTGGCGTCACTGTGCTGTTGAAAAATAAATGATGATCCAAAAGGTCTGATGCATACAGTCTCCTCTGAACAGTTGATGTAGAGATGTGTCTGCTACTGGAACTCTGTGCTGCATTTATCTGGGCTCTAATCTCAGGTGCTTTTAATTTGTGATTTCTGAGGCTGGTGACTCGGATGAATTTGTCCTCAGCAGCAGAGTTGACTCGTGGTTTTCCTTTCCTGGGGCGGTCCTCATGTGAGCCAGTGTCACAGTAGCGCTGGGCGTTTTTTGTGACTGCACTCGGGAACACATTACAAAGTTTTTGTAATTTTCCAGATTGACTGACCTTCAGTTCTTAAAGTAATGATGGACTGTCGCTTCTCTTTACTTAGCTGATTGGTTCTTTCCATAATATGAATTCTAACAGTTGTCACATAGGGCTGTCAGCTGTGTACCAACTTTCTGACCAACACAGCTGATGGTCCCAACCCCATTAACCCTTTCACGCATAGTGGTCACAACAGTGTAAAGCCTTTCAAAGGCTGTTTTCTTGTATTTGTGTCAGTGTTGATCGTATACTTGCACATAAACCACTACATTGGACACTGATGTGTCACTCCATTCACTGCCACCTTCTGGTTGTTTAATGTTACTATAGATGTATGATGTGTTTCATTGTAATCATTGTTATTTCAGGTGACTATGTCATGAAGCTCATTAAGAGAAGGCCGAGGGTTGGCAGTGCTGCCAGCAAAGTAAAGGGTGGCTGCTATAAGGACTGACTATAATGTGCTCATATCAGCTGTTGAAATCTAAAGTTGACATTGCTGGATTATGTTGAACTTTGTGATGGTCACTGGTGGAATTAACACTTTATTTGCATCACATACACACTCACTCAACTCACAGGAGAAATATTACTTATAGCTGTAAAGAACATTTACTTATAATTACTGCAAAGGGTGATAAAACAATGCAGTGAAAACAGGAAGAAGTCAAAATGTTTAAAACAGCCTTCTTGGTAGTCACTGGTTAAGGAATTACCATCACTGTTTATCTTGCGAAGGCGCAAGCTGCAGGAGCTGGTGTGCCTTCAACAAAGCTGTCTGCCATTGCCATTATAAGACACACAAACAAACAGAAGGGATAAGTGGGGTGGTGGCATAAATACCCAGAGGTGAACAGAATAAAAAGTTGGGAAAGGAACAGATTAAAATGTAATAGAAAAGAAGAGATCAAAGCAGAAAAGAACACAGAGGGGTGACTCTTATAAGAGCCTTTGGGTTCACTTTAAAAAAAAAAAGATTCTGTAGGTTGTGATAAGGTAGTAAAATGGTTGGGGAGAAGAGCTGCAAAGTAAAAGATTTATAAAACCATTAAATGCAATCTCATAACTCGGCTACTGTAAAACTCTGAACTTCAAATTGTCATGAGGTGCTGTATGAAGTTAGAGTTAGGACACAAATGCATGATTTGGGAGCAGGACTAATCTTAAAGGCAGTGTGATTGCTGGACACAATTTAACTCACATTAATAATGAAGAAGTCTAAAAACAAGCAGATTTGCAGGACTTCTTTTGCGTAGAAAAATAAAATAACAGTCAAGTTTCTTTATCAAGGGAACTGTACTATGTCACTTCCCATGAGTAACCATTCCATAGTTGGTGGTTCCTGGGTTGTTCCTGAACATCCTAGGCTCAAGCCTGAGATGAACCAATGCTAATATCTTCAGTGAAGCAAGTTTTACATCACCATGGACTGACCAAGAAAAAAACCCCAATTGCCTCAAAATTTACACCGTCAAGCTCCCCTGAAATCTGCAGCTGCCCACATCAACCAGAGAAATGCCTTCTGGATAAAAGTTTTATGGTCATATGAGACAAAAATACAATACCAGCTGTCAAGCATGGTGATGGGAGCATCATGTTCTGGGGTTATTTTGTTGCCAGTAGTACTGATATATTGCACTGGGTGGATGAGATAATGAAGAAGTAGGACTTCATCTGAAATCAGATGCTACATGGTTAAAACTTGGACACAGTTGTGTGTTCCAGCAGGGCAATCATCTCAAACACAAATGACAAAAATAGGAATGGATAAAGCACAGTGTTCATATTAGCTGTACTGTGACACAGGTCGGCACTGTGAGAATAGAATAGAACCCTGAGGTACACCACAGGTTACAACACCAACTGCTAACACTGAAAGAAAGACTTATTAGTCAAATAAGACTAGAATCAATTAGTGCAACAAATACCGATACATCGATGAGCTCACAAGATGTGAGATCCGCATGTTGTGGTCCACTGTATTATCAGTAAGATCTCAAGTACAGTGGAGTCACTAGGATCAACAATACATAAAAGGTCATTAAAAGGTCATTAAAAACCCTTGAAAGAGTAGCTTCTTTGTAATTAAATTTGGAGTCAGACTGAAAAACCTCACCAAAAACTACAACTGCTGGAAAACCAATTTCTCTAACACTTTAGATGCTTTTGATAGAGAGAGAAGGGTCTAAAATCTGATGGACAATTTATTATTTTTCGTTTTTGGTGAGAGAAGATAAAATTCCATGTTAACAGTTGGCTGGTACCATTCCTCATGACTAAACAAGCATTCATAATTGTTAAAATTGATGACACAATTACATGAAAACGTGTATGTAAACAGACGAGAGCGAATAATGCCAAATTTACATTAGTAGGCTTCAACCTGTCAACAATATTAGTTGTTGAGCAGAAAATCATTGTACAATGTAGTCCTGAGAAGTGAGATCCTATGAATGAAAACATTTTAGAAAGCTGTCACAGTACAGGAGACATACTTGGAAAAACAGATGTTGTTAAGGTCATGCTTGATTGTACTGAAGAGGAACTTCAGTCTATGGGAATGAGAATAAAGCAAATTGGAAAAGTGTTTTTTGTTTGTTTGTTTTTTTTCTTGAGGCCCTGAAAACCTCCCGATATCTGTTAAAATTATTTTTTCATAAGACACCAGAATTTATTTATCCCCCTTCCTTTCTGCTCTCCTACATTGTTGACAGAGCGCCCGAGTAGACTCATTTAGCCAAGGCTGATGTTTTAATTTAGGGCACTAAGATCTCAAAGGAGCAACAGAATCAAGGATAACAGTGCAAATATTGATAAAAGAATTTAAGGACTCTTCTGCATGAACATGAGATTTAAGGGGTGGAACTAAATAGTTCAGCTTAGTTTCTATTTGCTATAACAAACTTGTCAGCAGTAGTCAATGTAAAAAACAAAAACAAAAAACTGGACGCTACCACAAGTTTAGAATAGGGTCAAATATAACACAAATATAACACTCTTAAGATACCAGAGTCTACCAGATTGCTAAAGTCAGATTTTGTCATGCTTGACTGTTGCCAGGTGGTGTCACTGGTACCTACATGAGCAATAATTATATTGACTGAATTGGGGAGTGTAGTTAGAAGGGATTTGAGTTCAACTGGCATAACGGACACTGGAATTACTGTGTTTAATAGACAGTAGGTTCTGCTGGCATTTCCGGTGGATGGTTGGTGGACTTCATAGGTGAGGCAGAGTGGGCAAGTGCACCTATAGGTGAGCTGCAAATCTGGTAGTTGGAGAGAGGAAGAGCATCATTCTCTGTTTTTATTGCCACCTGTGGTGCAGTGATCAGCACAGTGGAACAGGTCAAGTCACCTTGCGGTGCCATCGTAGAGTAGCGGCCCACAACACATGTTGCTGGATGAATGGCTCTGACCACGGAGCTTAAGGGAATCGAAGCGTGTGTTACTTCCAGAGATCAAAGCAAAGATCCCAGCCGGAACCCGTCCTTCGTCCACCACTGCACCAAACTAATTGGACTGAGTTTCAATGAAATTATTTCCTTGGTTAATGGTTGTTTTAGCGTGACTATCGTTTTAGCTTGTTCCACAGCAACGTTGGTGAAACTGTGAAGAAGTTCTGCTTTTTGTTTGAAGTCCAAGACCTCCACATGTTGTCCTTTGGACTGGATATATCCTCAGTTGCATTTTTTACTGGAGGCACTTTTCAAACATATATCCTTTAGATAATTCATAGGCTTCTTCTGAAATCCCTCATTTAATCATTTTAAAACAAATACCACTGGAAACATCTTGTCTGTTCTGTAGAACAATGGTTCTTGTACAGATGCAATGAGTCTTACACACAATGGTTTCTTCTGAAGAGATGAATTTCACCACTGTACTGTAACAGAATGCCAAATGCAAAACTGGAAGTGCTTAGAGATGACAGCAACTTGGCCAAAATGTGGTAGACCATTTAAGTTAGAGAGTGGCATTGGAGAGTGCTAAGGCACATAGTGCTTAAACATCACAGATGCTCTGTTCACTCTGCAGAGTTCCAAGCTTACTTGGGCATTAACATTAGCACAAAAACAGTGTTTTGGGAGTTTCATGGAATGGGTTTCTATGGTAGAGCAGGTATGTGTAGGTATGATTCAATTTAGTTTTATTTATACAGCGCCAAATCACAACAACAGTCACCTCAAGGCACTTTATATTGTAAGGTAGACCCTACAATAATACATACAGAGAAAAACCAAACAATCATACGATCCCCTATGAGAAGCTCGTTGGTGACAGTGGGAAGGAAAAACTCCCTTTTAACAGGAGGAAACCTCCAGCAGAACCAGGCTCAGGGAGGGGCGGGGCCATCTGCTGGGGTGAGGGGAGGAAGACTGGGTAATAAAAATATAATGTGTAGTAATTTGTAGTTGACCCAGTACTTATGTCCGTACAGTATACTAAATACTGGACAAATCCAGTCTTCA
Source organism: Perissodus microlepis (assembly GCF_051167445.1). Taxonomy (NCBI): domain Eukaryota; kingdom Metazoa; phylum Chordata; class Actinopteri; order Cichliformes; family Cichlidae; genus Perissodus; species Perissodus microlepis. Next base: position 3,141,691 of record NC_140465.1, read on the forward strand.
TGCTCAGCTAAACTAACTAGTGGGTGACTACAGGCTGCTTTGCAAACGTGAGGACATTATCAGTCTAATTCAGGTTAAGAATGTGTATTTTTGCTATATAAGTGTATTTTCTCAGAACTATTAAGAACAGTTGTAGGACAGAGGTCTCAGGTTTTGGTCCACACACAACTATATTTAAGTATCTTGCTAGAGATATTCAAAGTGAGAAAATCCACACTGCCGCCTGTTCTGTTCTGTTTTTTCATTCTTTTCCCCTCAACTTTCATATCATTGTTGTTGGAGTATTTTGTTTAATGTCAAAAATGTCCTTGCATAAAACAAAATGAGAAGGCTTTTGTGTGCAATTTTACATGACTCTGTTACTGTAGAGTAATTGTGATTTTGTTTGTGTTATCTTGTCTAACATATGTGGGAGTGGGAAACCCACATTAGGCAGTGAAAAACTAAAGTGGTTGGACGACAAAAAATATGTGGGAAAAGGCCTGCTGAGACCCCTCCCCACCTTAAAACACACACACACACTCCATGATGTCGTCCACATTTAACTTATTTTCTTCATCTGTGTTGTAGTGACCTGTTTTGCCATGCACAGGCTTCTGTGACGTTACTGCAGTTTAACCACAGCTAGGCTGTAGTAGCAGCAGCAGGAATGTGAATAGGAGGTTCTGTGACAGTCGAGAGAGGCTCAAGGTATCTTCAATATCCCACATGACCTTGCAAGATTCATTATCAGAACTGCCCACAGACACTCATGTATCACTGATAACTTTCTTTGTTTAAGTGAGAGGGCCAGCAGAGACGGATTAAAAAGAAAACCAAACTGAGATGAAATTGTCAGAAGTGTTGGAATTAATACTTGTTTCAAGCCAAATCTTTGAGTTTTACCTGCCCTCATGCAGCTACGGTTACGTGACTGGGTTCATAAAAGAACCAGCAGAAGGGACAATGGACTAAATGAAGCAAAACCAGTTTAAGGTCACAGAAAACAGTCTCTCAAAGATAATATATTCTTTGTTTGTGTGGAATCTTCCGACTATCCCTCCTGCATAATGTAGTGTGCATGTGTAGCGGTGTGTTGGTGCCTGTGTACGTTGTCACAGTTGTTTATGGCAACATCTTTGAATCTCAGCTGGCGTTTTAATCACAGTGCAGCATCAGACAGAAGCGCAGCTTTGAGTGGATGGAACGAATCGCTATGTCACACTGTGAGGTGGAGTGTGACCTGCAACCACAGGGAATTATCAAGAGGATGATAAAGGTTTCCCCACTTCTCTATCTGGCTTCAACTTGTCTTGAAAAACTTTTAATTATGCACTTTTCTTTGTCAGGGTGTAATTTGCTTGCACACAGATCTCAGATATTTCAGACTAGGACCAGGAGGATTATGGGCCCCAAACTAGACAGGTGTGGTTTCATGATGTCTCTATAATTAAGACGGTGTGCATCTATGCACAAAATAAGATGATCTCAAATTGAGCGGCCTGATGATATTACACTTTCTTGAAGACGTTTCATCCAAGAAGCTTCTTCAGTTCTAAGAGCAATTGGTGGAGAATCCCAGATTTTAAGACCTATGGGAGTGTCCCTAAGAGGGTCATGGACCCCCTATTGATCCTCTGCCTAATAACAGGAGCCAAGGTGTGAAAACGGGTGTTTCGGGTAAACCCACTGTGAGACCTTGTCACAACCTATCATGTGATTCACTGAGGTCAAATGACCTAGGATGTAAGTGGGTGTTAAGGCGCTGGGAAGAGTCTCAAAACGGGATTATAGATGGCAGACAGTTGGTGTCGTAAGCCACCACCTCTGTTAACTGGGTTGATAAGAATGATATGAGAAATCTGAAAGAGATAAGCAACCGCTTCAATATGGTCCATTTAACTGGAAAACCAAGGAAACAAGCAAATACACGCTTGAATAATTATTTTACTGATGCAGTAAACCAGCGGTCCCCAACCTTTTTTGCGCCACGGAGCGGTTTATGCCCGACAATATTTTCATGGACCGGCCTTTAAGGTGTCGCGGATAAATACAACAAAATAAAACTAGTACCGGTACCGAAAAAAAGAAAATTTATTCATAACACACGTGAAAAGACCAAGGAAAACCGAGTAAGCGATAAAAACGATAACAAAATAACGCTGAAAAACGATAAAAACCCTGAAAACCATACATTTCACACCTGAGCCTCAACTCTCGCGGCCCGGTACCAAACGACTCACGGACCGGTACCGGTCCGAGGCCCGGGGGTTGGGGACCGCTGCAGTAAACTGCTCAGCATTTCATGACATAGTCCCAAAACCCAATACTTAAATCTGTCAAGAGGCTTGAAGGAGCTAGGTTGGACTGAAATTATTTCATGTGATGATGTTACAATAAATAGTCAGACACCCTCTATTCCTAAATTAAAGATGTTATGTTATTCAGAATCAGATGTGGCCGCTATTATAGACAAATTTAAAAAAAAATCTGAAGTTAAAGATGTGTATGGTTTGAATATTTATTTTAGAAATGCTCACAAAGATTCTTTGATGTTTCCAAAAACACATATGATTAATCTATCACTCAGGTTTCCATGTTGTTCCAACAACATGGAACTCCAATTTACAAACTGGGGAATAAATCAGATCTTAAAAATGACCTATTAGTATATACTAATATCCTGAAAACATGGTTGTTAGTTGGAGGCAGATAGATTGTAAGTATAGTAAATTCATGAAAAAGCAACAACAAAGCATCACTTCCAGCAGTTTACAACAGGGCACAAGCTGAGAAAAGGGCACAGAGCCTTTGCTCTAGCAGGTGATTTCTCTCTGTGAGAAATGACTTCACATTTTATTTTCTAATCTTAATGAAATTTTAATACAATTGCCAAGATTGTTTTGTAATTCATCACTGAATGAAAAGTGCTCTTTCCTCTGAGACAAATTCGATGACAGGTTGACTTCTGGTTGGAAACAATCATGGTGACGGGCCTCCTGAGCCACCAGAATTCCTCTTTTATCCTCTCCTATATCTGACAATGATAACTTGTAGGAATCAGCTCCTGGGCCAGTAAACAGCTGCTGAGATTAGTCACTGTAATGGAAAGTTACTGGCGATAAAAGATTCAGCAAATTGACTCTTACTCTATAATTGTGTGATTAACTTAATGTTAATATAAATTAAGAGAAAGTCAGAAATTATGTAGTCTGCTTAATGAAGCATTTATGAAGACAGAAATAGGAAATCCTGCTATTTCCAAAGCTTTACATAGAAGCTGTGTAGACATGCAGTGTAATGAAAGAGTATTTTCCCCCTGCCTGATTAATTAATTCGTTTTTGTGCATCTTTATGGCTGTTATTTTCTTATTTTTGATTTATTCTCTTATTTATTTTTAAAGGACACTAAAAATTTAGCATAGGCTGAAATTGGGAAGTAGTCAGATTTTCCCAGAGAACAGTAAACTATAGCTTGATCTGAATGATTCATACTTAGTTTTAAGTATTATTCTTTTATTGTGAGACATATAATTATACAGCCACAAATCTTTTTTTTTAAATACTTGTTGTCCTGTATCTTACACTTTTCTCTCTCACTTTCTTAGTGGTATTCCTGGGAAGAAGTGTGGAACCATCATCTTCACCGCTGAGGAGCTGAGTAACTGCAGAGTTAGTATCAGCTTAGATGAACCTTGTGATACAAACAGTAAGAGGAGTTAGAAAGTTAAGCATGGCAGCCTGACCTCATGATGGTCACAGTCTGTGTTTCCATTTGTTAACCAAGTAAATTTAAATTACCTGGATATTGAATGACCATTTAAATGACTCCAGGATAATTTTGTAATTTGCATCATACTCTCAGTGTGATGAGAAGAGCTGCTCACGAATTATAAATCTTTTTTATACTTTGTTTTTTATATCCATGTTGAAGAAGATCAGATTACTGTTATGTATATATGTAATCAGGTTTGACCTTCTTTGCTTCAGTATCAGACTCGTGGTGGTGGTGACAGCTCAAGACTTGAGAACTCTGAGAGCCCTGTTGGATTTATTGTTCAAATGTTTGTCTCTGAGCAACAATCTATCTTCTATACATTTCACAGTGCAATTAACGGTCAACCCAGTACTGCAATACCTTTTGCACCAGAACCTCATTCTTTCTTTCTTAAAGAAACAAAACAAATTGGTAGAAATATTCCAGCCATTCACAGAAGTAGGCCCATTCCCAGAACCCAAGGACCAATGGGATTTACAATCTCTGGATCGTATCTTTGCTGAAGATGAAGCAGAGGACACAAAACAGCATATGGATGACCATCTTTCTGAGGATCCCAAAAGGTTGTTTCTGTTCATCTGGACGTAGTGGAAGAAACATTTCATCACTCATCCAGGTGACTTCTTAAGTCTCAGCTGACTGCAGGTCTCCCCAACCTTATAAACAGTACATTTGCAGAATGACTGAAACTAGCACCACTGAATGAACAATGGGCTGGGAGGTCAGTTCCTTGATCGTTAATTCTCATGACGATTGATCAACTACCACTGATCAAAGCCTACTGATCGAAGCTCATTGATCAAAGATCACTGATCAATGGAAAGAAAGCTCCACCCGATCCAGGATTGAAGGACAACTGTTGCCCAAGTGAAAACCCTTATGTGTCAGGAGTATCGGAACAGTTGAGAAGCATTTTTTCTAAACACTGCGTCTCTGTGGCTTTTAAACCACCCGACACAAATAGAGTAATATAGTGTACGCTGATGATTTATACACCTGGGAAACCAAACAACCTCTAGCAACGCTGATGGCACGATGAAGAATTCGTCAGGCGAGGACTCCGCAGTCTATTTACACCTACAGGCCAGTGGACACTCTTTCAATCATGAGGATGTACACATCGAGCCGGGAGTCAAGGAGGTCATTTACGTGAAAAGGGAAAGACCATCTCTGAATCGAGGAGGGGGGCCTAAGGGTACATCTTTCACCATCTTACAATGCTGTGATTGCAGCCATTCCCCAACTCTCTGTGAAGACCATTGATCATGATTACTACTATGTCCAGCCTGGGAGCTTGAGGGTCCTGCCCAGTATCTTTGCTGTTCCTAAGAATGTGCTCTTCTAGACAGAGATCTCGGATGTTGTTCTTGAGATATGCTGGAGCCACTTGCCCAGTTCTTGACTGGTGTGATAGACCCCAGCCTGTATCTTGTGCTCAGAGCTTGTTCCTGTGCTGTCTTCAGTCCAGTTTTGTCCAGCCACTGGTAGGATTCCTGGATGCCAGCCACTTCCTCTATCTGCCGGTGCTACATACCATGCAGGGGCTTGTCCTTCCATGATGGTTCCTCCTCTTTCTTGGGTTTCTGCTTCCTGAGGTATTCACTCAACATATGGTCGATTGGGGCCATCTTCCTAATATATTCCTTCCGTTTAGTGTACAGCCTCAGGGTGCTGGACTTGGGGTGAAACCCTCCATGCATGGTAAGGAGCTTCCTTGTCTTGATGTCAGTGGCTTCTATCTCCTCCTTTGGTCAGCTTATTATCCCAGCAGAGGACCTGACCACAGGCAGTGTGTAGGTGTTGATAGCCCGAATCTTATTTTTACCGTTCAGCTGACTCCTCAGGACTTGCCTGACCCTCTGCAGGTACTTGGTGGTTGCAATTTTTCCTGTGGCTTCTTCGTGGTTCCTGTTTGCCTGTGGGATCCCCAGGTACTTGTAGCTTTCCTCAATGTTATATATAGTTTCATGACTTTTTAAGCAGTTCCTCCCCGAACAAGATCTTCCATGCTACTCAAGCACACAGTTTTCACACAGAAGTGTCATCAAGGTTTGAAGCTCATTCAGACCTCTTTTGAGGTGGACATACTCCTAATTCCATTCCCAATAAGTGGTGCTTTAACTGTTTCTGACTATTAGCATATCAGTGTGTTCAGAATATTTTCTTTTTAAATGTAAAGTCTGGGGCAAATGAAAATGTGTATTTATATACAGTTATAGCAATTTCATACTTAATGAAAATTTTACACACCACCACAGTCATGCCATTTAATGAAAACTTGCACTATTATAATAATATAATACTAATTCCTTAAGGCTTTGCGGACTAAACCGACCTCCTGACCCCCTCAGAGGGTTGGGAAGCGCATCTGTCGCAGGTTCGATCCCCTACCGCCTACTGGTCTTGGGGCCGATGGCGCGATATGGCAGCCTCGCTTCTGTCAGTCTGCCCCAGGGCAGCTGTGGCTACAACTGTAGCTTGCCTCCACCGGTGTGTGAATGTGAGAGTGAGTGAATAGTGGAATTGTAAAGTGCCTTGAAATGCGCTATATAAATGCAGTCCATTATTATTAAATGTTAAATGGCTCTGTGTCATATCCTGTTGCCACTAGGTAAAGTTCTTGTTGGGTTTGAGTCATGTGCTCAATAGACTTTTTGTCTACGGATATTACAGTTTGCTAGACAACAGCCTCTTTTAAGTACTTATTGTCAAATTATGTTCAAAAATTCATAAGTTCATTCTTAAAAAATAAACTTGAAGATAGACAGGATTCTGAAAGAAACTGTTCTTGTTTTCCTAGGACATAGCCACTATGCAGTTTTGTGCAAACAAACTGGATAAAAAGGATTTCTTTGGCAAGTCTGATCCTTTCCTTGTCTTCTACCGGAGCAACGAGGATGGCACGTGAGTGTTTTGTTTGGAATGTATGAATTGTTAGAGAAACTGTATATCCTCTGATATGCAGTCAATCTGTTAGCTGTCCATCTAAAGAAAAGCGCTGCTCCTCTGTTCCAGTTCTGGCCTTATTACTGCCGGTGAGTAAAAAAAAATGCTAACACATTTGTCTTTTGGATCCAGTCCCATGAGCAGAGTGAAAGGTACTAACCCTTCAGAAGGAAGAAGTAGTTATAGATTTTCTCTACACTGAAGTAGAATGTTTTAATTTGTACTTCGTTTAAGTTTTAAGTATTTCAAAAATATAGTTCAGGATAAAAACTTTCTGTTTACTCTGGACTGTTTCTGGTGTCTAATGTTACATTTCATTTAGATGATGAGTAGCATGAAGCCTTACCAAATGTCATTATTTAACCAGGGATATGTGGTATCCAGGGATACATTTTGTTCACTATTTCCTGTCAATCTTAGAGCCCACCAACATGTGTTTCATGATTAAAAAAAACAACTCCCCCCTTCTGACATTTCATCTATGTTGAGATGTCTCCTTTTGTTTGCAGATTTACGATCTGCCACAAGACTGAGGTGATCAAAAACAACCTAAACCCTGTCTGGCAGTCATTTACTATTCCTGTTCGAGCACTTTGTAATGGAGACTATGACAGGTGAGAGAACAGTACAATGATTACTTTCTTATTTTAAATATTTTCTGTTTAATAGCAATCTTTACTTCTTCGTACGACATTATGCTATCAAATATAAAGGTTTATACTGAGCTAACACAGGGTCAGCTACTGCAAAAAAAATAAAAAAAATAAAAATAAAGACAAAGACAAAAACCCGACAGCTGCTACTTCAAATTTAATTTGCTACTAATTTGTAGTCGGACAAAACAGCTCTCACCTCTTTGATATATGTCTTTACCAGTGTTGGTCAAGTTACTTGAAAATAATAATTAGTTACTAATTACTGATTACTGCTCCAAAAAGTAATCCCATTACTTTACTGATTACTTATTTTCAAAAGTAATTAGTTACTTTATTACTTAGGTACTTTTTAAAAACATGATACACAACCTGAATACATAATAAAGCAACAGATCTTTCAGCCCAATTCTATTTTTTCTGCACAATCCATCATATAAAACTGAATCAAATGAAAAAGTCTGTTTTTAAAAATTGTTTTATTAGTTTTAATCTTTAACTTCATGCACATTGCATCAAGCAAAAATTAAATTATATGCAGCAGTTTCTGACTGGAAGAAATGTGTTTAACATTTAAACCTTTTCTGCATATTCCAGCTTATAAAATTTAAAAAAAAAAATGTTTTGTGTTTACACTCACTCTTTCAAATAGATGCAAGTAAAACACAGCAAAAAATAAATAAAAGCAAAGATTCAGCAGCACTGAGTCCTGTCGCTCTTAAATCTGTTGTCACCTGTTTACCAGGAGTGGGGCGGGTGGAGGTTTGCCCGGTGCCACAGCGGTCATGTCAGTGGGAGGATCCGGGGGTTTCTCTGTGAATGTCACATTCCCGTGGCAGCGTGCTCAGAGCTCACTCAGATTTGAAGTTTAATTTTTCGCTGTAGAAAGATATTTTCTTCCCACGCAGAGTGTACAGCAGACGCCAATGTTTTTGTAATTTTTTACAGAATCAAACTCAAAGTAATGTGAGTACTTCCACGCTTTAAACGCTGCATGGTCGTACTCTCTCCTACACTCCATATTATCCATTGTTGATCTGCACACGTCTGTTGCTGTGCAGGCTAATTTGTCACAGACTTTTGCCACCTACACTATGTCTAGGTCACAGTCTGCTAGTCAGAATTTGGTTATATCATGGAAATTTGATGCAGCTACAGAGTGTCAATGCTAGTTTTGCTTTCCCTGTGTCTTTGTCAATTCTTTCCAGCTGTGTTTCCTGTGTGTTTCCATTCTCCCTAATCACCCTCATGTGTGTATATATTTTGTCTGTTTTCTCTTTGTCCTTTATCAGGACGTCTGCTTCTCTTTTCCATGTTTCAGGGTTCCATGTCCAAGTTAATTCATCCAGTTTAGTTCTGTTAGTTAAGCCTCAGTTCCTGTTTTGCCTCTTGCTAGTATTTTCATTCAGCTTTTAATAAACGGCTCATGTTTTGTTAAAACTCACTACTGCCTGTACATGTATGCATTTGGGTCCTTATCCTCTTTCCTCACTGTCTGCTGCCGTAGTCTCATGACGTACTGTGCTTTATTGGACAACCAGCGTCCCTAACCTTAAACCCATAGAGGTATTGTCAAGAGGAAGATAAGAAAAAACCCAACCTAGAAATATAGATGAGCTGAAGGAGGGTGAAGGAGCCCCAACCAAGTACTCATTACATTTTCGACTGTAGAAGTTCCATGACTTCATCCATGAAAAGCATAGAACGTCTGCAGGTTCACGTGTACTCATCAGGACTTCAGACTTATGCAGAAACATCATCTTCTTTCTTAAACTGGGTCTGCCTTCAAATTGAAGATTTGAAGTTTGCCTTTCCATATTCATACTGAATCCTGTGTAAAGCTGAACTCTGTGGTGGTCAGAATAATGCCAGCAGTCGGCCGTGAACTCAGTGTCAGGCCAGTGCTGGTGTTATTGAGACTAATGCAGAGGTAATAAGCAGCAAACACACACGCACAGTATGTACATCTAAGCCTAAATCAATCAACAAATAAGGGATTACTAAGGATTTTCCCTTAAATGGTAAATAAATGGTAAATGGCCTGTATTTATATAGCGCTTTACTAGTCCCTAAGGACCCCAAAGCGCTTTACATGTCCAGTCATCCACCCATTCACACACACATTCACACACTGGTGATGGCAAGCTACATTGTAGCCACAGCCACCCTGGGGCGCACTGACAGAGGCGAGGCTGCCGGACACTGGCGCCACCAGGCCCTCTGACCACCACCAGTAGGCAACGGGTGAAGTGTCTTGCCCAAGGACACAACGACCGAGACTGTCCAAGCCGGGGCTCGAACCGGCAACCTTCCGATTACAAGGCGAACGCCCAACTCTTGAGCCACGATCGCCCTTAGACAGTAGTTGCTTTCTTCACACCTGAAGTGAATGTCCAGTTGGGATAACCACATTTACTCAGGGCCTTCTTGATAGGATATTCTTCTGCTTCCATGGCTGCTGTATCTGTGGGGATGACTCTCATCATCCACTGGAGCACAAAGTGTCTGTCATCAGAAGGCTACAACACAGAGCGAACACCAGCACAAGTAGCACATAATCACCAGACTCTTAATAGAGCAGATTCAGTGCTGTGGTGAGTTTTAAAACAAGATTGGAACACTTCCAGAATTTCATATTCATACAGGAAGGACTTAAATTGAGTGTAGACAAAATTTTAAAGGAGTTTAGACAACAAAGGTAACTTGGAGACAGGCCTGACAAAAAAAGGGTTAAGAAAAGGGTTGCACAATAGCATCTTTAAAAAATTTTGGCACCACACTAGAGGTCAGACTACTGTTAATAATGGCTAGGATGAATGTGTGGGGGGGTATATGTGTGATGCTAAATTTTGAGTCCTCTATTAGAGGCCTGGAATTTTGAGGGTTCTTTGCAGTATCTTAGGTGTACCTAGGACTGTGTTCTTCTGCACAGAGACCTCTTATACACTCGGATTCTACTGGAGCTACGCTTCCAGTATCAGGGTTACAACTCCTTATGTTCCTGTTACCACCGGGACTGCTTTGGACTTTACTTTCCACATCTGCTCCAGTTGTTCCTTCTCTATTTTCTTGTCCTCCTTCCTGATGTTGCTGTCTGTTGGGCTTGCCATATCTATCACAATTTTTTGTCTTCTGCTCCTTGTCACCCACTGCTACAAGGGTGTCGAACTCCAGGCCTCAAGGGCAGGTTTTAAATGTGTCCTTGATCCAGCACAGCTGATTTAAATGGCTAAATGACCTCCTCAACATGTCTTGAAGTTCTCCAGAGGCCTGGTAAGGAACTAATCATGTGATTCAGGTGTGTTGACCCAGGGTGAGATCTAAAGCCTGCAGGACACCGGCCCTTGAGGCGTGGAGTTTGACACCCCTGCACTACTGTCTGGTTAGTTTGCCAGCAACTGCTTGTCTGTCTGGAACTTTTGGTGCCATAGGACCTTGTTGTTCTCAACCTCCTTTGGTGGTGTCTTGTATTGGGTATTTGGGACTTCTAGTCCATATATACTATCCCAGCCACTTGGTTATGCCTCTCAGTGTATACTGTTCTTTGCATCTTACGTTCTGCTACTATATGGTGGATAGTCCCTAGGGCACCTTTGGACGGACTTGTTGGCTTTGGTATATTCCTGCCTCTATGGCTGGTGCTTAGGGCCTGTTATTGGGCTGCCATGATCAGACATAATAAATTTTTAAATGGACTAACAATGAGGTGGAGTTGTTGCTACGAGTAACACAAAAGTACAACGCTGCAAAAGCGAGTGAGAATTAAAGAATTTAAAGAAAAGCTATCTGGAGCATGTACAAACTGATATTCATCTTTTCTTAGGGCAGTCAAAATTGAGAGCAATCAAAACAACCGCTGTATAATGTACTCCGCTATCTTTGTTTATTACGCATGACTGCATCACATGACTAAAATACGTCATCGTTTTAGAAAGTCTGCGTTTTCGTGTGTCCACACTGCAACGGAACAGCTGCGTTTTGAAATGTATGTGTTTTTGAGAGCATTTTTAAAACGCTGCCTTTTTCCTTGAGGAAAGCGCCATCTCGGTGTGGATGGGAGGTCAAAACGGAGAGAAAACGATGCGTTTTCAAACGAAAATGCATTAGTGTGAACGTAGCCTAAATAAACTCCTAAATAAACTCAGCAAGGATATCATCTGATTGTTGGGGCTTTCTCTCAAATCTTGTAGGGTCTTTACTGTACAAAATAAAGCACGTTGAGCGGACTATTGTTGAGATTTGGTGCTGTTTGTTTAGACACTAAAGCTGGTGGGCCTAAACGTCACATCAGGAGGTTCTTTAAATACGAGGAGTATGTGTATCAGAAAACCAGGGCACAGAGACTGAGTAGGTCGAATCAAAGAAAGTTTATTCCCTGAGGAAGAAAGCAGGCATAAATACTTTTACACTAAAAATCCCACAATAAAATTGTCCAAAAAATGCAATACAAATATCAAAGTAAAATCATGCAAATAAAATCCAAACTACACTCAAAAATAAACACTAAAATCACAATAAAACCGACTATAAAACAAATACAATTTTCTGCTGTGTAACATATAAATTTATTGAATTTAATTACATTTAATTACTTCTTACACAGTAGCCGTTTAAGTCACAGAAAACTGGACCTGCATCTCACACAGGCAATCAACCGGTACAGGAAAAGAATTCCAGTGTAACAAGAGTCACTCCACCTCATACTTGTGCCACTCTAAAGCACAGCGCACACAGTCACATGGATGATTGCACGACTGAAAGAATCTGAGTCATAGCACCGACTTTAAGGAAGAAGGCCTACAATGTTTTTTAAAGTTGTCTTATTTCAAATATATAATCCATTATACATATTATTTTTTCCATTATTTTCATTATTAAATGATTTTTTATATATTATATAATTATATAATTTTTGACATTGGTAAGCTGTATAACTTTAGGGTCACCATTATTTTAATTGATTTCATAATGTGAAACATCCTTTGAAGAAAAGTTAACTTACTCAACTTTCTGATGGTCTCTCTCTATTATCTTCCTGCTATTTCACTTTCTCACCCTCACACTCCCTCTTATCTTCTGTAAATCTCACCTATGTCTATCTCACCTTGGCTTCCTTGTCTCACCTCCCTCCAGGACAGTTAAGGTGGACGTTTACGACTGGGACAGGGATGGGAGGTAAGTGTTCTCACTCTGTGTGAGTCTCCTTTTCCTTGCTTTAATTTTCAGCTCCACACGGAGTCTCTGAAATGTCACACATTATTCTTTCTGACCCAAGGCATTTTATTAGAACAAGTGAAGAGCTCCACCTGTTTGGCACACACTGGGCAATGAATGAAATCTTGTGAGTGAAAGGTTGCAGCTAAGTGGGTAGGAGGTCAGGTTATACATGGCTTCTACGTCTCATCACAGATGCTGGCTACTGTAGGAGCCCTCATACATGTGGGGCTTAATTTGCAGATATCTTGTGGGGGTTTTCAGGCTGTCTGACCTCATGTTGCTGCTTTCCACAAATTTTACTCTGAAAATAAATTTTCAGTCTTTTCTCTATGTTCTATCTTCTGTCTCTCTTTTCACTTTTTGTGAGAAAAAAGGAAACCTGAAGGAAATGTTTGTCTTGCAGAATTCATCAGGCTGTAATTCTGATGCATTTTTACTCAGTTTCCCTTTTAGGCTTTGACACAGTATTCTGTTTTGTCAAAACAGAAACATAACAATGACAAATATATACGCATAATACATTTTTGGATAAAATATCTCTTAAATATCTCTATCGGCCAATGACGTGTCATTGCGACAGGGACAAAGAAAGGGAATCCTTTGAGGCTAGACACTTTTTCAAAATTAAAACAGACGCTGACTAACGAGCTACACATCACAAAAGTTAGAGCCATTAGAGGATCTGAGTGCTCTGTTGGGGCTATACACGTCGAGAAAGTCTGTTAGGTAACTGGGCGCCATTTTTAAAAGTATACAAAAGGATTTTAAATACGATACGGTATTTAACAGGGAGCCAGTGTAGATTGGCTAGAACAGGGGTGATGTGATCATGCCTTCTGGTGCCAGTTAAGAGGCGTGTTGTGGCATTTTGAACTAATTGCAAATGCTGGAGGAGAGAGAATTGGAGGCCCACGCACAGCGAATTACAATAGTCTAGTCTCGAAGTAATAAAGGCATGGATAAGCTGTCCAAGGTCTTTATATGGAATATAGGGCCTTGCCTTGGAGATTTAGCGTAGCTGGTAAAAACTCGTTTTCACAACTAAGGACACTTGTTTGTCTAATTTGAATCTTTGTGATCTAAAGCACAGGACAGCAAGGTTTAACCCTTTAAGACCTACCATAGAACCAAGTCCGCCAGAGCTTATATTATATTTTTACATGGTGTGGTGCCATTTTTGGGAGCATTTCAAGTTGCTATACATCAATACAACAATTATAGCCCAGATTTTAATAATATGTATTCATTAAGTGCATAGTAATTACATAAATTGCAAAAAAGTGCAATAAACTACAAAAAAATTGAAAATCGTTTTTGCTTTTTTAACATATATTTCTAGTTAGAGAAATTTAAGAGGCTTATCCCTCAAAACTGTAAATACAAAAAAGTTGCACAAAATAGTTTCCTACCACAGGAAATTTATTTTGAGTGTCTTCATAGTTTTATTTTTGAAATACACCAATTTTTATATACTGCAGGAAAAACGAAAATAAATATTATACTGCAAATTTGCAAAAAAGCAGCATATGCATCAAAATAAACTATTTCCAGCAGTGCAATATGAGTCCTAAGCATCCCAGAAAAGACACAGAAAGTCATAAAGTCAAAGATAACTTTTAAAAACACCAGTATAGGCCCTGATGGTAAAAAAAAACTACATTTCCGCGAAAATGACGTCACTTCCGGTTTCGGGCAGGTAATGGCGGACATGCAAAAGTTCGCGCTGACGTCTATTCCAACGTAGGAAGTGTTATGAACAGCTGATCGGATCGGCAAAGCGTGTTTCTGGAATATTATGTTTTTGTTGCTGCAAGTGCTTTTTATGCAGTTTTTGCAAAGCTATATGTGGAAGGAAACCGTGACCTAGGACAAGCTGATGGCATAAGATGTAAGTACAACTCCTCCGGTTTCATATGCAAAAAAAATTATTGCGCTAGCTTACGTGGTTGCAGAGCTACCGGGATTTAAAAATAGTTACGCAAAACAGAGTGTGCCCGCTCCAACCGGCTCTAAAGGGTTAAAAGGTAAATATAGCCTAGTTAAATTAAATATCTACAGTTAATTTAATTAGGAGCAGCACAGTGGTGCGGTAGTTAGGGTTGTTGCCTCACAGCAAGAAGGTCCTGAGTTTGACTCCGTCATCTGGCCAGGTCTTTCTGTGTGGAATTTGCATGTTCTGCCTGTGTTTGTGGGAGTTCTCTCCACTTCCTCCCACAGTCCAAAGACATGCAGTTAGTGGGGTTAGATTGACTGGTGATTCTAAATTGCCCATAGGTATGAATGGCTGTCTTTCTCTGTGTGTTAGCCCTGTGTCAGATTAGTGACCTGTCCAGGGTGTACCCCGCCTCTCGCCTTTTGGTATCTGGGATAGTTTTATGTGTGAGAAATACCACATCATAGAAGCTGAAAAGGATGCACTTCTCTTTAAATTAGGGCAACTTAATTGCAACTATTTTGTATAAGTTTGTAATACAAGACAACAAAAGGAAGATCCATGCAATCCTTCACATTGGTTAAAGGGAACCCCGGCTATTAAGACATGTTTGCGCTAAATGTTTTCCTTTTAAGCACCATCCATCCATTCGCTTCCGCTTGTCCTTTTTCAGGGTTGCGGGGGGCGCTGGAGCCTATCCCAGCCGTCATGGGGCGAGAGGCAGGGTACACCCTGGACAGGTCGCCAGTCTGTCGCAGGGCTAACACACAGAGACAGACAACCATTCGCACTCACATTCACTCCCGCATTCACACCTATAGGCAATTTGGATTAATCAATTAACCTATCCCCACAAACTGCATGTCTTTGTACGGTGGGAGGAAGCTGGGGTACCCGGAGGGAACCCACGCAAACACGGGGAGAACATGCAAACTCCACACAGAAACACTCTGGCCTGATGGTAGAATTGAACTTAGGACCTTCTTGCTGTGCGGCAACAGTGCTAATCACTGTGCCACCGTGCTGCCCCCTTTTAACCCTTTAAAGCCGGTTGGAGCGGGCACGTTCCGTTTTGCGTAACTATTTTTAAATCCCTGTAGAACCGGAACCGCGCAAGCTAGCGCAATAATTTTTTTTGCATATGAAACCGGAGGAGTTGTACTTACATCTTATGCCAGCTTGTCCTAGGTCACGGTTTCCTTCCACATATAGCTTTGCAAATACTGCATAAAAAGCGCTTGCAGGAACAAAAAGATAATATTCCAGAAACACGCTTTGCCGATCCGATCAGCTGTTCGTAACACTTCCCACATTGAAACAGACATCAGCACGAACGATTGCATGTCCACCATGCCGGAAACCGGAAGTGACGGTGACGTCATTTTCATGGAAAATGTAGTTTTTTACTTGTAGGCCTTAAAAGCCTATGGTGGTGTTTCTAAAAGTCATGTTTGACTTTATGCTTTTCTGAATAGTTGCTGGGATGCTTAGAATTCAAATTGCACTGCTTAAAATAGTTTATTTTGATGCACATGCTGTTTTCTTTGCAAATTTGCATCATATATTGTTTTTCGTTTTTCCTGCAGTATATAAAAATTGGTGTATCTCAAAAATAAAACTATGAAGACACTCAAAATAAATTTCCTGTTGTTGTAAACCTGTTTTGTAACTTTTTTGTATTTAAAGTTTTGAGGGATAAACCTCTTAAATTTCTTCAAGTAGAAATATATGTAAAAAACCAAAAACGATTTTCAATTTTTTTGTAGTTTATTGCACTTTTTTGCAATTTATGTAGGTACTATCGACTTAATGCATACATATTATTAAAATATGGGCTATAACAGTTGTATTGGTGTATAGCAACTTGAAATGCTCCCAAAAATGGCACTACAGCATGTAAAAATATAAAGTAAGCACTGGCGGCCTTGGTTCAATGGTAGGTCTTAAAGGGTTAAGCACATTTTATATAAAACTGATTTACCAGTAAGCCGCCATTGTTATTTAGTTCTCAATGCACTCTGGGTAGTGACGTCATACGGTTGCACCACATCCAGTTCACAGTTAGCAGCGCACTGGAAATGGCTTCTGTTCAGCTTTTCCAGTTTGAACCAGAGCAAACCGAGAGAGAGAATGAAAATAGTCAACCAGCACTTAGTTTAGATGAAGATGAAAACAATCCGTCACACGAGGACGAGAGAGTCAGGGAAAACTACTGGTGTCTATGCGGCTACTGCTTGCCAATGGCAACGGCGACTGAGAGCGTTTGTTGTCAAGCACCAAAACTTTGTGAAGCCGTATGTCTTAATCCAGATGTTCTTTGGGCAGCCCTTGTTAGTCTTTAAGTGATAACGTGATGAATCCTATTTCTGGGTCCAAAGTATTCTGCACTTAATAAGACTGTTGTGTTTTTAACATGTTTCGCTTTGTATCTTGTTCGATTTAATCTCAACAAGGCCCTAAAAACAGTCAGTGATCACTGTCGGCTTCTCACGGTTTTTATTACCGCTAATCATTTTAAAACACAGTTTTTAAACCCTTACAATGTAACTACAGCCCAGCCCATGCAGCAGCAGTATATTAATGACTAACTAATCTCGGTGGTTCTCCTGACTGACGTTTGGTCTGTTTACAGCATCCTGCCATGCGATTGCATTTGCCCCTAGCCATTGGGAGCCCTCACATTAACGTTTATCGAGTGGAAAAAAGTCCTCCATTAGCGTTCATCCTCCAGCTTTACTGTTTATGTCATGCTATAGCTTGTCGCACTTGCGACACACATCATTATATACCAGCTAGCCCAACTTCAGTAACCCTACAAACATCGCTATTGTTTACTTTCCTGTCGTCATTTATGTTGAAAGTGATAGCAGAGCTGTACATTTTTAATACGACCTGCTAGCCACCCATCGTGTGTTGACTCTCCTCCGGGACCCACCCACCCAAGGGAAATACGCCGCCCTTAAGGAGCTGCTTCTTTGGTGCTATGCCCTCTCCGACGCAGAGGGAACCGAGAAGCTCCTCTCCCTCTCAGGCCTGGGTGGCGGTACGGCTCTCGAACTGATGGAGCACATGCTATCCTTTCTCGGACCGGACGATGGGGGATTCCTTTTCACCCACATCTTCCTCCGACAGCTGCCAGCGGCCGTGAGAGCTGGGTGTGAAGGATTATCGCTCCCTGGCTGAGGAAGCGGATCGTATTCTCTTGGTTACCTGCACTTTTCACGATCACGACCTGGTTCCAGCCTCGCCGGCGGCACCTTCCACTTCCCCGCTGGCCTGCCCTGAAGTGTCCCATCCTTCGCTGACGGCAAAGATAGCGGCACAGCAGTACTGCGGCACCGCAGACAGGACCTCTGTTTCTACCATCAGCGTTTTGGCGCCAGAGCATGCCGCTGCCTGCTGCCTTGCGCTTTGACTGCTGGTGACAAAGAAAAACTGTTCTTCATCGAAGACTTGCGCTCCGGGAGATTTTGGTCGACTCCGGCTCCCAGAAGAGCCTCCTTCCCCCGACTGGCACCGACAGTTTAGCAGTGGACTGCGGAACGCAGCTTATTGCGGCTAATGGCTCTCCAATCGCGACGTTCGGGGAAAGGTTGGTGACTGTTTGTTTTCATGGTCGGGATTTCCAATGGACCTTTGTTGTTGCCGCTAGCTCTGTGCCTTTTTTGGGCACCGATTTTCTTTGTGCCCACGGACTGCTGGTCGATGTCGCTAACAGACGCTTAATCGATGCCCTATCTTTTCTTCAATACACTGTTTCACTCGGGCCATCGAGCCCCTGAATCGAGCTAATTTTGTGACTTCAGGGAATGCTTTTCAGCGTTTGCTCTTGGAGTTCCCTTCACTGACTGTTCCTAATTTCTCGAACACGGCTATGAAGCATGGGGTTGAACATCATACCCCGACGGTCGGTCCCCCGGTGTTCGCACGCGTGCGCCTCCTCAACCCCGCAAAACCCTCCGTTGTTCGGGAAGAATTTGCCGCTATGGAGCATCTCGGCATCTCGAGCCTGTAAGGGCTGGCTAAGTGACGCCCATGTCAGGAGGGGCTAGTGCCTCCCTATATAATAGGCTGACGTAGCGTCAGATGTCATTCAAAAACCTCTTCTCGCTTCTCACAGAAGCCTGTAAGACAACTGTGCTATTGGGTGCTAAGCTAAACTGTCCACAGATTCGAGTGAACAACTCGGTCACCGGGCGCTTTGTTCCCAGCGTTTCAGTTGTCCACTAGCATACAAGCAGTAGCAATGCTGTTCTGTAGCTAGTGCTGGTGTCAAGTAGCAATACTTTCACCCTGGGAAGTCGCAATATTTTCCCAAAGCGATGTAGCAATACTTTGCTAATAAAGGTACCACTAGCTTCACCATGAGGTAGCAATACCCTTCGGCGCTAGCGGTTTTACACATTAGGTAGCAATACCTGTAGAAAAGTAGCACTACTTTTCACCCCACGCTAGCTGAGAAATAGCAATATTCTCCACACTCAGTGTCAGTCTCGCTAACGTGCGCAACCCTCTAGCTAACCATGGCTACGACTGACAACAAAGTTGCGAAACTTAGTCCTTGCAGCAAGAAGATTTCTGCCTGGGATACACACCCCGTGTGTGTGGCATGCCTAGGCTTATCTCAGGCTCAGGCTGCCTTGACATCTGCACACGACTGTATCTACTGCGCGGCTTTCCCATGCAAACTACTCCGCGCAGGCTAGCTCGCCAGGCTAACCTGTCGGGTGGCGACTCTTTGCTGTGTGAGGCTGCTGCAGCGCAAGGAGAAATTGAGATGCCTGATGATTTGGCAACAACGCCAGGCCGAGCTGGGCAGAGGCAGACCCTCAGCCCATCGCGGCCGCTTTCCCGTCGCTGGAGGCACACGGAGAATGTGAGTTTTTCCCCCATGCTGGAGTCACCCGGGGAGGAGATGCTAACGATGACGGAGATGAGTCGGCTGACTCGGAACTCCTCCTGTCTGACGAGGAGGAGGAGGATTCCACCTCCTTGACTAGCATCAGCTGGGCTGCAAAGCCCTCGGCTACCGGCGAGGTTGAAAAACCGACACCGCCGTCTCCCCTGGATCTCGACATGCAGGACATGCGCAGCTGCTAGGCTCAACATCCCGTGGCCCTCCATACAAACAGAGGTTGTAAAATTTTGATGGTAAGAAATTGCCAAAGGCGAAAAAGACGGGGAAGCATGTGTTGCCTGTTTTCCCGGGGCTACTCAATGAGTTAGCGGAGAAATCTGCGTTATAACTGACCACGTCCTCCGCCTCCACAAGTTAGCTATACAGGCTACTGGGAGAGCCATGGGCCTCATGGTTCTTCAGGAGCGAGTATGCTGGCTCAGGCTTACCAACCTGATGACTAAGGAAAAAGTGTTTTACTCGCTGCACGATCAGAAAGCGCTGCTCGGGGTGGATGCTTTGGCTCATGAGTGGCCAAGAACCCTCCTCTATGCTTTTCCCCCAGTGGCCCTCATTTCTCCAACTCTGGCCAAATTGAGAGAGAGAGGTCACTATATGATCCTGATAGCCCCGCACTGGCCAGGGAAGCAGCGGCTGGCGGAGATTTTTCAGCTGCTGTGCGGCCCACCTTGGCTGTTACCGCTACGCAGAGACCAGTCTCAGGCACGGGTGGAAATATTCCACCCCCACCCGAAGAGGCTAGCGCTATGGGCTTGGCCTGTGAGTGATTTAACCTGAACACAGTGGGGCTCCCCCATAGTGTTATCGACACTATTCAGTGTTCTAGAGCATTGTCTACTAGGACGCTATATGAGCACAAGTGGCATGTGTTTGAAAGCTGGTGCGTAGAATCACAGGCTATCCCTTTTCAGTGCTCTGTGGCAGTGATTCTGTCATTTCTTCAGGCCCTGATTGATAAGGGTAAAGCCTTCTCCACCATCAAGGTGTATTTGGCAGCAATTTCAGCCTGCCATATTGGTTTTGAGGGGAAGACTGTTGGCCAGCATCCCTTAATATGCCGTTTCATGAAGGGTGCACGGCGTAAATTGCCTACATCTAGGCCACTGGCTCCATCGTGGGAACTTCCCACAGTATTAGCTGCACTCTCCTGTTGCCCATTTGAATCCCTGGAACAGGTTGAGTTAAAATTTCTGTCCTTGAAGACAGCTCTATTAATTGCTTTAGCTTCAGCTAAGCATGTAGGAGAGATCCACACTCTCTCAGTGCATCAGTCATGCATTCAGTTGTCCTCGGATAATACGAGGGTCAGTATGCGGCTAAATCTCGCCTTTATCCCAAAGGTTGTCGGCACATGTTCCCCTACAGACGTGCCGGCCTTTCACCCACCGCCTTTCTCCTCTTAGGAGCAACAGCGGCTGCATACCTTGTGTCCAGTCCGTGCTCTGCGCATTTATATGGACAGAACCCAGAGTGTCAGACAAAGTGAAAAGCTTTTCATGTCCTGGGCTAAACCACATAAGGGAAAGCCTGTGTCTAAACAGCGCCTCTCCCATTGGATAGTAGGAGCAATTGCCCAGGCCTATACTAGCAGGGGTCTTCAGCCTCCTGCTGGCTTGCGTGCGCATTCAACTAGAGGTATGGCAACCTCATGGGCTCTCTTTAGGGGAGTTTCTATTCAGGAGGTGTGTGCAGCTGCATGCTGGGCCTCACCTCACACATTTGCTAGGTTTTACAGGTTAGATGTAACAGCACCTAACCTAGCGCATTCAGTCCTCAGTGCAGGTTCTTCCCAGGTGGGAGCTTCTCCCCTGTGAAGTGCTGTTGGGGACAGTTGTCTTCTTAACAGGCATGTCTGGCAATCCAGGAGTCAGTATTCCTCCCATAGTGAGACAAGAAACGAATGCTATGAAAAAGAACTTAAGGTTATGTATATAACCATGGTTCTCTGAGTAGCATGAGTGAGTGTCTCACCAGACCGCCCTCCTTGCTATGGAAGCGAGGAAGAGGAAGAGGTGGGCTTGTTTTGAATGACATCTGATGCTATGTCAGCCTATTATATAGGGAGGCACTAGCCCCTCCTGACATGGGTGTCACTTAGCCAGCCTGTAAGGGCTGACGTAATGGTATTTGAGCTTCTGATGAGGTCACGCAGGAGGCGTTCCCGTAGTGAGACACTCACTCATGCTACTCAGAGAACCGGGGTTATATACATAACCTTAAGTTTTGAGAGTCAGCAGAACTGCGTCCCATCTGCGTCACGTTTTTCAGCGCTTGGCGGCACACGGTCTAATCGTCAACCCTTCCAAGTGCCAGTTCGGGTTGCCGGTTCTGTATTTCTTGGGCGACTGCATTTCTGACGGTGTGGTCCCGTTGCCAGACAAGGTCCGGGCCGTTTCGGTTTTTCCACGTCCCACGTGGGTTAAAGCGCTGCAGGAGTTCTTGGGGGGTCTACAACCGCTTTCTCCCCAGAGCTGCGCACCTGCTGCAGCCACTCTATCCTGCTTTGAAGGGTAAAACAGCTAAGGACCCGGTTGATTGGCTCCCTGAACGCATCCAGGCATTTTCTGGGGCCAAGTTCGCGCTGGCTAACGCTGCCCTGCTGGCCCACCCGTTTCCGTCGGCGGAGGTTGCGTTGACCACCGACGTGTCAGACGTGGCGGTGGGTTTGGTGTTAGAACAGCGGGTCTCCGGTGTCTGGCAGCTGCTCGCTTTTTTCAGTCGCACGCTCAGGGACAGTGAGCACAAATATAGTGTTTTTGACAGGGAGTTGCTGGCCCTGCACCTCGCGACGTGGCATTTTCGCTTTTTTTTGGGGGGGGGGGGGGGGTCGGAGCTTTACCGCGTACGTCGATCATAAACCCTTGACATTTGCGATGTCCAAGGTCTCTGACCTGTGGAGCGGGCGCCAGTAGCACCAGTTGGCAGCCATTTCTGAGTTTACAACAGATATTCAGCACGTGGCTGGTAAGTCCAACTGTGTGGCTGACTGTCTGTCCCGCGTGCTGGTTTCTCCCATTTATGTTGGCATAGACTTTGACGTTACGGCCGCTGACCAGTGTGTTGACCCGGACGTCCTTGACCTCCGGTCTGCGCAAACTGACCTTGTACTGGAGGACAGACCCGTGTGGAGGCTGTTTCCATTGACAGACTTAAACCGGCACATGTTCTTCTGGATGATCCAGTGGTGCAGGCCCAGGCCCCCCGCCATGGCCGTCCGCCTTCCACTCGACTGCACAACTCTGCTTCTTCCTCTGGGAGCGCCCCCCCACCTGGCGGGGCCCGAGCTATCTTCAGCTTTTCCTGACTGCCCATGCCAGCCTGGTCCTCATGCTCGTTTAACCACAGCCAGTTTTCCACCTCTCCGGTTCAGCTGTTCTGGACGTTTGATTAAAGCAAGGGTTTTGGACTAGGGGATGACCCTACTGGGTGTTCGGGGGTGCATGTATGGTGGACCACTGGAGGGCTGCACTCACACCCACTTCTCAGGAAGTGTTGTTGCTGTGTTTTGGAGGGAAAAGTGTTCAGTTGTGTGGTGATGAGTAATAAACGAGGAGTGTTAATCAAGAGCTCTCATGTCGTCTGTGTTTACCTCTACAATATTATATTTAGATGTATTTAGATGGAAGCTAGCGAGCTAACTCATGGATGCCTGGATGTTAAACTTAATTGTTACACCTGGCAGAGCAGCCACACTGATCATTTTATTACAGATGAACAAATTTAGACAGTTTTTCAACTCTCAGTAATGCTGCAGTGATCATTTGACTTTTGCAGCGGAGTTTGCTAAGAATGCTAATAACGTCAGACTCAAAGACCGGATAGTGCTGGTCTACCAAGTCGTAACCAGGTCACTAATAGACAACTTAATTGACACCATTGCTACACTATGAAAAACAAAACAGGTTAGCTGAACGAAAGCACTTATACTGCTAACAACCAATACACGTCATCGTCCCAGAATCCATTGTGTGCGAAAAAACATGGCCGCTCCCACGGCTCCAAAATAGTTTTAAACAACAAAGATTTAATGAATAACAACAAAAAAAATTGTAGTTATTCTTTAGTATGTTTTTATGTGGTGGAGATAATTTGAAACATATTTAGAGTAACTTGTCATAACAGTCGGGGTTCCCTTTAAGTGGACCCTTTCTATTTATATTTGTATTTCACAGCTTAAAAAGATAGAAAATCATTCGGACACCATGTTGTTGAACAAAAGGACTATAATTTTTTGTCAAAAAGAATAGAAAGTCATGTTACAGATACAACAATAACTGTTTTCTTTTTATTTGTTATCTTTATCTCATTCTCCCTTCCAGTCATGACTTTATTGGAGAATTCACCACAAGCTACAGAGAACTATCCCGAGGCCAAAGCCAGTTCAATGTCTATGAGGTAAAAAAAATGAAAAGAAAAAAAAGACAGAGTGCAACAAGAAGTATATTTCACTTTGGTCACAAAATGAGAAAGATTTTCTCCAAAACCTATTTTTTGTTGATTGTGTCGATGGTATTAAAAACACAGCAGTGCTTTAGGAACAACACAGCTAGTTCCTTCAGTGTTATATATTATTCATGAAGTAATATTCCTTGTGTTATGAATTCCAGCCTTTATTTGAGGACTGTATTAAATCGCCACCTGTTCATATTAGCTTAGAAATATGAGGAAAGACTATATAATGTGTTCTGACTTGTTTGTTGAAAAGCTTGTTTCATGTTTCCTCTCTTATGGTCAAGGTGTTGAATCCTAAAAAGAAAGGCAAAAAGAAGAAATACATTAACTCAGGGACGGTAAGACTCGTCAGTGTGTCATGTCACATGTTTCATGGGGATGACTTATAGCAGGAGTGATTTATCAGTCCAGTAAATGTATAATGTTTGCTGTTAGCCTGTCTGTAACCTCTCTTGGTTCTCTTGATATTTTTCCTCATTTCCCTTTCACTTTCTCCCAATCTTCAAGGTGACCCTGCTGTCTTTCAAAGTGGAGTCAGAGTATACATTTGTCGACTTCATCAGAGGAGGGTAAGAACTCAGTCAGTCATGTTTCATTAGGGTAGAGTCGAACATACACAAATGATATTACTGGAAGGTAGTACAGAGGGTGCAATGTGTTATAAACTTTGACTAAAATGTTTACACACTTTGCTTACATTCTGGTTTTCCAGTGAAAAAAATCAGCCCTCATTTGATTCTTGAGTCACAGTTTAGTGACTCTTCACAGCTTCTGTCATTTATCCCCACTGCTCTGTTTGTCGAACCTGACATTTAGTTTGCCACTGCACGCAATGTTGTTCAGTTAAATGATAACCAAAATAGCAGATTTCACTAGAAAATGTCTGCTTCTGATTGATGAGAACTTGAGTTGTCACTGAAGATGACCTTGACTGATGTTATACTTTTTACTTACATCAATTATTCGAAACAAAAAAGACACATTGAGTATCACGACAAGCTGGGCAGTCATGGCGTAACATGAACATTCGTCTTGTTCCAACATGACTGTATACAAAGCAAGCTCCATGAAGACATGGATGAAGAACTGGGCCTGGAAGAACTCTGCGCCTTTGGGATGAATCAGAGCAAAGTGGATAAAGGCCGTCTTGTCTGACCTCACAAATATGCTTCTGGAGAAATGGCCACAAATTCCCATAAACCTCATGGAAAGCCTTCCCAGGAGACTTTTACTCAAGTTATACTCATATGTGTGTGAAGCCAGATGAGTGAATACTTTCAGCAATGTAGTGTATTTCGCATACTTTTACTTTATAAAACTAGGGGTAGAAAATGTTTTGGAACAAAAGAGCATCAGTAATAATGCTGTGGTTATAAAACCATAACATGTAAATAACTAACCCCCAACATGCCAGAAAAATGCAATATAAGTCATTAAACTGAAATGGCAATAAAGCAGAGGGCATGACACAAGAAAGTCAGCTATGCTAACTGCTCTCAGCACAACTTAAACACAGCAGTTGTAACTAAATCTAAAGCAAAAGCTTAAGAAAATACACAGTAATTCAAAGAAAGTGCTTCACCCCTGTACTTCTAGTTGGTTTACTGACAACCACAGATTGCATCAGGCAGATCAGACAAGTGTAGCTGATGATGTCATATTGCATCAGCTCTAACTCTGACCAATATGAGCATGCTTTGAGTTGCATCAGCTGCATCAGGGTCACACTCTGAACGTTTGATTTGTTAACTACATAAGCTAATTAGCTGAAGTAACTAGCGTTTCACTCATAAATACTGTGTGATATTAATACAATAAATGTGTTACATCAGTCAAGCAAATAGGCTGGAAGAAAAAAAATTCCAAGGTAGTGCACTTTATTTGAACACTGATGTTTCTTAAACCATCAGTGAGACGTTTGCTGCTGCCTCACTGCTTTTGTTTTAGAGTTTTATATTGCTGAATTTGTTTTCTCATCATTCTGGACAGCTCTTTTTTTTTTTTTATTGTTTTTGTTGTGAAATGTAAGTTACAGAAAGCTGAAGAATTCACTGGGCAAAAACAATACTACATACATTAATAATTTGTAGATTTCAAAGACTTTAGATGTCTTACAATTTCTAAATGGCACCGGTGACCAGTATGTACGTTTCTCGATCTGGCATGAAGAGCTGTAGATGTTCTTCCAATCTCAAAACAAAGTCCTGACCACTGTGACTGATATTAATGTGCTCAATCTCCCACCAGGACACAACTCAACTTCACTGTAGCCATAGACTTCACAGCATCCAATGGTAAGACAGTGTTTCATCTTAATGCATGCAGGAAATGTCCACACATCTGTTCAGTGAGATTTTTTTGCCCACAAAATAATTTGTTGTTGCTTTTTTACTTTAGTTAGACTCTTTTTGCCTTCTTTGGAAAAAATCAATTTCAATGGCATTCACAAATAATTGCTACACAATTATTTGTCTGTCTTGGTGGTGGTCTATATGGGGACACTATTCGTGCTGTTATGTTCCCAAATGTCATCATGCTATCATCAACCATCACACATATGCACAATATGTACTTCTGTGTAAAGTATGGAAACTGGAATATGTCTAAAAAATATCATAATGGACCAGCTGAAGAATATAGCGCACAAGCTGATTGTCCATTAAAAATGACCTTCACATTGAGAGTTGCTTTTTGATTAGCCACTTAAGAGCATTTTTAAAAAGCCTGAACACCAAGTCCCTGTTATTCTACAGAGGTGCCTGCAAAGAAACACAATGACAGTCACCTATCAGCCAGACAGGAAAAAACAAACTCCTAATTGCAAAGTCTTTAAGTTGAAAAATTCTCAAAGAAAGAAGCTCTGTTAAAGAAATAATGAGAGATTAGCAATATTACACCTAATCTGGTTGTTCAAGTACTTCATCAGTCCATCAGGCTAATGGGACTTACTAAACTGAGGCAGCCAGATTATTGTTGTATTGTAATTAGTGTTTACAAGACATGATTGATAGTGCTGATTGACAGCACAATTTGTCAGTTTTAGCACTGTTGCCAAACCACAAAAGGATCATTAGGCCAGGAGTTACCTCTGTGTTTGTAGGATTTTTATTTTTTTTTTAATGTCACATCCCCGTGGCAGCGTGCCCGGTGCTCGCTCAGATTTGAAGTTTAATTTTCTGCTGTAGAAAGAAGTTTTCTTCCCACGCAGAGTGAACAGCAGACGCTAATGTTTTTGTCACTTATTACAGAATCAAATTCAAAGTAATGTGAGTACTTCCAAGCTTTAAACGCTGCACGTTCGTACTCTCTCCTGCTCTCCATATTATCTATTGTTGATCTGCACACGTCTGTTGCTGCCACGGACGTCGCACGTTCGTACGTCATTGTCATGAGACACTCTCACCAATAAAATCATGGTTTAGTAACGCAGTAAGGCTGCGTGCTTATGGGAAAGTAACAGTAATCTAATTACTTTTTTGCAATAGTAATACTTGTTCTCGTTACTTGAAAAAGTAATCAGATTACAGTAACGCGTTAACACATTACTGCCTATCTCTGCTCAGCACATTTCAAAGCATGGAGTAAAGGATGCTGCCACAACATATGTTTCCTGGAGTTACAAATCACTGGCAGCATCTGGCAGTCTGATGTACTTGGCTGGGTTTGACAGGTGTCTGGAGAACGATACTTGCTCTTGCTCTGCATTGTACCAAGTGTAATCAATAATTACATATTCCCCTTTACATAATTCTATTATATAATCACCCCACATAATTATGGTGTGGGGTTGTTTTTCAGGAATAGATCTCACAGGCTTAGACAGAAGCTTAATGCTTCAGGGGATGGCCCCTTCCTCTTCCAACGTGGCTGTGCATCAGTGCACAAAGCAAGGTCCATAAAGTCTTTAATGAGCAGCGTTGGTGCGGAAGAAAAACGTTGTTAACAAAAAGTTGTTATAGCTGCAAAAGGTGGGGTATTTTATAACTTTGTGACCACTGACAGGTAAGGTGAATAATACCGATTATCTTTTAGTCATGGCACCTGTTAGTGATTGGGATATATTAGGAAGCAAGTAAACATTTTGCTCTTAAATGTAGATGTGTTAGAAGCAGAAAAAATGGGCAACCATAAGCATTTGAGTGAGTTTAAGAAGGGTCAAATTGTGATGGCACGACAACTAAGTCAGATTTCCAAAACTGTGGGGTGTTCCCAGTTTGGAGTGGCCAGTATCTATCAAAAGGGTCATGGGCTGGTCAAGGCTCATGGATGTGGAGCTAAGGCTGGTTCGTGTGGTCCAATCCAACAGACAAGATAATGTAGCTCAAATTGCTAAAAATGTTCGTACTGATTCTGATAGAAAGATGTCAGAATACACATTGCATCACAGTTTGTTGTATATGGGACTGCAACCTGCCCTAGTCACAGTGCCCATGCTGTCCACTTCTGAAAGTGCCAACAGTGAGTACGTATGCATCAGAACTACACGACAGAGCAGTGTAAGGTCTGAGGAATCATATTTTCTTTTTACATCATGTAGATGGCTGGTTGCTTGTACATCACTTTCTTAGGGAACACCTAGCATAAGGATGCACTATAGGAGGAAGTCAAGCCAGTGAGGCAGCGTTATGTTGAGCAATGTTCTACTGGAAAACTTTGGGTTTGCAATCAATTTGGCTGTTACTTTGACACATACCACCTACCTAAGCACTGTGTACACCCTTTCCACAGCATGTCTTTATCCTGTTTTCCTTCTCTCTCCCCAACCGGTCGTAGCAGACGGCCGCCCCTCCCTGAGCCTGGTTCTGCCGGAGGTTTCTTCCTGTTAAAAGGGAGTTTTTCCTTCCCACTGTCGCCAAAGTGCTTGCTCATAGGGGGTCTTATGATTGTTGGGTTTTTCTCTGTATCTATTATTGTACAATTTACCGTACAATATAAAGCGCCTTGAGGTGACTGTTGTTGTGATTTGGCGCTATATAAATAAAATTGAATTGAATTGAATTTCATGGAAATGGTATTCCCCGATGGCGGTGGCCAGGATAATCCACTCTGCCAGAAAGAAAAAAACATGACTCTGGAATGGTTTGAGGAGCACAACAAATTCCCAAGCTTTCAATCCAATTGAGCATCTGTGGGATGTGATGTATAAGCAAGTCAGAATGACGGTGGCCCATCTCACAACTTGTAGGACTCGTAGGAAGAATATTGCTAACATCTTGCTTCCAGATACCACAGCACACTTTCGGAGTCTAGTGGAATCCTTGCTTCAATGGGTCAGGGCTGTTTTGGCAGCAAATAGGGGCCAACAAAATTTTAGGCACGTGGTCATTATGTTATGCCTCATTGGTGCATTTTGAAACATTACATTTCAAAACTAACTAGATTTTGGTAACTTAGTTGGTGTAATCCCACTGCAAGGTTGTCTCTAGATATATACTTCCCCCAACCACAGAGATTTGAGTTTCATGAGAGTTTAATCTGGGAATTGCAGATAGCAGTGTGTCAGTCTTGATAATGTACAGAGAACCAGGGAACTTACTGGGAACGAGGAACAAATATTTTACAACCAGGAAAAGTTGTTTGTGGTTGTAAAATATTCTTTCTATAACTATCTGCTATTAAGCTAACATGCATTTGTGGCAGTAACTTAACAGACAGGTTTAAATAGTACATAGTGGTCTTTATTTTCCTGTAATGGTTTTTCAGTTTCCCTTCTTTTTTCCTTCTTTTTTTTTCTTTTTTTTACATAGCTTTACTGTGTTTTGCAAAGGTCGCAAGTTGAGAATAACGTGAGTGAAATTATGATATTTTTGCTTCATATGATGCGTTTCCTCTCTTACATATATGCATAACACTTGGACTTTTCTATTGGTCCAGTTCTCTATATTTTTAAAGATAACCAGTGTTGGGTAAGTTACTTTAAATTAGTAACTTAGTTACATTACTAGTTACTTCTATCAAAAGTAACTCAGTTACTTCAAGTTACTCGTTACTTTCAGAGTAACTAGTTACTAGGGAAAGTAACTTTGGTTTTACTCAGAATTCTCTTGTTAATGTGTTGCTTCCGTAACTGGATACCCAGCAAGATTGCCAGTCTTCTAGCTTGCTTACTTGCCACAAGTGCACTGTGCCACCTACCAATAGAAAGAAAAAAATAATGTGCACATTTCCACGAGAGAAATCCCACACCTGATTCTATCCTAGCCTGCTTTTTACATCCAACACAAAAACTGCAGTCGTGGTGCTTTCGATTGTACTCAGAACTCGGAAATTCTGCCTTCTGAATAGGAAGATGTAGGTAACACCAGACTGCAGATGAGCTGCATACAGGGCTGGACTGGGACAAAAAAATCGTCGCGGGCATTTTGACTAGAGACCGGCCCACCATTATAGGAAAAATCATAAAGCCTTTGAATGAAAATAAACACTGTTGTGACAGTGATGTACACTGTTCTGATGGTATATATGTATCAATCTATCCATTGTTTGTTGTAAGACTCAGATAATTATTTTTTTAAAAGTGAGACATTTTAAATGAGAATAAGAAAGTATTTCCTTGTGCCCCCCCTTTCCCTTTTAATGCCCTACATGGACCCCTGGCAACACTTTGCTAGACCCGCCCCTGCACAGTTACCAGCTGTCAGCTACTTAGAAAAGGATCCTGGTGTTATTTGTCTCTCAGAAACAGTTCATAACTTCCCTTCAACTCATTCATGTCACGTAAAAGGTAAACTTGTTTCTCCATCACAGCTCTGATGATTCAGTAAGGACATCTCCTGGTTTCATCTTCATGTTTCCCTCTCACCACATAACCAAACCGACACCATGACCAGCAGGTTTACAGCTGTGGCTCCAGCAAACATCAGCTGATACTAGAAATTAATATTAAATAAATTCTAACAACAGCAGATCAAGCTTAAACGTGCTGCTGTTGTTTAACGCGACATCCGCTGGTTTCCTCTTTCTGGCGCAAAGTGGGTGATAAATAAACAAGAGAGAAAAGCCGATCAGCTGATCATTGGTCAGTTTCATGACTGAAGTAGCAACAGGAGAGGCAGGCGGAGAGAATGAGAGAAGAAGAGGCAGCTGACAGCGTAAAGACGCAGAAAAACTCCAGCTTTGTGTCTTTTTCATTGTAGCTGAAGTCCGGGACAAACTGTTCCTTTTCACCTCAATACGAAACGCGTAATATTTTCTCTGAATACGAGACGATTCCGTTTTTTACGGGACGGTTGGCAACTCTAATAATTAACCTTATGAACAAAATAAAGTTCAACATCAGTAACATAGCACCCACCCAGCTGTATAGAAACTCCGTCATGCTAGCTAGCACGCAGTACGAAAAAGTCAGCATAACGAAAATAAACTCCACCTAAACTTGGTTCATATCTGACCCAGAGAGACTGCAGGTCATAACTTCTTACCTGAAGTTCAGTTCACCTGACACTCTCGGACCAGCGGCCGCTTCGGGTCTCTCCTCTTGCCTCCCTTTTCCTTCATCCACCTGCTGGCTTCCACCACTTGCTAATGTTATTGAATCTGTGGAAGCTCCGCGATAGCCACCACACGAAGTAACGAATAACGAGCCTATCTAAATACCAGTAAGGAGTATGCCAAAACCGGGAACGCGTTCCCGGTTTTGGCATAATAACTAGTTACCGTGCTTGTTACCACAATAATAACGTAGTTACTGTAACGCGTTACTTAATAACGCGTTAGTCCCAACACTGAAGATAACTATTGTTTATGTATATGGTTTTTTGCACAGACCAGTCATTGTATACTTATATCACTCAATATTCCCCTTGTGCCTGAAAGTACCTACCCTGGAGCAAAAAAAACATCTTAAAACTTTTATGAACTTAAATTAGTTCCAAATTTCTGCATTATACGTGCACAAAAAAGGAGGTTATAGGAATTCAATAAGACTTTTATTAAAATACTTTAAAATACTGGAGAAAAATACTGAGCAGGTTATCATTGAGCGTAAATCTGTCAGCTCCTCCATAATCTCAAACTCGTTTGTTACCCCATATGATAAGATGAATAACTGAGTCAGGGACATCACAGCTCTCATTCAAATCAAAAGAGAATTCGAACTACTCACCACAAACTAAGCACATAGCTTTGAGTTAAAAAAATAAATAAAAATGGACCTTTTAAGTTGAGTATTTTGAAAGCTGTGGCCTTCAAAATAAAAGCAGCAAAGTTGTATTGTGATTTCCTACAAAATCTACAACAACAATAAACCGTTCTCTGATAGTGAGTTTATCAAAGAGGGTTTAGCGGCTAAAACAGGACAACACTGCTTAAAACCTTTCATGCTAGGTTGTGATCCCACAAATTGAAAAGACCGCATTCAGACTTAAAGAACTGACAACATGTCAGACAGCAAAGAAACTACACAGATACGAATAAGGATGCTCTTTGAAATGTATTTTCTTTCCACGGCTCCGTAATATCAATTCTACAAAACCACGTTTCTCAAAATTTAGTTGGTCTTTTTTTTGGAAAGCAAATAAAAAAAACCCAACTAATTCCAGTAGTTACACAACATAGTGGTTTCCTTCATCATGTCTGCATGTGTGTTTTTTGCAAGTCTAATAAATGTGTAATTGCTTTTCTTCATTCTCTGATAAGAACATTCTCACGCTAATTTTGCTGCATGCTGGTGGGGGTGCTCTTTCTAGGTAACCCGTCCCAGCCGACATCGTTGCACTATATGAGTCCATACCAAATGAATGCATATGCCATGGCCCTGAAGGCTGTGGGAGAAATTATCCAGGACTATGACAGTGACAAACTCTTCCCTGCGTATGGCTTTGGAGCTAAACTTCCCCCAGACGGCAAGATCTCCCACGCCTTTCCACTGGTGAGAGTCATGTTTGAAACTGAGGGAGAGACTATTTTAACTGTTAGTACTTGAAATTATTGACTTTATGGGCTATTTTTGTTAATGGTGGTGCAAATGTGAAAAGCGACCGACTCTGTGCAGTAGTTAATAAATTTACTCTTGGTCAGTCAAATGAATGGTGTCATTAATGGTGAGCTGATGTAGCAGAAATTACAGTTAGGTCCATACATTTTTGGATTATTTGTACTTTTTTTTCTCAATTTTTTAACATTTCTTTTAGTCCTGCCACTGTACCCCACCACAGACAATAATAAAAAATAAATCCAACAATCAAGATATGATTGAAGTCCAAACTTTCAGATTAGGCATTAATTTAGGAATCACAGCTATTCCATCTGGTTCAGATTCACTGCCCATTTTCAAATACTCAAATATAACTGAGCAACTCATAAATAGCTTTAAAAAAGCCTGTTCTCTCTTTATTCCACAACAAATTTAGTAGATAAAAGATCTGGTTCCAAGTGCTGGACTTGGATTTAATAGCTTTTCAATCAACCTCTCAATATGAGGTCCAAAGTTTTTTATTAGTCTGAAAATCAGAATAAATGGACAAGTCAACAATCTGGTACATTCTTAAAAAGAAGGAATGGAGGAAGGGCGCACTAGTGAATGCAGTTTGAGTTACAAAGAAGACTATTACAGAAGAAGCATTACATTTAGTTTCCCTCGAGGAAACCATGTATATAACAACATAATGCACGAGTACATCCTTGTGAATGTATGGGCATGCACTTTGTACATACACTTGCACATGTCTGTAAACCACCCAATCAAACTGACTGCTTGTAAATCTAAGGTGGATATATAAGTTTTAACTCGTCTTGTTCACTATAGTTACTGTGAAACTCCAGTGTATGGATGTGTATATACTTTAGCTTTGAAAAACAAATCACTTGATTAATGATTAATGATTGATTAATGAAAATGTTTTCACTCAGCATTCCTTAAATAAACATATAGCAACACGATTAACGCTGACTTCTCTAGTCAAAGTGATGAGTGCTTTCATAATGTAAAGGTTTATTCACTTGTCTCTCTGTGAAAGGACTCTAAAGCCAGGATGGTGCAGTCTGTGTTTTATCAAAATAGAAATACATTGGAGCTATTTTTTTATTGTCAACCTCGCAGGAATATTGTAATTACACAAACAAGAAAATTCAAGTTACCAAAACGCTTGTCTAAATGAGTAAATCTTAGTAAAGTGAGTAACAACAGTTGAAAGCTGGGGAAAAACACAAATGTATTAAATCAAGTTCACTAAATGTTTTGTGTTTTCTGGGCATCTTCTTTTTTACATTGTGATGCACAAAAATGATAAAACAAACAACATGGACCATGCTCCAATAACCTGTGGAAATAATTGTACATTGCTGACTGGATGATGCAAATAACACAACTGTAAAACCTCTGAAAACAGCAGGCTGACAGTGTTTATATAGCCACATTACTTATCTCAGATTTCAAACTTTGTTTACATCTTGATGGTCATATTTTACTACAAAATAATTTCATTAAAGAAGTGTGCGCACCTTAATGCATTTCATGAATGAAAAACAAAACCCTGTTTTTCTATCAAACATTCACATATCCTGTGGCACCAACAGACCTGCAGTGGAATGGTGAGACTTGAGTCAGTTTGCAATCTGATATTCCTAGTGATGTCAATGACAACAATAGGATTTTTGGATCAGAAAATGGATATTTATTAACATATACTATATTTTACGCAGCTTATGAGTGGATCCAGAGGTTGCATAACATAAAGGAAAGGCTTTTTTTTATACAGCAACTAAATAATAAATTAAGGTCTGTTGGCCTTTCTAACTTGGACACATTAAATATTGATATGTTATGTTAACCCATCTGCTGGTTAGACCACATAAACTCCAAGTATTTAGTTTGGTCTAAATGTTAAAACAGTTTACTCAGTCTGACACGTCTGTTCTCATTTTGCAGCGCTCTGCACTCTAAACTGTTGGAACACAAAGTAATCCCTTAGACTGCTTCACTACAGTTAGATGTTGACTTGCAATATTATGTGAATAGTTTTTTCTGTTTTCATGGAATAACAGAAACTTCAGATAAACATCTGCTTTTTCAAGTTCACCATATTCATAAAGCTTAAAAAACAGGTGTGAAGTCAGATTAACTTTTTTCCAAGGATTTATTTTTGGTTGACATGTGTCAGCTCTGACTCACACATTCAGCATTGTAGTCTTGCTTCCATTTCTACTTGTGTATTGCTGTACAGTAGAATCACTGTGGAGATTGCTTGGGATGATGTAAACTGGCTGTTTTGATGCATTAGAGTACCAGCTCTACTCTGAGCCCTTCCCAAATGACTGAGTTACTCATTCTATTACTAACTGTGAGCCCAGACCTTATGGTCACCCATTGTAGGAGAAATTAAGATAAGCCAGTATGGGAGAAATCTGTTCTCTCTTTCTAGTCCCTGTCAGGACTCTTGCTGCAGCATTTTGGATTAACTGAAGGCTTTTCAGGGAGTTTTTAGGACATCCTCATAATAACAAATTACACTGGTCCAGCCTTGAAGTAATAAATGTATGAACTAGTTTTTCAGCATCACTCTGAGACAGGATATTTCTCATTTTAGAGATATTGCGCAAATGTAAACAGAGTTGGTCCTAGCACTGAACCCTGTGGAACTCCATAATTAACCTTAATGTGTGAAGAAGACTCTCCATTACATGAACAAATTGGAGTCTGTTAGACAGATACGATACAAACCACTGCAGCTCAGTACCTGTAATACCTGCAGCATGTTCATCTAAAATTTCCTCAGAAGTCAGTGTGCCATATGATTGCATTAGCAATAAATGTAATAACGCTCTATATTAACAGTTACACACAGAACAACATTATAGAATTATATTTGTTTGCAGATGTTGGCAGCTATCAGCGAATAGTTATCAGCTATTTTGAAAAAAAAAAATAGACACTTTTTATCCATAACAGCAAATGAACTGTACAACAGAAAATACAAATGCTATTTATGGTCTCCTCACAACAATGATAAGAAAAATAAACTGGGCCAATATGACATGTTTGTTAATACAGAGACACACATGTTAATGTGATCTCTGGTCTCCCACTCAGAGACACAGGTCTCCGAGTGTCCAGCATTCAGACGGATACCTGAGGACACTCATGTGAGAGAAAATCTGCTCACACAGATATGTAGAGCCAAATACTGTCAATAAGGCCTCTGCAATGTTCTGAAGACAGTTAAACTTGTCAGGTAGTGATGTCCAGCAGGTGAAAATGCAGCTCCATGAACACGCACAGCTGTGCATTCCAGCTGTGTTTGTAGTTCTGCAAACTTTGACCCCCACAGAGTCGAGCTTTTCAGTTCAATCAGCTGCATTTCGATGTCCTCTGTGTCCAACCAGTTAACAAATCCTGCTGCTCATTAAAGCTTTTTGATTTGATTAGAAAAGAAAACATTGGTCCAAACACCCGAAAGTCCCAAAAACGCATTGTGAATTCTGTCTCGAGTCTACGGATGTATCCGTGTATTTCCACGGTGCTGATGCTGCGCTGAGCAGACAGCTCCTGAAGCATTTGAAGTGTTGGAATGTGGAAATTTCAACATCACTTGAAAAAACTGCAAGCTAACAACGCCCCTCTCACCAGTAGGCAAAGTTATTTTTAGCCAATTACATGTTTAATCTGGTAGTTGAGGTTGTTAGCTAAGATACCGTCATTAAGAATTGGCACAACTATGCGAGCTGATTTGCGATGTGCACCGCTGGCCCATTTATTTTTTAACACACCTCCTCAGATTAATTCACTGCGTGTCGTGCCCAGGGCTGGACTGGGACAAAAAAATCGGCCCAGGCATTTTGACTAGAGACCGGCCCACCAGGTATTAAAGCCATAAAGCCTTTGAATGAAAACAAACGCTGTGGTGACAGTGATGTACAGTCTTGTTGGTATATGTATGATTTCAATACATTTTACATCAGAGAAAAACTTTGGTTGTAACATTCAGATAATTATTTATTAAAAGTGAGACATTTTAAATGAGAATAAGAAAGTATTTCTTTGTGCCCCCCTCTCCCTGTTAATGCCCTACCTGGCCCCCTGGCAAAACTTTGCTAGATCCGCCCCTGCACAGTTACCAGCTGTCAGCTACTTAGAAAAGGATCCTGGTGTTTTTTGTCTCTCAGAAACAGTTCATAACTTCCCTTCAACTCATTCATGTCACCTGAAAGGTAAACCTGTTTCTCCATCACCTGTTCAGCTCTGATGATTCAGTAAGGACATCTCCTGGTTTCATCTTCATGTTTCCCTCTCACCACATATCCAAACTGATATCATGACCAGCAGCTGTTACAGCTGTGGCTCCAACAAACATCAGCTGATACTAGAAATTACTATTAAATAAATTCTAACAACAGCTGATCAAGCTTAAACTGCTGTTGTTTTTTAGCGCGACATCCGGCGGTTTCCTCTTTCTGGCGCAAAGTGAGCGATAAACAAACAAGAGAGAAAAGCCAATCAGCTGATCATTGATCAGTTTCATGATTGAAGTAGCAACAGGAGAGGGAGGGGGAGAGAATGAGAGAAGAAGAGGCAGCTGTGCAGCAAAGACAGAATAACTCCAGCTTTGTGTCTTTTTTTCCATTCTAGCTGCGTTCCTTGTCGGCTCAATATGAAACACGTAATATTTTCTCTGAATACGAGACGATTCGTTTTTTTACGGGACGGTTGGCAACTCTACAACTAACCTTATGAATAAAATAAAGTTCACTATCAGTAACATCATAGCAGCCACCCAGCTGTAGAGAAACTCTGTCATGCTAGCTGGTACGCAGTACGAGTGATTGTAACTGACTGTAAAAAGTCAGCACAACGAAAATAAACTCCACCTAAACTTGGTTTATATCTGACCCAGATAGACTGCAGGTCATAACTTCTTACCTGAAGTTCAGGTCACCTGACACTCGGACCGGCGGCTGCCTCGGGTCTCTCCTCTCCTGCCTCCCCTTTCCCTCATCCACCTGCTGGCCTCTGTGGAAGCTCCGCCGTAGCCACCACCAAACAACTGAGTTATTTTTAAACATCGGCCAGCATCTGGCCAACCCGCCACCTTTCATTGTTTATACCGTCACAAGAGAAAAACAAAAACAAAAAAACAAACACCATCGGCCCATAAAAACGAAAAATCATACCCGGTATGTCCAGTGGCCAGTCCCGCTATGGTCGTGCCATCAGTTAACCCTTTGCGTGCCAGCTGTGGCACACGTGCCCAGGGTCGCTGACCCCTGTTCTAATCTCTCTAATTGGATTTTATGGTCAACAGTATCAAACGCTGCACTAAGGTCTAGCAGGACAAGTACAGAGATGAGTCCACTGTCAGAGGCCATAAGAAGATAATTTGTAACCTTCACTAAAGCTGTTTCTGTGCTGTGATGAGCTCTGAAACCTGACTGAAACTCTTCAAATAAACCATTCCTCTGCAGATGACCTGTTAGCTGTTTGACAACTACTCTTTCAAGGATTTTTGATATGAAAGGAAGGTTGGAGATTGGCCTATAATTAGCTAAGACTGCTGGGTCTAGAGATGCTTTTTTAAGTAAGGGTTTAACTACAGCCAGCTTGACGGCCTGTGGTACATAGGCAATTGTCTGTGAAGGTTCTCGGTCATAAAGGCCATCTTCACCCAAAACCTTGGCTGATTGTGACCTACAGCCGTTTTCACACCTTGGCTCGTGTGATTAGGTATAGGATCAATATGGGGTCCATGTCCCTCTTGAGGGGCACTCCCATAGGGCTTAAATCTGAGACTCTCCACCATGTGACCTTAGAACTGAAGAAGTTTCTCGGATGAGAGGTGAAACGTCTTCAAGCTGCTTAAAGAAGTCCAGACGCTTTTCTTTCTGAGCTCCTTAGACTACATAGCCGATTATTAGAGAAAGGTTGATCATATTTGATATTGAAGCATTAATTAATGGCAGGACTTCTTGGAGCAGTTTTAGATAATATTACATCTGCGAGATAATTATGATAAATTTTTTCTCTAATGGTTGAAATTTTATTGGTGACGAAGTTCATGAAGTCATTACTAGTTAACGTTAAAGGGATGGTTGGCTCAACAGAGCTCTGACTTTTTGTCAGCCTGGCTACAGAGCTGAAGAGAAACCTGGGGTTGTTCTTATTTTCTTCAATCAGTGACGAATAGTAAGATGTTCTGGCTTTGCGGAGGGCTTTCTTATAAAGCAGCAAACTATTTCTCCAGGCTAAATGATGATCCTCTAAATTTGTGACACGCCATTTCCTCTCCAGATTACGAGTCATCTGCTTTAGGCTACGTGTTTGAGAATTATACCACGGAGTCAGGTACTTCTGATTAGAGACCTTAGTTTTCACAGGAGCTACAGTATCCAGAGTCGTACGGATTATATTCTTAAACTTAGTTACAGCGCTTTCAGAAAGACATCTACTTTGATAAAGTCTACTCTCCACTGCTGTGTAATCAATTATTGTAAATGTTATCAGGAAATGATCAGACAGGAGAGGGTTTTCAGGAAACACTGTTAAATGTTCAGTTTCTATGCCATATGTTAAAACAAGATCTAGAGTGTGATTAAAGTGGTGGGTGGGTTCTTTTACATTTTGAGAGAAGCCGATTGAGTCTAATAACAGACTAAATGCCATGTTGAGGCTGTCATTTTTAGCATCTACATGGATGTTAAAATCACCCACAATAATTATTTTATTTGAGCTCAGAACTAAATTAGATATAAAGTCTGAGAAATCAGAGAGAAACTCTGTGTAAGGCCCAGGTGGACGATAGATGATAACAAGTAAGACTGTTTTCTGAGTTTTACAGCTGAGGTGGACGAGGCGAAGCATCAGGCTTTCAAATGAATTAAAAGTCTGTCCGGGTCTTTGGTTGATTGACAGGCTGGTGTGAAAAATTGCTGCCACACCGCCCCCTCGGCCTGTGCTTCGAGGTTTCTGGTAGTTAGAATGACTCGGTGGTGTTGATTCATTTAAACTAACATAATCTTCCTGCTGCAACCAGGTTTCTGTAAGGCAGAGTAAATCAATTTGTTGATCAATTATTAAGTCATGTACTAACAGACATTTGGAAGAGAGAGACCTAATGTTTAATAATCCACATTTCACTGTTTTATTCTGCGGTGCAGATGTGGATACTGTATTGTTCTGTCTTTGTGATTTTTTATGTTTAAATCGTTTTTTGCTGGTTTTTAGTTTGTTTTTTGTCTGTTTGGGAGCTGACACAGTCTCTGTGGGGATGGTGTTTTGGGAGAAAACAGGAGGAGTTAAGCAGCAGAGAGGCGTCTAAGACTGCAACTCAGCTTCCTGGTCCCAACTCTGGATAGTCAAGTTTTAGGGGCTTTAATAAATTTAGGCAGGTTTCTAGAAATGAGAGCTGCTCCATCCAAAGTGGGATGGATGCCATCTCTCCTAACAAGACCAGGTTTCCCCCAGAAGGTTACCCAATTATCTATAAAGGCCACATTGTAGGGAGCTAATTACTGACACTTGTTTCTGTGATTTTGTACTTTTTGTCACTAAACATAATAGTGATCTATGGTCACTACTTGTCACGGCCATAGACTGACCAGTAAATTAAGAGCTTCAGCTGTCTTTTTACCATAACATTATAATACAGCATCATCTTTACTGTAGATCCCGTGCCACTTTCTTTCCATCTCATGCTCAACTTTTCCTTAGCTAATGAACAACAGCCAGAGAAAGCTGAACTTCTCTTGAGGCAGTGAGTCATCCCAACCCGGAGTGGGTACTCCATTCCCTTTTGACTGAAAATCATGATGTCAGACTGAGAGGGGCAAATTCTCATTCCAGCCATTCACACTAATACTGCAAGTTGGTGATCATTCTCAATGACGCTAAGATCATTCAAAAACCAAATATGTGATGTCTTTGTGATAGTTATAACAAACTAAAATATCTCTGATTAAGAAACTAAATTGCAGTTTAAACTGAAACTTCTGATTCAACAAAATGAGGGGCACATAGCCAGTGTCGAGAGTAATCATAAGTGTGTTTGATTTTGTGAGCTGTCAAATCGGCACGCTTTCTAAAGTCTGGATCCATGCTGCCAGCTCAGGATATCCAGAGGACATTTCATGAAGTTATTTATCATCATTTATAATCATGGATTAACGGTTCTAATTAGCATTCAAATTAACATTTAAATGAGTAAAATAATGTACCTGGTGAGCTCAAATTATCCCTCACAATGCATGAAACATCATGCAGCAATATAATCTGGAACAACTTGTTCAGTCAATGGAAAGAGGGCTTGTATAATTCTCCAGTTATAAGCATTGTGGAGTAGTCTTGTGAAGTTGATGACTGAAGCAGAGAGAAGGAACAAAAGGTAGGAGGGTAAAAAAAACACAGTGAATCACACTGAGAGAAAAGTTCATGTGTTTGATGGTTGGGGAGTGATGGAAAAATAATAGCGTAAACAGACAGGCAGCTACAGTGAATGACATTTTACAGAAGGACAGCTTAGCTCAGCATTGTCCACCAACAGGATGGCAATGCTAACAGTGTGAAAAGCAGAGAAAGGAAAAAACAATCACGTGTGCTGTGATTCCAGAAAGTGGTCTCCTAGTTTAGAAGAAATTCAGAGCAAAGTGGGTAGGAAGTAAACACGGAAAAGGAGTCTTTTTGTTGTTCTAAGGCTGCAGGCAAAGATTAGTAGGAGGGTTTAAGAAAACCATATTATTACTAGATCTTTTTATATGGGAGTAAACATCCCAATGACATGCCTCAGGTCTTTCATTAGTGCACTGGAAATATTTCTTATTCGAGTATTTTCTGACCTGAAACTGTCAAGTCCCAAGATCCCCTTAGCTCTCTCCCAGTCAGAAATCAGAGGTGTGCGAGTGAGTGTCAGCACACTTTGCATAACTTTCTCTCATTTCCACCTGAGCAGCCATTCAATCAGCTTTCCCAATTAGAGTTCACCTCAGCGTGACAAATCCCAGACCCACGCCACACTGAGGCAACTAAAGTATGTTGGGCTATCGTCAACTGCAAAGTGTTAGCATTTGGTCTTATAAAAGACGACTTATGTAGGACAGATCATTGGGTCAGTTACTGAACAGCAAGTCAAT
This sequence comes from Perissodus microlepis, assembly GCF_051167445.1. Taxonomy (NCBI): domain Eukaryota; kingdom Metazoa; phylum Chordata; class Actinopteri; order Cichliformes; family Cichlidae; genus Perissodus; species Perissodus microlepis. Next base: position 3,183,621 of record NC_140465.1, read on the forward strand.
GGGATTTTTTTTTTTACATTTTTTAAACTGACTAAATGCCCATATTTGGTTATTTAAAGTGCAACCAATGAGGAGAATCTGAAACTGTGAGCAGTGACCCAGGTGTCTTTCACAAGGACACTGCATCAGGGGCTCAGACCATCAATGCCAAGCTAATGGCCAAAATGAAAGAGCATTACAGTAAACCCAAAATATAGTAAACTAAGTAACACCGGGTTCTGATGTAGAACAATTGTCTGTATTAAAGTCATTTAATTTATAGATATAAATTGAAATTTCATTAAATAATTTAAAAGAAATCATTTTAAAATAACCCAACTTGGGATAAATAAAGTATTTCTTGTTCTTATCAGTATGAGCTATAGCTATAATGGACCTCATAGTGGTCCTTTACCCACTGTCAGCCTGCCAGTTTTCTTACCTGCATGATCCCATATCTAGAAACAAGTTGTTTATTGTTGAAAGGCTTAAAAATAATAATGTACTTAATACTAGTTTTATAGCTAATCTGTTTCCAGTGTTAAATGTTGTGTCTTTGAGTTGGATCCATTATGTTATTGGATCATAATCACTGACTCACTAATATGTACATAAATTTAATGTTGCAGCCGGAGATGATTTAAATGTCTTTTATTCTGCTGGATATCTTTAGTTATCATATGTTAGTAGATTTATGTTAAAATCTGCAAAATAACAGGTATAATATGAACCGTCCCAGACAAAATGCAGTGGAGTCAGAGTTAAAACTATAATAAAAAGTTATGTTAGAGCTTAATTAACACAATCTTCAGAAACAGTTTTACTTCCTTTAAAGAAAACTATATTATTAAACAGAAACTTCAGTCTCAGTGGAAATAATTAAAAAGTATAGTCTTGGGGACAGATAGCAGAAGGCCTCAGAGCTTTGGAAAGAAAGAGATGATTAGCTGTAAGTAACTACTACATCAGGTCACTGCAAAGGAAATGTCAGCATTTCAATAATGTGCCACTAACACTCGAGTATCTACAAATGCTGAATGAGGATAAAATGAGGCGACATACAGTCTGAATGATTGCAGTTTTTTTATACTAACTGGATAGAGGTCTGCATTCATGTTGGATAATTCCACTCTATTCGGCTTAGGAAGTTTCCCTGCAGTGTCAATATGAATAATATTATAAAAGGAGAATTTCAGCCACAACAGAGCACCAAGGACCTGCATTGGTAAACAAACACTTAAAATGCACCAGAATAAAATCATAATACAAATTCAGTGTGTAGCAGGAAAGCAAAACATATTCTTGTATTCATTAATCACCTTGTGAATTATTACTAGTAACTAATAACTTTCTTACTTTATATACCTCTTGCATGTCCTCTGAGGACAGGAACTGTGCAGGGTGCAGCAAAATCTGCAGAAAATCTGGAGGCTAAACTTGAACAGAACACAGTTCATATAGAATCTGCCATTCATCACAGGGTCAGTAAGTCAGTTTGTGAAGGTGGGATCATAATAATATTCTGACCAAGGAGAATTTTTTTTAGACAGGAGTAGAGATCAGGAAGAGGTGAATTAATTTTACTGGGTTAAAATGTTTGTGTGAATAAATGTAAGGTGCACAGTGATGAACTGAGAATTTACAAAAGTAAAAGTAATACAAAGGAACAAAAGCAAAACTGAGGAGACGTTTTCTCTATGATTTGTTTGAAATAATAGGCGCAAGATGTCATTTGGTCTCATTCTTCAACTAAGATAATGTGTGATATTTCTGAATCCTGTCTTTTCACCAACGAAGATAAAAACAATTCTCACAGGTCTGACATGCTTGTGTTAATGATTTACTTTAAAATGCAGCTTATATGTTGCTTATTTTAACATGACTTGTTTAAGATATGTAAGCAGCGTGGTTAATATCGAAGCTGACATATCTCTGGTCTCTAAAGAATCATTTCAGGCTGGACGAACACCTAGAAATTAAACCAAGTTGCATAAAGTGGCGTCAGTGATCTTCCAGCTGAATACACAGTGTGTGGAAGAAAATCCTACCTTCAAAGGATTCAACTGACCTGAACAATTAAGTTTAGTGTGTCTTAATTAGCTACTTTCTTTCATTGTTAAATTTATGAATAAATGAACAACCAAAATCCATCAAGAGTATTTGTCTCACTTAGTGGTATGTCCCAGAAATTGGTGCTATCAAAACACTACGTTTACTTTGAGGGTGAGGTAGGGGAGTTTGTTCTAGGATGTTTTTATATTACCATGGGCCCAACTCAGTAAAATACCAGTTATTGTGAAGCTTCCTTTGGTGTTTCATAGCAACATTACCTGCGAATTGTGCAGCTAGACACACTACAAAACAGGAAGTTTATGGTCAAAGAGGCACACAGTCAAATCCTAAGGTTTAAAGGTTTCTACATATTATCAATCTTGTGAGCTAACAAGTGTTAACTGTGAGAGGGTAAATATAATAAACCTGATAATACTGAGTCATGAACTTAGGACATAGCTGCCGTTCCTCTGCATTTGCTTTCATGCTATACCCTCCTTGACTTGGTCATGATAATGTCTTCAGGATGCATGATATGAACAAGCTGCTGCTCCTAAATCTCAAGTAGATTTTGCGGTCATAGCAACAGTCAGTGAACTGCAGCCAAGTTGTAGAAACATGACTTCCACTGATCGTCTGATAGATTATCAGTGGAAACAAAGCCTGTGAATACTTACGTAGACATTCTTTTAGGTCATATATCAGGTATTTGTGCCTGATATGTGTGTATATGTATATACTGATTATTGGTTGCTTCTCAAGCTATAGTGTATGGTGAATAATAGCTATGTACATCAGCAGTATGTAAACAAAGATAATTAGCTTTTGAGGAGACCATACAGATGAAATTGCCAGTCAAACCAGTAGAAAAATATTCTACTTTATCCCCTTGGGGTTAGAGTGCTATAAAATTAAAATATAAGGACGTAAAGGTAAGTTAAGTTACAGACAGAGAGTGGAGCTCAGTATTGCAGGATTTCTAGTGGTAGGTCAAAGCATCATTGAATGTTGGTGTCAGTATGAATGTTCCCTCACAAAGTGAATTTTCTTCTCTGCAGAACTTTAACTCCGAGAACCCAAACTGTGTTGGGATTGAAGGTGTACTAGAGGCTTACTTTCAGAGCCTGCGAACTGTTCAGCTGTATGGTCCAACCAACTTTGCTCCTGTCATCAACCAAGTGGCTCGGTGAGAGACAAAGCTTTACTCACACACATTCTCTCATTGTAAGACAGAAATATCTTCTCATGCAGGAATACTTTTTACATTCAAACTCACCCAAAGGGCCCATAATAACTTCATATTCAAGTCAATTAAGTTTTATTTATAGCCAAGTTACAACAGTCACCTCGAGGCACTTTCAATATCTTAGTAAGGCAAAGATCCTACAATAACAGAGAGAAAACCCCAACAATCAACACTCCATAGTCAACTGTTAGGGGTATTATAACTAAGTGGACGTGATTGAAAATGACACTAATTCAACCATGAAGTGGAAGTCCACACAGCAGGGGTCAGTGGATGCTGAGGCGCTAACTTCCTGCAGAGCCAATCGGTACAGACCTCTAAACTTCATGTGTCTCCATGGAATCGAGCGGCCAAGCAGCTTCATCCGGGCCTTACATCACCACGGGCAATGAGAAGTGTCAGATGCAGTGGTGTTAAGCACACCGCCACTGGACTCTAGAGCAGTGGAGATGTGTTCTACGGAGTGATCAATCACGCTTCTCTGTGTGGCAATCCGAAGGTATCAGCTGCATGCTAGTTTTGCTAAGTTTTCATGCTTTGTGGTTAAGACTTCTCAGCCTGCTCAGTGGATTAACTGTAGTTCTGCCTATTGTAGATCCCTCACTCTGGTCTCCAGCCTGCTGACCACAGGGAAAGGACACATCTTTCTGTTGCCTGTTGTCACTGCTCAAATATTTATTTACAATTAAAGTTCTTTTAATTTTAGTTTGATAAGTTTATATATTAGCTTATTTACAAATCATAATAGTTTTCATAAAGAGACAAGAACAATGTTATAGAGCTATTTCTGACAGGTACTTGGATCTGTGATAAACAACAACCCAAATGCTGATTATCAACTACATCCTATACTTATATACAAGTAGTAATACTACAGTGTATGTACATTCTATAATAATGAACTTTTACTGAAGTAAAAACAAACAAACAAATGTTTTGAATTAAAATAAACTCTATATAAATGTTTAGTCATTAAAGTGTACAGCACAGCTGGAACTAATTCACTATAATTAAAATTGAACCATAATTTATTAGTTAACTGATATTTTAAATTTTGCCTTATAGGATTAGAGATTTAAATGGAGTTCATGGTGAAATATTTGCCTTTGCATAGTTTATCTTTTGATGAATAAATTAAAAAAAAATTATTTTAAAGAGTGAAAGATTTGTGCAACACGTAAGTAACTTGTTTACCAATTTAACTATAGCTGTAATTTCTACAGCTCATTGATGGATGTACTGATTTATCACCGGCTTCACTTTTATACAAAAAAAAAATCTTAAAAGCTGAAGAATTCTGAGGCCCCTTTTGAAGCATTCCCATCCACTCATGGTATGTGCAGTTACGTGTGTTTGTCTCTGAGACACAGACTAAGCAACTTTATGCTGGCAGGTTTAAATGTCTGTATTTTGACTAAAGTTATAATTGCTAGATCCCGATGCACACTTCCATTCCTGATCCCCATTATGCTTTTCTCTTTTTTTTGAGAAATAAATAATTGTTTCTTATTATCAGTGGAAGAGCTTCCAATATGGACATTTAGAATCTTTATAGAGGGTTTTTACGTCCACATAAGAGATAACTGAAATAAGTGAAAACAGATTAGGACTCGCATTAGGACACAGATGACACCAGGAGTATTGGGACTTGTCAGACTTAGTGAGCCGTGATGAATCGATTTCATCAGGAGTGCCTGAGTGGATAATATAATTTGAGGAAAGAGGTTTTGCTCATTTGGATGTTTGCCATTGTATCTTAATAACTGGCTACATTAATAAACTCCACACAGTAGTTACATTAATTTAATTTATTTGTGTGTATTTTGTGAAACTCAAATAAATTTTTCTCCTTTTGATGCCTAAACGTAACTGTAAGAAAGTGAAACTGAAAACTAACTTTAAAGAAGGATAAAATGTAAGTAAACACTGTATTTATAGCAACAAAGTAAAAAAAAATCCCCACCAGAAGCTAAAACAATAATGGCACTACATGGGCATTTTTGGCAGTTACGTGATAGCAATACCAGCAAACAGAAAAAAATAACAATAATTCCTTCAGTAGGAAATAGTGTTTGGCATGCACACTATACAGACAAAAGTCAAATCATCTTAAATTCAGCTGTTTTCAGTTGCATTACCACAGGTATAGAGTAGAATAGAATAGAATAAAATAGAGTAGAATAGAATAGAATAGAATAGAATAGCCCTTCATTGCCATTATACATGAACAACAAAATTATGGGTTCTTTACACCAAATGTACAGGACATCAGGAAAAAATAACAAACAGAAGAGATATATACATTCAAGAGGAAATATACAAACTAGAGGAACATGTACAAAACAAGAGAAAGACAGAGAGAGCAAAGTGCTTGGAAGGCCTTGGTCTGAGTATAGAGCCTGTATGTGAGTGACCTGAGTGATGAGGGTTACTCAGTCCATGGCTCAGATTGGTGAGGTGGGCAGGGATGGGGTGTGGGGGGATAAATTCAAGCACCAAACATTTGTGAAAGAACAGATTGCTCCAAAGAACTCACAAAATTCTTGCATGGTACCTTAATGAGATGACAACTCTGCAACACATTGTACAATTTGTTCCCTCCTAGACATTCCATGATCAGCTGTACATGTACGTGGCATTATTGGAAAGTGGAAGCATTTATCAACCACAAAATGGCAAACCACAAAGTGTTGCAGATGGGCATTAGTATTCGTGTAAAAATTGTGACCAGGAGCTTCATGGCGTAAATTTTCATGTCTGAGTAGCTTCTGTAGATACAATATGTTGGTGGCCTAGTACTTTTCTTCAATAACTGTACCTAATTAAGATTTTTATTTTGCCTTTCCATTTAACTGTTAATACAGTTTTCTCATGAAATATTTAAGGCATATGTGACAGACACTGTGATTTTTATTGTTTTTCAACATCCTCTGAACAACTGCGCATCCACATCATCCTCCCCCTTAATCCTGCATCATAGTCTACCAGCTCATTTAGGAACAAATTGGAATTTAAAACTTTTCTACAGCAAAACTACAGCTCGTGTTATGTTTTTAATGGATTGTGGTTGTTTATTGCCCACTATTGTATTTTTAGTCCTCATATAAAGCAATCATATCCTGTCCCAGTTAAGTGTGATTGTGGTTGCATAATCAAATGAGTATAGCAGTACTGTTAAGCTGTGAGATTCAAAACTGCCAACCGTTTAGAAAAAGAACAGAAAATGCATTCTCTCTTTTAATCTCACTTCCTGTACTCACACGTTCTTTTTCATTTGCACTTTTTCTTTGATGCATTCTTTTACTTCTGTCTTCTCTATTTGTTCTTTGTCTTCCTCACTCTCCCATCTGTTTCCATTTCTTTTTGCTGCTATCTATTATTTACTGCAGTTCAAAAAAATCACCGTGCTCTTTTTCCTCCCTTTCTAGTGCTTGCTCATGCTGCTCCTCCTCTGTGTCCTCATCTTCCATCACCTCTTCACCCACTACTTCTTCATTGTTATCTATGTGGGAGGTTAAGAATAGTGATGAAGACAGAGAGCAGAGGGGGAACATTAATGGTGTAATCCATATGTACATAACTACTTATAGTCACAAAGCTGCTCTTATTAGAACAACAGTGTTATTATTGCAGGCAATGAATGATACGCTAAACATGAGGGTTGTTTTATTTTATTCAGCTGAGTGGTATATATCAAAGGGTTAAATAAAGTTATATAAACTGCTTTTGAAGAAACATTTGCCTTGCTCTCTATAACTCCTTAGTGTAAAAGGGCAGGGAACAGCTAGTGACTGAATGGACAGATGGAAGGACGAATTAGTGGATTAATCGATTTATGGATGGACATGCAGAGGGACTGCTCCGAGGGTGACTGACACCAGGACTACATCCATCGCTGCAATGAAGGCTGCCTGCTTCTCCGCCTGGGTCAGCTAAGGCCAGGTTTCGACCAGGCCAGGTCGATCCCTGCTCAAAGGAGGAAAGTCAGTAGGCCCCAGCCTGTTCCTGCACCATGAATAGGATCCTTTAAGAGGCTGTTTTGCCCAAGGGTTAGGTATGGTATGGTATTTTGTCTGGCAGCTCCCCATATGACTTAGTCCTCTGAGTATCCTGTAAATCCACTCACACTGAGCATCCTGTGAACCCCTAGCTGGTTAGCCCTAAGCTATCTGAACTGGCCAGCCCAGAGACTTTGTTCCTGGTTTCTGCGCTGGCAGAGTGGTTTTAATATCTTGAGTCTGAGGTGATGCTGCGCCACTGTGTCCAGTGTGCCACAGCCCCAGCCCAGGGTGCCTGTGTGCCCTGCATATCCCGAGCCTCTAGTGTCTTCAGAGGGTGCCAAAGTGTCTGAGTCTGAGCTTGAGCCAAAGTGTCCCAAGCTGCTTGAGCCATTAGATCTTGTTTTACCCAAGATGGCCTCCCTTTATCTTTGGTCTGCGGACTTATTTTGTTTTCACCACCTTTGTTCCATCTCAGCCTCCAGCCAGGCCTCTACAGGGATACTGCTTTCACAGTTGGCCTTCTTGAGCTTGTGCTTGGCCACTCCTCAGCGGCTGGTTCCCTGCCCTGCTTCACCAATACCCGCACTCTACCAAGTCTCGAGAGTGAACCCATCTGCTCTGCCTTTTTCATCGCTGCCAGACTCCCACCAAGTACCAGAGATCTTCATGTCTGTTGTTGCCACCCCCCTGCCAAGCCTCCTAAGAGGCCCCTTATCCACTGCCAATGTCAACGACAGTCACCTGCCAAGCAAATAAAGGGTACTGTCATCTCCACAAATGCCAGCTGCTTGACAAGCCTTTGGAGGCACTCCATCACCTCTTCTGGCCTTGAGTCCAACCTATGGAGGGTCTTCACTGCCTCCACCAGAAGATCTTTGTTCCTTCCCTCATTGGTCTCCTCCAAGGGAATCAGAGGATCTTCAATGCACACCTCTGAAGAGGTCTGTCCCCTGTTAAGAAATCTGAGTCTGAGCCAAAAGTACTGACAGGAAACTGCATGCTTTTGCAGAGCACAGGAGGTGCAGACAGAAAGTGTGTGTGACGTGCTGTGGAAATATATATATATATATAACCATGCTGGCTGCTGCTGCTTTCAGACCTGAGCTTGTGTCTTTGTGTGCTCGGTCTCCGTTCCCGGAAATGTAAAATAAAGATCATTTTTTAAATTTTGACCACTCTGAGCCCAGTCTTTTTCGGCCGCCAAAAGAATGCAAAGAACTAAATTTAATACCCCCCTGCTCTGTGTCCAGGCCAACCTCCGAGTTCCTCCTCTAGGTTGACCCCCTGAACTGTCCTTCTACTCTGCTCAGGAGCTGGGCTGACTACCTCAGTTGTCATTTATTGTTTGTTGGCCTTTCCTGCTCCCTGTTTTTGGTCATGTTTATGGTTCTTTGTCACGGTCCTGGGCCGGTACCCTGTGTTTTATGTTATTATTAATCTTTGATTTCAACATGGTTTTTCACTGTTAGTGTTTTGGTTTCTGTTTTGTATTTCTAGCTCCCTAAGTTCTCTAGTATTTCTTGGGTTTTGTTCCTGTGCCCCTCATACTTAGTGTAGGTTTAGTTCTCTCCATGTTTATTTTCTTGTTCCCCAGTCAGTCGTGTCTCATGTCACTCCTGTCCATGCGCTCCGTGTTCACTCTATTCAGTCTCAAGTCCGTGCCTCTGTGCCTGTCCCATGTTTCCTGTTTTATTTTGATAGTCCCTTTCCTGTGTTCAGTGTTTTGAGTTTTGCTTTTCCCCTGTCTGGTTACGTCTGATTAGTCCCAGCTGTGTTTCCACCTGTTCCCCATCCTCTCGTTATCCTACCTGTGTATTTTAGTCCTCAGTCTTCCCCTTCCTCTGCCCTGTTATACCCTCTCATTGCTGTGTGCTACTTTCGTGCTCCTGGTTTAACTTGGTAAACTCCTAGTCTCCAGCTTCTTTGTTCTTCCTTCTCTGTTTCCAAGTTTAGTCTCCTAGTTTCTAGTTATTATGTTCTGTTTCCTGTATTTTGACATACATTAAAAGCTGCCTCTTTTAGTTCATCCCTCCGTGTTCTGAGTCTTGCGTTTGGGTCCAATCTCCTGCTTGCTACACAATAAACATGACATTTTTGTTAAACTTGGTCTTGGTATCCTGCATTTTGAGTCCTCACCCTACACACTCCACATTATGAGATCCTAAATCTTAGTATTCAGGGGACAAAAGAGTAACAATTCTAACAGATACATAAATTATATAGACTGATGATCTATAATATAAATCTTGTCACTGAAGGATGCAGGTACAGTTTAATGCTTTGAAGCTTCTGAAACCTATGTCATCACCAAGATAACATAGACTTCAGGAGCAAAACAGCGAGACATAGTAGTGACAGAATCCTTAAAGATATATGGAAGAAATGGCAATGATGGCAATGAAAACAAAGTCAAGAATTGAGAATTGGAGAATAACTTCAGGTCTTCCTGACATTATCTTGTTCTCAGGTTTCATTGTTTTACCTGTTTACACACTTTCCCATTATTCCACAGAGACAGAAAAGGAAAAAGCAGGGCTGCAAGCAGAAGTTAAGAGAGAGAACCAGAAAAAACTAAATCAATGGATGTTAAGACAAGAGGACATAAAGAGAGGGATGCAGCAGACAGGCATACTCTGATGATCCATCATGGCTGAACGCAATCCCAGCAGTGACAGGATTTAGAACAGGACTCCCTGGAGTCTAGACACTGGTGTTGGTGAGGATGCAGCCTGAGGTTTGGATGGAGCTCTGAGGCGATATGGAGATGGGGAGAAGGTGGGCTGCATGAATGAGAGTCTAAAAGGGAGAATGGCAGAGAGCACAGATTTAAACCAATCAAGGTGGAGGCTGATTGGCTCAAAGAAGCCAGACAGGATGATGACTGGACTAGAGTCATGATGCTAATATGGAGATTGACTGTGTGGGAAAGTGGTAGTGATGCAGATGAGTGAGCTTCAGCTTAGTTGAAAAATATTATTTGAAAAAATAAATGGGTAGTTTAAACAATGAGTTCTTGATCTCAGCTTGTCAGACACTCATCCTTGGTGTTTATATTTTAAGGCACTGGGAACCCTTTAAGGGTCACTTTTTAATATGCTGGGAAATGTTCCACATCAGCATAATGCAGTTTCAGGAAGCATTACATGATGTGAAAGAGAGGCATGTTGTGCATTAAGTCATAGAACTTTTTGCACACTGTCTAGAAAATTGTTTCCCAACAATAATTTTTTGGTTTTTGACATTTGGGGCCATATTAACAAACTTTCTAAAAGTCTAATCTCTAAGTTAGTCCCAAACTTTTTACTTTGGTGACGCTGTATGAGTCGTTCTTTTAAAAGGTGTGAATCTCTAATAAAAGTATATTTGGTGATGCTGGGTATAAAATGGGCAGTGCGTTATCAGCATTTCTCAGACAAAAAAAATAGTGGAAGGACAAAACAGGAAAACTAGTCAACAACTTTTTCCTTCAAGTGAGAAAATTGGATATTTGCATTTTGCAGACTTGAGATAATTCACAATCATCTTTTTAAGAAAAGATTCCTCACTGAAGCATATTTTATGTATATTCTGGTGCTTAAACAAATAGCTCTACAAAAATTCCCCAAAATTTAAATGATGCCAAGTTAATAAAATACTGTGTGTGATGTTTTTGGTGCCTTTCATTAAAGATGCTTTTGTTGAAGCACACTCCTGTGTTAACACTAGACACATTAACCCTCTAAGTTTTCCTCAGTGACAACCCAAACCGTAGGCCCAAACCCTAGTCCTAGGTTTTGGAGAAAAGCAAAAGCTCATCTTTTGAGAAAATGAAAATATTTTGTGTGCAAGATGGAAGTTTTTTCTTATTATTTCAAGTTTTGACAGTTTTGTATGCAAACTAAAATCATGTATTCTGATAGTATAAGTTTAGAGTTGGACTCATCCTCAGTGATGACTTTGACCTCAGAGGGTTAGCATTTTGGTGAGTTTAAAGTCATGATTTTATGTGATGTAATGCTATGGGAAAATATAACTTTAAGAAAATATTCTGCTGAGTCTTGTCAATCAGAAGATTAAAAAAATGTAACTGAAACATGTTTTTCCTAAAAAGTCATTTTGGCTCGTCTCCAAAACATAAGGATTCCAGGCTAGAGTCGGGGCTGCCACCAGTGACGATTTAGACCTCAGAGGGTTAAAAAAGGCTACTTTTACTAAATTAAAAAACTAAATTAAGTAAGTAAATTAATAAACCATATGAAGACCCATTTACACATACTAGCCTACTGTGTAAGTGGGTCTGTCATCTCAAATGTTTTGCATGCTGGATGTAAAAAACCAATGGAGGCGGATGGAATTTTTATTTATTTATTTATTTTCAGAATTTTAAGGAAGAAAAGTCAGTTTTTCTCTCAGAATTCTGACTTTTTTTTTCTTAGAATTTCAGAATTTTTATATTATTCTCAGAATTATCAGGAAAAAAAATCTGAATTCTGACAAAATAATTTCAGAATTCTGACATTCCCAGATTGGAGGAGAATTAGGTACACTGAAAAACAATGGGGGGATCTTTTTTTCCCCAGAATTCCAGAAAATCATTGGAATTCTGAGATTAATGTCAGAAATTCTACAAAAAGGATTATGGCCACTATAAAAAAAACAAAAAACAAAAATGTGGGGGGCTTGGAATCTTTTTTTATTTTATTTTATAAAGACTGTGGTTTCAGTCACTTTTTGGTTTGGGTTAGACCCTTCCTTCCCACATCCTATCACCATATTAAACAAATAAGGAGGTAAAATGTTTTCCCCTCTTCACTGACCACCTCCTGTGTAATAAAGATATTACTGTAGAGTACATTTGGCTGTGGTCTCAAATTTTGTATTTAGACTATTACGGGACTTCCGCTAGAGTATATCAGACTAATGTCTATATTTATTTAAGTCACTTCAGCAATTTTCTGATCGACTGCAGTTTCACTCATTTGATTCAAAGAACTTGGTTGGATACTGCTGTTTCATGCTTAGATCACTTTTTCACACAGATATTGAACACAGCACACCTGCAATACTTAATACCACCACATCAGTGATGTATGATAACATACCAAAGTGCATATCTATGTACACAAATAAATCAAAAGACCCAAAACATGTTAGACATATGTGCACAAATGCAGGAACTTTCAAAGATTGATCTCACACACTGTAGTCACCTGAAATATCATACTTCTGAGCAGGTACTTTGCAACAGAGAGCAAAAAAACCAGAGAAAGTTACATCTGATGTTTGCATTTCCTTCAAAGCCTCTATTGGTGATCAGCCATAATTGAACATGCCCATATCCCATGCACATAAAACAATATTATCTGTTGGTTATTTTAACCAAAGCAACAGTTTTGCTCAGGCATGTGTGCATGGAACATGTTCGGGGCCTAACATTTGCATGTTTGTGTGTTTTATGCTGTAAGGAGTGCTGCAGAAGTGACTGATGGCTCACAGTACTTTGTGCTGCTGATGATCACAGACGGCGTCATCTCAGACATGGCTCAGACTAAAGAGGCAGTTGTCAATGTGAGTATACATAGCACACTACACACAGAACATTTAATTGAATGTAGAGGCAGCACATCAGTGGGATCCACATCAACGCAAGACAGATGATATGATGTGTAAAGTCTTGTATAATAGCATATACTGTGATGAACGCAGCTATCAAGTCTGAAAAGTGTTTGTTAGTAAGAAAGTGCCTCAAAGTGCCTGCTTTTTCAGAAGTCATTTAGATTTAAAATATGGCCTGGCCTGTATTTGTATAGTGCTTTTCTAGTCCCTAAGGACCCCAAAGCGCTTCACACATCCAGTCATCCACCCATTCATTCACACACTGCTGATGGCAGCTACATTGTAGCCACAGCCACCCAGGGGCGCACTGACAGAGGCGAGGCTGCCGGACACTGGCGCCACCGGGCCCTCTGACCACCACCAGCAGCAGGCGACGGGTGAGGTGTCTCGCCCAAGGACACAAAGACCGAGACTGTCCGGGGCTCGAACCGGCAACCTTCCGATTACAAGGCGAACTCCCAACTCTTGAGCCACGATCGCCCCCGGCTCAATCGTGACTCAAATATGAACAGAAATAAAAATAAAAAAATCGTGGAAAAAAAGAAGAGGAGGAAAAGGTCAGAAGTTGATTACCTCATGTAGACTCACCAGTCACAGCTGTAAGCGCTGACATAAACAAAGTCTTGCCTCAACCCACACTTGGAGGAGTACATGTGGAGTACCAGAGGCCTGGGAGCTTCAGGGTTCTGCACAGTATCTTTGCTGTTCCCAGGACTGCGCTCTTCTGGACAGAGATCTCGGATGTCATTCCTGAGATATGCTGGAGCCACTTGCCCAGGTCACTGCCTTGTTTACCACAAGGACCACTTTTGCCTTCACCCTCTATATCTTCTTGAGCTCCTCTCTCAGCCCTTGGTATTTCTCGAGTTTCTCGTGTTCCTTCTTCCTCATTTTGCTATCATTTGGTATAGATAGATCTATTACTACACCTGTCTTCCTCTGCTTGTCCACCACTTCTCTTTCCGGTTGGTTGGCCATTACTAGTTTGTCCGTCTGTATTTGGAAGTCCCACGGGATCTTATTCGGTCATTCCCAACCATCCTGGGGCACATATCCCATTATCACTTCAGGACTTCCAGGCTATGCTCGGCACTGATGTTTTTGCTGTTATGTGCTGGATTGTCTCAGAGGCATCTTTACACAGCCTGCACCTGGGGTCTTACCTGGTGTGATAGACCCCAGCCTCTATGGACCTTGTGCTCAGAGCTTGTTCCTGTGCTGCTATGATCAGTGCCTCTGTGCTGTCTTTCAATCCAACTTTGTCCAGCCACTGGTAGGACTTCTAGATGTCAGCCACTTCCTCTATCTGATCACACAGTTTTTTTATTGGTATGTGTATGTGTCTAAATTATTAGGGATCAACTAGGTAGTTATTTTAACCATTGCCATGATTAGCATGCAATGTAGAGAATCTCAAAGTTGTACTGATCAATATTAAAACGAATAATAATGGAAATATGGAATGTAAGTATTCTCTGTGTTACCCCGGACAGACTGGCTTTTTGTGACCTTAATGGAAGAGAACGGATGGCTGGATGGATGGAAAATATTTTGATTTACAGATACTGTGGTTAACTACCAAGTGTCTGATCGACGAAATGTGTTTGTATTGGACTTAAATTAGATGCTACTGCAGAAGTAAGAGAAACAGGCAGAGCCAAAGACTGGTACTAATTCCATAATGTTCTGAAAAAAAAAAACCCCACAACTGAAGTTCAGTCAAACTGTATCAGGTAAAGCTAGCTTTTCACTGGTATGCCATTCTGTATATTGCTGCATTACTGTGTAAAACTGTCTTTCAAGGAGTGGGGGAACTGTAATCTGTCTCGTATTCATTCTATGCTCCTTCCACAGGCAGCCTCTCTGCCAATGTCTGTCATCATAGTAGGAGTGGGCCCTGCTGAGTTTGATGGTAAGTGCTTGTGTGTGACATGGAAGAGGGGATGTGCTGAGTACTTTCACGCTGACAGATACATGTCAGAGACGTCGTTATTTGTTTCACAAATACAATCGAGCATCTGTTTCTTTGCTGTGCTCCATTATGTAGCACTGTTAAAACCAACTGTTAAAACCAACCTTGCAGGAGCAAAGAACATTCCAGCCTATATAGTGTGTATTCCAGGACACAAACCTCATTGGTTCCTACTTACAGTATATGTCTGTAATATCATTCAGTTCTCCACATGGTTTAATTTAAAATGGAGCTGTAGTAACCCACAGAAAATGTCAGCCTCAGTACATCCAAGGTGATAAAAATGTCCCAGTGGAAAACCCAACCTATTTAAAATGAATACCAAATACAAACCGGCATGAAAAGTCAAATGGCTCCAGGACATTACAAGAAATAATTAAATTTGGGCTCTTGAGAGAAAAAAAAATTACAGACATGTGGTTCCAAACGAGATCAGAGATTTTCCTTATTTTCTCCTTTTCCTCCTGTTCCTCGTGTTCTTAAATGTTTTTTGGTTAATCACGGCAGAGCATTTCCTGAAGAAAATGTCCTGTGACTGCTGTAAAGCTGACTGAAGCAAATAGAAATATATATGTGTGTGTGTGTGTGTATGTATTTGTTAATGTGTGTGTATAATGTGTGTGTATAATGTGTGTGCTTCACAGAGCAGGTTCACATTTTTTATTTTTAGTCTTGGACAAAGCCTCACAGACATCCGTCCAGAACTTTTGTATTTTGGGACAGGACCAAAACATATGGATCAAGGTGGCCTCTGCCAATTTACATCTTTTGCACATTGGGTCAATCTGGGGATACATCTTTGCCAATTTCGATTTGCTGAGATGGACCCTGTGCACTATTTTAAACTGCAGAAGGCAATGTCTTGCACACATGGAGGACGAGTGAATATTACTTAAAACATTGCCCCAGTCTGCTTCAGTAATACAGATTCTAAGATCCTCTTCCCAGGATCGCTTAATTGCAGACATAGAAGAAGAACCCAGGCGCAAAATCAGAACAAGTATTGATGATATGGCCTTTTTCTTAGCCGGGTTAAAACACATAATGTCATCCATTACATCATTAGGGGGTTTATTCGGGAACCCTGGGATAGAGCCTGAAATAAAGTGTCGTATTTGTAGATACCTAAAAAAATGAGAAGGGGGTAAGTTGTATTTATTAGTCAAATGTTCAAATGAGGCAAACGTGCCATCAATGAATAGTTCTTTTAAAGTTCTCAGCCCTCGCCTCTGCCAGCCCTGAAATGTGCCATCAGACAGTGAAGGGGAAAAAACATAGTTGGAAGCTACTGGGCTGCCTAAGCACATCTTCAGAAGATTAAAATGTTTTCTAAACTGAAAGCATATCTGGATAATATTATTAACTACAGGATTCTCAATTGTCAGGCTTTTGGGCAACGGGATAGATGCACCTACGACAGACGATAGCAAGAAAGAACCAGAAGAGAGCTTCTCCATTTCTACCTATACGGGTCCGCTGCAATCGTGCTGATAGTGCAGCCAGTAGGTCAGACAGCGTAAATTGGAGGCCCAGTAATAATAACGGAAATTCGGTAGAGCCAGGCCTCCGTCTTGCTTTGACTTTTGCAGATGTGTTTTACGCAAACGTGGTTTCTTATTGTTCCAAAGGTATGATGTAATTACAGAGTCCAATTTCTTAAAATAAGCATTCGGAATGTATATAGGGAGGCTTTGAAACAGATAAAGATATTTTTCAAATTCAAATTTCAAATTCAAATTCAAATTTTATTTGTCACACACACACAACCATACACAGTATGACATGGGGGTGAAATGCTTGTAGCTGTACAATGCCCGACCATTAAATGACAGAAAAAAAGTTTTACAATATTTACAATTTACAGGTTACTACAAAATTTACAAATTAACTTAGGAATTTACAGTAAAGAATGTGCAAATAGCAGAAGAGATTATAAAGATTATAAAGATTATAAATTATAGGAATTATAGGATTATAGGAAATGTGTGGTGGTGCGTGTGGTGATGTGATGTGTGTGAGAGTCCAGTCTTATAGTGACGTGTGTGGGAGAGTCCAGTCCTACACCTGGTTCAGGGCCCGAATAGCCTGGGGGAAGAAGCTCCTCCTCATTCTCTCTGTTTTGGCCTTAAGGGAGCAGAAGCGCTTCCCAGACCTCAACAGTGAGAAGAGTCCATTGTTGGGACATAATCTTCCTAGCTTTGGACTTGCACCGCTTGGTGTAGATGGACAGCAGGTCAGGGAGCTCTGATTGAATGATGCGTTCGGCTGAGCGCACCACTCTTTGCAGATCTCGTCTGTCCTGCTTGGTGCTGTTCCCAAACCAGGTGCAGATGTTTGCCGTCAGGATGCTCTCGATGGTGCAGGAGTAGAAGTTCTTGAGCACCTTCAGTGGCAGATGGAAGTCTCTAAGTCTTCTGAGGAAGAAGAGACGCTGACGGGCTTTCTTAACCAGGGTGTTGATGTGGCAGGACCATGACAGGTCCTGAGTGATGTGGACACCCAGGTATCGGAAACTGTCCACTCTCTCCACTGGCGTGCCACTGATGATGAGGGGTTTGTAATTCCTCGCCTGCTTTGTAGTGAAGTCCACGATCAGCTCCTTAGTCTTGCTGATGTTTAGGAGGAGGTTATTCTCCTGGCACCAGGTCTCCAGGTTCCTAATCTCCTCCAGGTAGGCCGTCTCGATGTTGTCGGAGATCAGGCCCACAACAGCAGTGTCGTCAGCAAACTTGACAATGGAGGTGGTGTCTGATGTGGCTACACAGTCATAAGTGTACAGTGAGTACAGCAGGGGGCTTAAAACACAGCCCTGAGGCACTCCAGTGCTGAGTGAGATGGAGGGGGAGACTTGTTTTCCCACCCTCACTGATTGGGGTCTGTCTGTGAGGAAGTTGAGGATCCACTGACACAGTGATGAGCTGAGTCCTAGATCCGTCAACTTGGTGAAAAGCTTAGAGGGAATTATTGTGTTGAATGCTGAACTGTAGTCCACGAACAGCATCCTAACATAATTCCCTCTGCCAGTGTCCAGCTGACTCAGGAATGTGTGGAGCAGGTGAGATATGGCATCGTCTGTGGAACGATTAGTCCGGTAAGCAAACTGAAGTGAGTCGATGGTGGCAGGAAGTGAAGAAGTGATGTGATCTCTCATCAGTCTTTCAAAACACTTCATCACAATTGAAGTCAGTGCTACTGGACGGTAGTCATTGTGGCAAGCGGGCTGTTGTTTCTTTGGAACAGGAACAATAATGGACTGTTTGAAGCACGTGGGAACCACAGCTTGGGCCAGGGAGAGGTTGAAGATCTCCGTGAACACCGGTGCTAGCTGGTCAGCGCAGGCTCTCAGGACCCGGCCAGGGACTGCATCTGGTCCTGCTGCCTTCCTGGTGTTCACCCTCCTGAAGGTGTTCCTCACGGCACGCTCTGTGATGATGAATGCATTTTCTTCACTGGTGCACTCCGAGCGCGCGCAGCCGTTTGTTGTTTTAATTGCTGCGGCATCGAAGCGAGCATAAAACGTGTTCAGCTTATCAGCCAGTGAAGCGTCGGCATTCATCATTGAAGAAGCTGGTCGTTTATAGTCCGTTATAGTCCGCTGTCCTTTCCACAGGCTCCTAGAGTCGCACTGTCGTAGCTGTTATTTGGGTATTTGGGTAATACAGACATTTTAACTACATTCACTCTCCCAACTAACGAGAGAGGAAGCTGCGACCATTTTGACAAGTCTTGTTGCATACTGAGGTGTAACTTAGTAAAATTTTCTTTAAAGAGATCACTGAAGTTTTTCATCACAGTTATGACTAGATAGACAAAACTGTGCGTTGCAATCTTGAAGGGAACAGTAATGTTCGCTAATGTGGAAAGAGGCATATTTAGAGGCAGTAATTCACTCTTGTGCAGATTCAATTTATAGCCTGACACAAGCCCAAATGTATCAAAAAGTTCAAGAATGTAGGGAATTGTTACCTCAGCCTTGGATACAAACAGCAGGAGATCATCGGCATATAGAGATTTTTAGTTTATGCTCAGTGCCATATCGCGAAATGCCTTGAATAGCATGATTACTTCTTATAGCTATTGCCAACTGTAGGATCCACATTCCAAAGGGTTCTTATCTTTTTTGGGAAGTAATGTTATACAGGCTTGATTTAGGCTATCAGGCAAAACACCTTTGGCAAGAGAGTCAGTATATACTGTAGCTAACACAGGGGCTAGTTTTCCAGCAAAGGCGGCATAAAACTCGTTCGGTAAGCCATCAGGGCCTGGTGATCGGCGAGACTGTAATGATTTTATTGCCGTTATGATCTCCTGCTGCTGGAAAGGTGCATCCAGGGTGGAAACCTCGTCTGGGGACAATGTTGGAATCTTTAGGTCTCTAAAAAAATCAGAGAGGAGGTTAGAATCATTGGTATTATCGGAGCTATACAACTTATAATAATAATGCTGAAAAGCATCATTTATCCCCTGTTGATCTGTAACAGTTCCACCATCTCGGGTTGCGACCCCATTAATAGTTTGCCTGGCTCTTGCACATTTCAACTGTCTTGTTAGAATCTCTCCCGCCTTATCTCCGTGTTCATAGGTATCACTGCGGTTCTTTAACAATAAATATTCTATAGAATGTGAGGCGAGCACATCATATTCTGCACCCAGTTTCAAACGTTCTTTATATAAATTTGGTGAGGGGTTCTGAGAATTCCTATTATCCAAGTCTGATATTTGCTTCTCCAAATCCTTTAGTTTAGAAGTAGAAGTGCGTTTCTTATTAGCTGTAAACGATATAACCTGGCCGCGAAGAAAAGCCTTAAGAGCCTCCCAGACCGACGAGATGGAAATATCTGAGTTAAATTAAATTCCAAAAGATAGGTAATTTGATCCAAAATAAACTCTATAAAGTTTTCATCACTTAACAAAAGAGAGTTTAGGAGACTCCATACTGGGTATATGCAGTGTCAATATTAAGGGCGCATGGTCAGATATTACAATAGGCTGATAATCACATGACTTAACAAGAGAGGTTAGTTTGTTATCAGTAAAAAAAAATAGTCAATTCTACTGTAGGTTTGATGAGCATTTGAAAAAAAGGAATATTGTCTGACTTGTGGGTGTAAAAAACGACAAGTGTCCGAGATGCCGTAGGTTGAAAAAAAGGACTGTAAATAAGAAGCTGACTTTGTTGTCGAGTATCCAGTTCTTACAGACGATCTATCCATCCCAGGGTCCAAGCACAAATTAAAGTCACCACCCATAATAAGTAAATGGGTATTCAAACAAGGCAGGAGGCCGAGGACGCGTGAAAAAAAATTGGGGTCATCACAGTTTGGGGCATATATATTTACTAATGTAGCATTAATATTAAAAATTGATCTGGTTACTATAACGTATCTGTTTGAATCAGCCAGAGTCGAAGAGGCGGTAAAAGGAACCCTTTTATTAAAACCAATATATTTACCAATATCGCTACACCTCTTCCCTTCGCTGTAAAATGTGAGTGGAAGAGCTGCCCCACCCAACTACATTTTAAACGAGTATTATCTGACATTTTAAGATGGGTTTCTTGGATACAGGCTATATCAGCACCCATATTTTTCAAGTGAGTGAGAACCTTCTTTCTTTTAATAGGATGGTTCAGGCCTTTAACATTCCAGGTCACTAAGTCAATAGAGGTAACCATTGAAAATATATCAAAAATTTTAGCTGGTTGCTCAGACGGGAAACATAAAGCACTTGGTTCTTAACTTGGACAGTCGAACACAGAAACCCTCCCAGAAACCCCCTGAACCCCCAGGTGACACTAGCTGTCAGAACAAACAGCACACCTACCCAATCTAACTGAAAAACTTCCATAACTATCCTACCTAAAGCTCCTTAAGCCCGCATAGTGTAAAGGTTGGAATAAGACCCACCAGGTGTACACCGGTGAAGTCCACCATTCAAAATATGTGCAAATAATTGCACTGTCACGCCAAAAAAATAATAAAGAAAAAGAAATGAAGTTAAATGTCTGAAAATCAACATAGGAATCATGACAATGGCGTAACAGTCGTCCGAAGTAGTCCCGTGTTCCACGTGCCTCAAAACAGTTCAGTCTTCCATGGAGTCTTGCACAAACCTTTCGGCCTCAGCCACAGAGCCAAATGTGAGGCGTACACCATCCGTTTTAACAATGCGTAGTCGCACCGGGTATAGCAGTGATGGTTTCTGGCTCACCACCTCAGGGCTGTAGTCTTCGTAGACTCGGAATGGTTTATCCATATACTTCAGGTCGCTCCTCCTCCTGGCCTCTCGTATTAGCAGCTCCTTGTTTTGGTAGCGGTGAAAACAGACAATGACGGGCCGCAGTCTGTCTCCGGGGGCCGGTTTGGGGGCCGAAATACGGTGTGCACGATCCAGTTTGGGGGGAGAGGGGAAAATGTCTCTCCCAAAAACATCTTGCAAGAACTGTGAGAAAAACTTAGAGGGTTGTGGACCCTCAATCCCTTCCTCCAGGCCGATAAGGCGGGCATTGCAGCGTCTGTTTCTCGACTCAATGCCCGATAGCTTAGCCTTCAGCTTTTCATTAGCGACCTGTAGAGTCTCACAGGTATCCTCCACTTTAGCAAGGCGCTGGTCGAGCATTTTGGCGCTTTCCTCCAAAGATTCTAGGCGCTCACCATGGTTGTCCGATGCCTTCTGTAGTCCATCCAGCTTTTTTCATTGTGAGATGTTCGCAGGAACGCTAGCAGCCGCGCATTCGGTTGTTTTGCCATTCGACTTCGCAGGTTTAGGCGACATGACAGGGCATCAAATGTTCCGACGGCTTCACCAAATCACCAAGATATTTGCCTCAAAAGATAAGTTAGGTGGGCTCGTTCAAATAACTAAAAATTGCGGGAGCTAAGGGAAAGTGTGAATACCCCATGCTTGTCAAAACCGGAAGTCTAAAATTTATCCAATACCTCTGTTAATTATATTCAATATTACTGGTCATAAAGCTTTAGTATCATGTTGACGTAAAGACAGTGGGATATAATCACAAATCAATGCCACTAAGGTTGGTGTTGATGTTAACTCTACACCCAATGTTTCTGTTCCTGACATTGCCACTATGTAGTTTAACTTAAGTCTTGATATTTTCACATTTCAAAAAATAAATAACTAAATAGTTTCAGGAGCTGCAGCTGCAGATCATGTGAGGCAGAGACCCAAATGCCGATGACGCAGGAGAACAGTTAACAAAAGGCGAGCCATTCAGTAAGGCTGAAACAAAACAAGGAAAGCCAAAAAGAACTAGAGGACTTAAACTGGGAAACACTTTATTCATTTAAAAAACTAAATAAATACAATTTTTAAAAAGCAATAAAACCTGAGCAACAACCAAGAAACTGGAAGATAAGCTGAGACACCAACAAGGGACAAGGGGAGACTGAGATAATATATACACTACAGGGTGATTAGGGAAGTGGAAACACATGGGGACACAGCAGGAACAAATTAGGCATAATGGGGAAGCAAAACTGAACACAATGCACATGAGATGAGGCCTGACAAAATAAAACAGGAAGTTGCAGGAGCACCGAGACTCGCCGAGCTTGACACCAAGACGGGGAGACAGAGAGGATGAAACAGAGAGTCGTCTCCAAAAAATGCACCGTGTACTAGCAGACACTGACGTGGTGGCAATCACCACAGCAGCTCCATCAGATGCTTAAGGATGTTGCTATAAAACTTCATTGATGGTATAGTTTCTTTGTGAAGCAGTTCATGATATAGAACTCTAGGAAGCCAGCTTTCATTGCCAGAAATGATTGCTGTTTGTTATCTGTGAAACCACACAATGTTCCAATCTATTCATGTGGAGATGGCTGAGAAGATTACCTTGATTGGGATATCAGCTAAACGTAGATCTGGTTTTTGGTGGGCCAGAACTTTTACAACAAGTGTGATCAACACGTGCTGTCAAAGTTTCTCTTCTAGGCTACATATCCCCAAGTTGTACTCACAACTACTTTAATTTTCCATTTTCTGTTTAATAAGATTCTAATCAGCCATCAAAATGTGCTCATTTTCTACTGATTGTATGAGTGGCATTATGTTAAATGTTTGCAGTTCTTGAAATCCCAGGTTGGTATCAGACCTCTCCATCTGACTGCCAACACACAGAGCAGTTCCTTTTTTCAAACGTTTCTGCAAATGCACAATTAACTAGCAAGCGGGAACAGCAAGCCTTTAATTAAATTACTGAGGGTTTTTTCTTCTTTCACTGAATGTTCAAGAAACAATTTGTTCCCACTTGGGTTTTGTTTTTATCACTTCTGTTAATCCTGATAATATTGTGCTCGTAATTAAGAGATTGATTAAATCTTTGTACAAATGAATCAGAATCAACAGACTTGATGGCCGAGCTCCAATAAATAAATCATATGTTTATCTACTTTGGAGCATGTTTTTAAAGCTAATCCTTATTTCTTTTTAAAGAGCCTTAAGGCAACTGATTTGGTGCTATATAAATAAAATAAATAAATGAATAAAACTGAATTGAATTGAATCAAAAGGTTTTTGGTGACAAATTTCTGTTGTTATGATATCATTGATCAAATTGTTATTATATTTACTCTTCTGACACTGTCACTGCGTCTGTCAGGACTTGTGCAATCAGTAGAAAATTACTGCATTTCTCAAAAATTATTAAGCATTTAACACATCAGAAAATGGAAAACACCAGAATCAGGCTTGGTGCATTGTTTTGGCATTAGACTCTGTACTTGAGTAGATAATGAATCCATGTGCTCCTCCTCTGTGAAATCCTAGAAATATACTTAATAATATTACGTTAATGGCGAAAGAGGCCTGTCATCTTATGCTCACCACCTGACCTATAAAGCGTCAGTGTCTTTTTAACACGCGATTTAAATTATGTTCTTTGGTGAGGGAAGGGAAAGGCAAAAATGATTTAAGCTGAACAAACACTGAGCCCTCATAGGGACCCATTAATCTGTGCTGAGCGTTTGGGTCAAGGGTGAATACTTGTGTGTGACATAAGAAGCATAATTAAAGCAAAAGTCAGACAGCGAGAGCAGCAATCTGCAATTTAACTGAATTCTGTGGCAAAAAAGTTTATTTCACTTGACAGAAAAAAAACCACAAGAGACTCAAGGAAATTAAAGAGATCTTCACTGCTGTGTTTGAATCATCTTTAATAATCCTTTGACACTTCTTCTGTCAGTGGCATTCTGGGCTCAACAAAACAGTCTGCAGGTTCTGTCACTCAGCACGCAGAGCTTCATGGTGTGCACTTGATTTATCCTCTGTGATGCTTGAAAAGCTTCAAAAGCAGGCACACGCTCAGAAAAGAGGATAAATCAAATACTCCGCTTGTAATTTTTGTGCTACAAAAATGTATTCAGCTGCAATTCTACTCAGGTCTGCTCCCTGGTTGAGTAAAGCCTCCACACATCACTCATCCCCAGTCAGACTGGAGCCTTTCAGGGGCGTCTTGTGGGAATGAGCCTTTTGAAATCCAAATTTATAATAAACCATTCTGTTCTGGAAAGGTATCATCCTTTCCTTGCATCCTTTCTTCTCTCTGTTCCCTCCAGCTCATCTGGCTTCCCACGCTGCTAAAAATAACATCTCACACTTATTTTAAGGATCTGTTTCAAATGTCCAAAACTGGGCCACATATGTGTTTTATAATAGGTTTCAAACAAAATTGTTTGAGCATAGCAGAAGATCAAAATGCATTTTACTGACTTCTTCACAATTGATTTCTTCACAAGAATTTAATATTTTGAACTATAAAGATACTATTAAGATTTATTATTATGTCAATTACATTAAAAAACATCTTAACAGAAACATTTTGACATCAAATATATTTTGCATGACGTCCAACCTGCATTGTCAACTTCTTGATCTGCAGTGGTAGCCGTAATGAAACATGAAGGGCAGAGAACTAACCAGAAAAAGCAGTAAGAAGATTAAAAAAAAGATCAAAGACCACAGTGCAGGAAGCGGATATGTAAAGTACAGTTCTTGTGTAGAAAGTTCATAAGAGAGCAGGCGAGCTGGACTCCCCACTGGAAACAGCTGCAGCCAAAGATCCATCAGATTGTGAAGAAACCCAAAACAGCTGGTCTACAAATGCAAGTGTCAAAGTGTCACAATCCAGAGATAGTAGAGAACGGAGTTACTAGTGCAAGCTGCAAACCTCTTATCAGGAAAAAAAATCAAAGGCATTTGACAAAGAAATGAACAAAAAATGATCCAGAAAGGATCTGAAGATAAACGTGATGAACGTTCCGCAAAGGTGAGGAAAAAGTGTGACAAAAAAATGGAAACCATTGCATCTCCTCCATTTTCACCAAGTATCTTGAGCGAAAGATTTGACAGCTGATAAATTAAAAGTTTTTCAGACCCGCACAATAAACTAAAATAATATTAAACAACAAAAGGGCTTGTTTAATAGAATGAATAGCCCCGGATGTGATAAAAGATTGTTTGTCTGTTTGTCACATTTATCACATCATCTTTAATCATAATAACCAATCACTTCTCCGGTAGGTCCAACCTTCACCCATTCACTGATGGTGTGAATGGGTGAATGAGGCAGTTGTGTAAAGCGCTTTGAGTGCTCAGAGTAGAAAAGCACTATATAAGAACCAGTCCATTTACCACAAGGTCCCTGTGTTGATTGGTGCGGGTTAGATTCCAGCATCTGAGTTGCAAAGCAGGTGGGATGGTGGTGGCTAACTATACTAGCAGCCATTAAAAATGCAACAATATAGTATTTTCACAAATTTACCTACCCAGGATGTCCCAAAGGTGCTCGATGGGATTCATATCAGCTGGTCTAATACTGTTAATGTTCAGACGCTTTGTTTTGCCGTATTTATTTGTATGTACTTGCTGCATTTTTAATGCCTCTTTGTATAGCTAATGCACTTCAACAAAAGACATAAAAAGCATTTTTTAAAAAGAAAAACAACAAAGCCACAGGGATGCCAGAGGAGGTGGAGACGGAGTAGTCCCCCGTTACTGCTGGAGTAGACACAGAGCATGAGATGATCACTGCCTACTCATAACACTATTATTCAGACGGATCATGAGAAATAGCCACAATGGTCCCTATCATATTTCATGACATTGACATTACTGTGAGCAGAGTAACAGTGGAGCATCTACTCGCACACACACAGCCTTGTGTTACTCGGGGCCGCAGGAGGCTTTCTATCAGCCTGTGTGTCTCAGTGGGCTCCTCCCCTCCCTGGGATCACCCAACACAGCTGAACCCTCACTACCACTTTTCAACACCTTCTAGCTGAATATATTTCTGTCTCCTTCTCTCTCGCGTCTCTGTTCATCCCGTCCCTTTGCTTCTTCTGCTCCCGGCCACCATCTGCCATCTCTGTGTGACATGTGGAGCCCCACCAGCCTGCCCTCAACAGCCGTCACTCAACATCCAACACTTGTTCCTCTCCTTTATCTTCTCTTTTTCTTTGCTTCATAACTTGTCCTTTCTGTTTTTCATTTCCTTATATTTATTTCCTTTTTTGTTGTTTCCTTGACATTTTCTTCCTGCATTTGACCATTTTAACCTTTCCTTTTTCTTTTTTTTACTTTCTTCTCTTTACTTTATTATATTTGTTTTCCTCTTCTTTTTCGTTTGCTTCCTTTAATTTTTCAGATGTTATCTTTTATTCACATTACTTTCCATTCTTTATTTGAATCTAATTTATTTTCTCTTTTTTCCTTTCCTTCCCTCTGCTTTAAATTCAGACATGAAAAACCTCTCTTGGGATTACTGCAGATTGTTTGTCACTTGCTCATCTCATTCAGCTTGTTGATGACAAACTATAAATAGAGTGATGCGGGGCTCAGGCGGCCCTCCACTTTTATATATTAACTTCGCATGGCCTATATAAGCTCTAATGAGGTTGGTTTACACAGTTTCTTCTTGTTGCTTCCCCCACTTTGAGAGCATCAGGGAGCAGATGTGGTGCAGAAAGACCAAACTGGCTTTGCTCTCGTATATTTGTCAGTCCCTGAGGACAACTGAATGACTTATCAGTAGCCAGATCTGCGCTTGTGTTCTTACTGGTGTTAGTTTATATCAGTTTGGGTTGAAGGTTTGGGATTTGGAAAAAATACAAAAAGATTTGGGATGAATCAGGAGCTGCTATAGTCATATTTGTCATCTTTATTCACGAGATAAAAGTGTAAATAAACCTAATGAAGTTCTTTCACAGCCAAACTTAATATTTACACACCAGAATCCAGTCATATAGGCAGGGAAACAACACAAAACTGTCTGGCATATTGTTTAGAGAACAAGTCCAAAGGAAAACAAAAAGTACTCCAAGTGAACTTCTTCTCTTTTTCCTGTGAGATGTAATTAATGTTGTTTACTCTGGAAGTGAGTCAACTTTTATCGCTGAATTCTTTCTACTAACTATGAATTTGTTTGAGTGTAATTAACAGCACATATCCTGAGTATACAGGATATTTTTTATTAATTTCATTTGGTAGGGCACTGATCTGGATGCTTCTGTTGTTACAATATAGCCTTCTGTGACATTAAAGATGTCACCTGATTCTATTAGCACAGCACTGTTGTATGTCATTGTTGTAAGGTAAAACTTTGTCACAGGCTGGACTGCAGACTGTGTGGAGGTTGTGATGTGGACCCAAAAGCAGACAACGCAAAGACTGAACGTAACAAAAAGCGAGCCTTTATTATGACTGATTCAAGACATAAACCAAACGAGAAAATAAACTAGGCAAGAGCTGATCATAAAACCTAAACTGGGAAAACTAAGACATGGAAATACTTGGATAACTTGAAGACATGGAAACACAAAGGACGGTTAACAGACAGCCTGAAAAAGGACCAATTACAACTCACACCATAAATCTTAAGAGGAAACACATGGGGAACACAGCTGAGGCGGAAAAACATAATGACACAGGACGAAGCTAAACTGAACACACTGAACACAGGACGCGACACTGTCAAAGTAAAACAGGAAACACTAAGACGGAGACAAGAATACGCGGCTTGACACGAGGCTGGGAGGAAGGAATGCACAAGGGTACCAAGAAAGACTGGGGAGACAAAGGGAGGAGACACAAAGAGTGAAATACAGAAAAATTAAGATGAGACATGAAAGGAGAGGGGAGGGGACAGGACAGGCTGGAAAAAACATACACAAAGACAGACAGAGGAGACATGGAATAAAACACAAGGAGGGAAACATGTAAACAGAAAAGGGGGATCAGGCACATCGACAAGAAAACAGAGAAACAGAAATAGAAGCAAAACCACGACTAAACTCAGTACTAAATAACAGAAAACTACAACACTTTAACCTCTGGATGTAATGCAGACTAAATCTTTATTAACGTTACTGCTTCTTTAACTTGATGCTGATCTTATTTTCATTGCCATTCAGTGTCTTTCCCATTACACACAAACTTTGTTTTCTTAGTTTGTGGACAGAACACAAGTCTGCTGATTGATTCAGTACCTTATAGTTTAACCTTTACTCCTGTCTCAGCATTTTAGACAGATTGTTCTTGACTGGCTCACAATATTTATGGTTAATATTATAAATTAAACACAAAAAAACTACAGCTGTGAAAATATGTATGTGAAAGTATTTCTGTAGGCTGTCTGAAAGTGCGAGTGTAACGTGTATAACAGCTGTCCTGTCACAATGTTCGTCTGTTTCAGGCGTAGGAAAATATGTATACGTCAAACTTTTTAATAATTATGCAATGCAAATTGTTTAAAGCAAACATTATTTAAACAGTCGGCAAAAGTTAACTAAGAATTTTGTCTAAATTCTAAATAATGGAGCTAAATTAAGTTTAAGCACAGTCAACTTTCTTTTGTTTATCTGCTTCAAATGTTAAAGTAATTTTAATGAAATTTAAATTTAAATGTATGTGTTAAAAAAACAAACCTATTTATTTAGAAGGTTATTATTTGGATGCACTCATTTCAGGTCCTTTTGTAAAACTAAAAGCTGTCCTTACACCAGTGAATGAATGCTGTGGTCTTTGTTATTGTCATTTATTTCTGTCTGTAACAGACGGATGCCCCATCCTACTACAACACTTGACACAATTTCACTGTACAGCTGCGTCTTTTACCTCAGCTGTTTTCTGGTTTAGAAAGTAGAATCACATAATCAACAGCTGCATGTTTTAACTATTAGGTAACTATTTGTATACAGTATGTCATTGTCACCACTGCATTTTCTCCCCCTTATTTGGCTCTGAATATCAGGGGCAGTCTTTGCAGAGATGCCCAGAGCACCTCCAGCTCATTCAGGGAGACTAGTTCCCAAACCAAACAAGAGGTATAATCTCTCCAGCATGTCAGGGGTCTGCTCTTTGGACTCTTCCTGGTAGGACATGCCCCTGAATGTCTCACCTGGGTGACGATGAGGGGGCACTCTTGTCAGATGCTCAGACCACATCAACTAGCTCCTTTCGATGTGGAGCAGGAACAGCTCTACCCTGAGCTCCTCCCAAATGACTGAACTCATCATCCTCTCGGATGAGGAGGAAGTTCATTTTCACTGCTTGCACCTAAGACCTCATGTGACCATAGTCATCAATAGCTGTCTGCCACACCACTGACACTCTACCGTTCCTGTCTGTCAGTTTCGGCTCCACTCTCACTTCACTCATGAACAAGACCCAGATAATCCTAAACTCCTCCATTTGGGCCATCAACTCCTCCCAGAGTGGGCAATCCAGCCTTTTTCAGCCACTCTGCAAATCATCCTAGTGCACGCTGGATGTCACCTCCTGATGAGGTCAGAAGAACCACATAGTCTGACAAGTCTGATCCTGCCAGAGACCATCTGCCACTTTGCTGCAACTGGACACGTATGAACAGAATCAGTGACAAAAAAAAAAACTCTCACAAAAAACAGGTCTGACGTACTGCCAGCAATGAAAACCAAGCTGTCACTATAGATGGACAAGGACCAAATGGCCCATAATAATTGGCTATTCATCTCAATTTAACCCTAACCCCTTCCTGAAGAAGTTGGCCGCAATCCCAGTCTATCAATTCAGAGACACTGTCCTCAGCCTCCAAGCGAAGTTACAGAGTGTTAAGTAAGACAGCCCTGCAACATCTAGGACCTTAAGCATAGTTTATGGTCCTGCAAATGTGTCCATCTAACATACATTCTTTGGAGATTTTGCTGTGTAGACATGCTCCCATGCAGTCTTCCAAAGTACTAAGTGCGTGTTGCTGGAAGCAGATAACTTGTGCATCTGCCAAATGCTACATTCAGGGGCATGTCCTACCAGGAAGAGTCCACAGGGCCTACTTGGTTGAAACAGCAGATTTCAACAGGAATGGGAGGAGGACAAAAGAAATTTCAAAGATCAACATATGCTGTTTTTAGACCAGCAACTGGTCCACAGGCTGGTTGTACCACATACTTTGCATGACTCAGATGCAGGCAGATGATCCATTCTCCGTCTGCCAGCAGGGTGAGTAATACTACCTCTGCTGGGCCACAAATTCCACTCCAAGGGACTCACGGTGAAGTTTTACTCCAGTCCTAAACTGGATAGGACTACTTTTTCATCTCGATGGCTCTCTTCACCACCAGTGTACATCTGAACCTTCTGATTCTGGGGTTAATAACATGACATCTTACAGCCACAGTTCTACACGCACTAGCTCAGGCTCCTTCCCACCAGAGAGGTGACATTCCATGTTCCTAAAGCCAGAGTTGTCAGCTAGGGACTGGAACACCAGCACCTCCTCTCCAAAGCCTTCAGTGCTATGATCGACTGTGCACCAAGTGCTAGTATCAAATGCCTAAAGCACCACCTGCGAGCGGTGAGCCCACAGAAGGGTGGGCTCACGTAATGCTTTGGCCTAAGGCCCAGCCACCAGGGCAGGCTCCAGACTGGCACCCCAGAATTATTCCAGGTAGGGTAGCCGTGTTTATTTGTGTGTTTTTATCATAGGGGTTTCTCTAAATTACTCTTAATCAGGCCCCTCACCCAGGACCAACCTGTCTAGACAGATCTTTCCAAGTGTAAATTGGCCCTGATGACCAATCTGACAGTTTGGTCCATTGCAACAATATTTTGGCCAAATTTCTAATCTAATTCAGGATGTGACAAGTGAGTGGAATTGTATGTATTCAGTCAAATATATAATAAAATGTATTAAGATTATAATGTTTGCTTGTTATTTTAATCATTTGGTCAACACACACAACAAGAGCTTGATGAAAAGGTACAGAACATGGTTTTTACAAATCTACAAACTTGGTCACATCAAGGAACTGAAGCACTAAAATTTCTTGAATTGTAGTCACTATGAAGATTTCTTCAGCCACATTTTTAAGTACTGCTGTGGCTTCATAGTGTAGTGGTTTTATACATTTAAACAAATCCCTTGGAGGTTGCAGGAGGAAGAGCATCCAGTGTAAAAATCAGCCAAATTAAATATGCAGACCTACCCACTGTGGAAAATCCTTGTGAATAGGGGAGCTTTTGTTTATTCTGGTTTGGACGAAGAGTACAGAACATTACTGACATGTTTAGTGTTAAAAAGCAGCTCAACTGTTAGAATATGTTCGTCCTAAGAGACGTTGTGTTAATGCAGCTACAGGTGAAAAAAGGTGTATTTTACATATGCTCATCTTACTGAAGAAATATTATGTATGTTAAAGCTGTATTTTATTATAGTTGGTACTGCTAAATGTGCTATATTAAAGGCCAAGTTGTATAAATGTATTGTCTGATTTTCTTGTCTAACCATTAAAAATAAATAATGAAAAAAACACAATTTTTATGCAGGAATTCAATCACTCATTTGATCTAAAGCAAACATACTAAACTGTTGTTAACATGAGTGAATATTTCTACTCAAAATAATTGAGATAAAATTACCACTTTAATCATTTTCACAAACATTAAGCGTACTAGAAAAAATATATCTGGATTTAGACGATTTTCTGTTGTACGTGTGGATAAAAATTCCAGCCCAGCTTTTCCATTGTACATGTAAGTTATACAATATTTTTACCAGTAAATATAATGTTGTTTTTATTGTCTTCAGCTATGGAGGAGCTGGATGGAGATGAGGTCAGAGTTTCCTCCAGGGGACGCTTTGCTGAGAGAGACATCGTCCAGGTGCACTGTATAAAATATATCCACTCTTATTTGGTGTTTATCAGTATAAAACTATGTAGAATTATTTTTTATCAACTGTCCAGGATACAGCCCGAATCAAAACTCAATCAAATTTATTTAACCTTCTTACCTGCAAAACATTCTAGTGATGTCAACAAATGTATAGATGTTTATGAGAAAAACACTCTTTGCATGTTTGATCTGTCTCGAGTAAACGCGTTTCTGATAAGTTTATGGTCTCATTCACCGGTTTTAAAGTCATATTGTATATACCATGATATTCATTTGTAAATTAAGGTCAGAAAGGAGGATGAGACTGGTGATGATCACTGGCAATTTGTTAGCCAACAATCTCAGCTTTTTCTTTCATTTATGCTCACAATCAGAGCTGTTTGCCTGAATATTAAAGACATTTCCTTTCACTGACATAAGAAAGATCCAAGACTAGAATATTATTATTCATTGTTCAATATGAGCATCATCGACTAGAATAGGATATAGAGTATAAATGGACTGGTTCTTATCTAGTACTTTTCTGCTTACCTGATGCATGAGAGAGTAACTTGAATGCACCAGACATGGGGTTAGTATCTTGCCCAATGATATTTGGCTTGCAGACCAACCTTCTGATAAGTAGATGACCTGCTGTGAGCTCTAACCACCCCCAGTGTAGGACAGGAAATAAGGAAAAACAGAATAGTTTTCCTTTGAGTGTGTTTCAGTTGAAGTGGAAAAAGCCTGTGAGGCATAAGTCGTCAATAACAACTATGATGACTTGCATCCTAGCTCCACACTATCAAAATATATGATTTTTGAAAACTGTTGAAAAAATGTTTATGTCTTGACAACTAGGGCAAAACCCCAACATTTTCAGATACATGAAAATTTACTTACAGTTTATGATTTACTGTGCACTGTGTGATTTTTGGCAGGTCATTTTTTGTGAATATTTCAATCTTAGAGCAAAAAAATGTTACCAACGATAATCTGAAGCCTCACAGTTTGAGCTTGATGTACTGTTATGTCAATACATCTGCAACATTAAAAGTAATAACTCCTCAACTGTATGAAAGCGTATTAGCAGCACCTTAGATGCTGAAGGAACCTACAAACACCAAATGAACTGAACAGTCACTTTTGCCTCCGATCCAGTTTGTTCCTTTCCGGGACTACATCGACCGGTCAGGGAACCAGGTCCTGAGCATGGCCCGACTGGCTAAGGATGTCCTGGCAGAGATCCCTGACCAGCTGCTGTCTTTCATGAAGAGTCGGGGGATTGAACCCCGCCCCCCCCTGCCCGTCACCTCCGACTCCCCCTCAGTGTCCACCACAACTGCAACCAATACGTCTACGACCAAGCACTGCAACCCTCACCCCTGAGAGAAGGACAGCAGGCAGAGTGGAGCAAGCTGTTTGGGCAAAGGGAAGTGTGTGTGTGCATGTGTGTGTGTAGGTGTGTTCCGGGGTTTTCAAGGTTATCTGACAGAAACCAAATCAGTAAACTGAACCTAAGAATTCCTTCTGAAAGCACTGACTATGAGGATTCCTCTGCAAGACATGTACAAGAAGCATAGAGAACAGATTTTTAAATCTTTTTTTATGGTTCTGATTTTTTGTCAACATCTATCACAAACACTCTCCAGGTATAACACACAATTCTGCACAGACACACGGGCTCCATTCAAATCTATTGTTTCCTTTGTGTGTTGTAATCCACTATGGACGTTTTATTGACTTTTCTTGCAAAGGTGGGAAGTCAAAAGATTCTACTACTGGTCTTGTTCACAGTCTGCCGTAATAGAATAATAAATGCTGTAGCAGCCATCTAAACTGATTTCTATCAGCTGTGAAGAAAGACAGCTCTGAGGGTGATATCCTGTCCTTATTTGCTTATTCTCAGGGTGTTTCAGTGGCTATTAAATCATGTCTTGGTTCTTGCAACTGAGGCCCAAGGAATACTGGCTCTTTTCTTAAAATTATATGCTGTCTATTACTGTAGAAAATGAAACTTTTGTTTTAGTTTAGCAAAGGCATGGAAATTGCTCTCCTTTTCAAAGACACTGTTAGAAGACAGGGCAAGTTTAAAGTTAAAATCCCCCATGGACATGAAGAGAGTTGCTTGTGAGCACCTCCTAAAAGGAGTAAACGTACAAGGGTATGAAACCAGCCATCCCCTGCTCCTCTGCACCTGCAGCCGCTGTACAATTTGAAAATATGGAAGGGCAGATCATTTCAGCCCTGGTTAAAAAGTCGAACATAGCCGTGTCTGTGAGCTCTGTCCCCAGTCTTCTTCTAAACTGTAAATCTCCTGGCTGTGGCTGTCATTTGGGATGAATCATGCATGAGGAAGGTGCCTCTGGTTCTGAAACTGTCTACAGCTTGTACCTATTTAAAATGAAAATGGTTTCCCATTGCAGATTTTACAGGCCAGAATACTTCAAATGTAGCAAAGAAAATGTGTGGGAAGAGTGGGAAACACCAAGAAGAAGAAGAAATCGAATGTGAGGTTTGGTACTTAGTGCTGCATTGTTCAGTTTGCAAACTTTATCTTCATCATGCATGCCGAATTCTTGTTTTTTTTTCTTCTCATACCCTGTATTTTTATTTTCCTTGCTTTTGTTGTGTGCATGAATGATTTAAGCAAAAGAGAGCAAGTGCTTGAACAGAAAACCTAAATCTTTCATTGGCAGTCCCAAAGAGCCCAACACACTGCAGCTTACAAGTACACAGACAAAACAAATGCAAGAATAAAGCAGGAAAAACCAGCTGCTGTGTGGCCAAGAAATAGGATAGAATGCAACAAACATATTAATCATTATTAAAATATTATTATTCGTCAATTCACTTTTCTCATGCCTTTTATGCTCCTGTCTCTGTAAGAGCCCTCTATCCCTGAAATTCAATCTTCTCACTGGCCATCCTCTGGAAAGTGACGGAAACCACCCAGTGCTCGAATTTTGTAGGTGTGATCACAGAAAGAAATCTGTGGTGAACTGATGTCAGCTCATTGCAAAAGAAACATTTCCAAATTCCTTCAAAACTTCGGGAACTGAACTCTGTTGTCTCGGTTAACCCCCCATGTAGCCACCACCATCAGTTTTTGAAGCCGGACCATATTTAGATAAGAGGGACAAGTTTTAACTTACCAGCTAATGCTAGCAAGCTAATGCTAGCTAGGTTGAGCAAGGTGCATCGATAACATGAATCAACAAAGACAGCACCGGTTTAGCAGTGACTCAAGCTCCCTGTAGATGACACACCTATTAACCAAATCAGCACCAACCCTAACTTTAAGTATTTTCAAAAGGTTGAATTAAAAAAAAAAAAAGATGTACTACCATAGCTTTTATGAGGGAATCCTATTCATTCAATCCTGTTTTTTTCTACTATACATGCTTTTTAATGGTGTAGAGACAGGCATTTGATTGTAAGCCCAACAAGGGACAATTGTTGAAAATTAGCAATAGCTATAAACTTATGTGCGTTACATCTGTTTCATGTTTTGTACTTGGACTATGTTAAACTGCACTGTCCCTTTTAAATAAATAGATTAACATTGGAGACAGTGAGGTTAGACTTGCTTTTGAAGCCAGCCTCAAGTGGCCATTCATGAAACTGCAGTTTTGGCACTTCAGTCCTGGCTTGATTTTGTTAACCCCATTGTTTCTGTTTCCGGTGTGTTTAGTTTGCAGTTCAAAGACAGGCTACACATGAATGTTGCTAGTAAAAAGGTGCACAGTGCTAGAATTACAAACAAATTGTTTGTTAGGACTTGTGTCCTGATACTCCAGCATATTGAAGGAAAGAGGATCTGCCACTGCATTAGAAACACTTGATCAAACTTGGTATATCACTAGCTAAGAAGTGGAGAGACGTAATGAGACAAGATGAGGTCAAATTAAATAAGATATAAGAGAAAAGTATTTGATTTTGTGAAGTGTGGGTTCTGTCCAGTAGCATATTTGTATTAGGATGTGTTTTTAATTATTACAATGGATTTCTGTATTTATTGTATATGTTGTAAAATGGCTCCATTTCATTGGTGTTTATTTTGTCCATTTTCATCTATATTCTAACATTTTAGCCTTCTGAGTTTTTTCAACGACAGTATTTTTGCTGTTAGGTGGGCTCTTTTTTTGATACCACTCCATAAAACAAATACTGTGAAGTTTCATCAATTTTCTTTTGTCTCTGACCTTTTTATGTAGGGTTAGCAACAGTTTTAGAATGTTCAACCTGGCTGTGTCGCGAAAACAGAAACAATAATAACAACAACGAATGGATTACATGATATTTATCTGGATTACTGAGTATTTGTCACATTGTATCAGAAGGGAAATGGACATGTGGCCTTATTTCTGTCATAATCCTGCAAGTAAGTGTGAGGGAGGACTCTATTTTTATATGACAACACCAGGAAATATGTTATTTTGCATGCTTATATGGCTGTTATGCTGCTAATGATTGTACTATCTGTATTCATATCTGAAAAAGATTTCAGGCAACATTCCTCTGTGTGTTTACTTGTGTACTGTGCAGAATCAATCCTTCTATTTCAGACTGCCAGCCTAATAATCCAGCACATAACAGATATATGAAAAGTAGGGTAGATTTGTATCGAACAACGTTTAAAACATGCATGTTTGTGTTATGACTATATGTAAACAAACCCAAAGTCACATAACCTGTTGGATATTTTTGTATGAAGCATGCTGAGCTTTCTACACAGTGTGTACAGGATGAGGTTATTATATACTGCTCACCAGTTCCATTTGTTATGTAGAAGCTGCGTGTAAATATGTTCAAGTGTTGTACAGAATATTTTGTGAAGTCTTCCTTCTTTCCATTTTTTCACTCTGTTCCAAATATTTCTTTTATTTTTGTTTCCACTTGTGTTGGTCAAAGTTTTTAATTTTGTCACTGTTTTCTAGCTTTTGCTTAAAAACCAAATAAAGATATTATTGAAGGCTGAACTGTAATCTTGTTCACTGTTTTACAGTAATTGCTGTGTTATACTTCACTTACATCGCCTTTGTTTGTTTGTATTTTTAACTCAAAGATAAATTAGACCAATATCTTTTTTAGCAATGATGAAAATTTTTTATTATTTATGTATTTGTAAAGGGGCCAAATTATTTCAAATTTATGTACATTTTATACTTATAATCTGCATATTGATATCTATTTTCAAATTATTAAACTTTATGTAACTATATTTTTGATTAGCCTCTTTTAGTTATCAGCTGAAGACAGAAGAAAAGTAAAGGGGGAGGTGTATTTGGAGTCAGTGAGACAGAAAAAAGGGCGGGAGTTTGGAGATGAGAGTAGTGACTTTAAAAAGTAAAGACTATGACTAGTAAAGGGAGAGAGCTGGGTGATATGAAGGAGAGAAGGAAGACAGATATATTGTGTGTGCGGGAGAAGGGAAGTAGAGCCAGGGGCATTGGACGTGGATTCAAACTCTATTACTACAGTGCAGATAGTAAATGAAATGGAGAACGGGGAATCTTGAAGGAGTGCTATGGAGTTGAAGAGAATGTCAGACAGGATCATGAACTTGAAGCTGGAAACTAATGGGCGGATGTCAGAAATTATCTAGGAAATCATGAAATCATGAAGAAGAAGTGAGTGAATGCAGTGGCAAGGATTAAATGGAGGAAGTGAAGAAGGAAGAATGCTTTGCAGAGTTTAGTGGTGAGTTAAAACAGGCTCAGGAAGGTAGGGAAGAATATTCAGATGACTGGGAAAGTACAGCTAAAGTGGTGAGAGAAACTGCCCAAAAGCTGGCACGTGTTTCCTCAGAGCATAAGAAAGAGGACAAAGAGATGGTGGTGATGCATCATTTGCTAGGCAGAGAGATGAAGTTAGAAAGGATGTGCAGCAGGTTAGAGTGATTAAGCATGGAGACAGAAATATAATAAGAGTGTGCTGAGAATATGGGAGGAGTGCCTTGATGAGTTGATGAATAGAGAAATTGAGAGAGAAGAGGACAAATGTCAGACAGTTAGTGAATTAGGAAGTGCAGAGGATTAGTAACGAAGATTAGAGTGGAAGGGTGCCGATGATATACCTGTGGAGGAATGAAGAAGGCAGTGGACTTTAAGCTATGGAAAAGAGTTTTTGAAGCTGAATGTGAAGAAGACAAGTTACAGTCAGTGAGCAGCACTATGGCAAGAGTGAAAGGGAACGTTTACAAGACAGTAGTGAGACCGGCTATGTGTGGTTTGGAGATGGTGAAGCTGGAGGAAGCAGCACTGAGGATGCTAAGATTTTCAGTGGGAGTGACCAGACCAAGAGTATAGAGAAGGACGGCTCAGGTAGAGTGTTTTGGAATGGTAAATGGTAAATGGCCTGTATTTGTATAGCGCTTTACTTAGTCCCTATGGACCCCAAAGCGCTTTACACATTCAGTCATCCACCCATTCACACACACATTCACACACTGGTGATGGCAGCTACATTGTAGCCACAGCCAGCCTGGGGCGCACTGACAGAGGCAAGGCTGCCGGACACTGGCACCACCGGGCCCTCTGACCACCACCAACTGGTCAGAGGGCACCAACTTTGGAGTCATAGTTAGCGAGGCAGGCTCAGATCATCTGGACTTGTGCAAAGAAGAGATAGTGGATATGGAAGAAATAAGAACACAGAGTGGATTTAGGGATGGAGGACACGCAGACAGTTGGTGTGACAGATTAGGATGCTGGGTATAGGGTGAGATGGAGACAAATGATCCACTGTGGCGAACATTAAAGGGAGCAGCTGAAAGAAGAGGAAAAAGATAGCAGTGACTTAACATGCTGTTTTATTTGTACTGTTCATGTGTTTTTTAAAGGGAAAATAAACATTATTAGCCCACTGGATGATTCTCAAATCTTGTCCCTTGATCAGAGTCTACATTACGTTTTAAACTAACATATTAAATGTGGGTTCTCTCCAGGTAGTCCGGCTTCCTCCCACAGTCCAAAGACGTGCAGTTACTGAGGTTAGGTTAAATGGTGATTCTAAATTACCCATAGGTATAAATATGAGTGAGAATGGTTGTCTGTCTCTCTGTATTAGCTCTGCAACAGACTGGTGATCTGTCCAGTGTGTACCCCTCTTCTCACCCAATGATAGCTGGGATAAGCTCTAACCCCGAGCTAGGGTTGCCAAATTTTAATTATCAAATAAGAGACACTCTGGTGTGCCAGAAGCACAATCCACAACCAGCTGGGTAGTGTAAATATGCACTATGTGACGGTGCAGATAACGGTCAATATACGTGACATTTAAGGTAGAATAAGGAACCAATTGAGTACATTCAGTGTTAAAAGAGAAGCTGTGAAGGTCTGAGATCAGCAGCTCTCTGAAAAACCAACTGAGGTAGTGTTTATGCTCCTATATAGTGAAACTGTTATATGGATGATTAATCCCTTTGATTGTTTGTCTTTAAAAAGCTGCAACTTTCACATCATGTGGTACTTTAGACTTTGTACTTTTTTCATAAGTTAATTTTGGAGTTTCTACAAACAGTAAACATACAGGATGATTTGTCTGTTGTCACTGGGCGGTGCTGAGGTCTGAGGGCAGCTTCTGTAATAACAACGAGAACAGAATCATCACAAAACATGAAATATATATATCTGAATATAATATCTGAAAGTAAGTTCTGCTCTTACATTTTTTTTTCAGTTCTACAGTTCTGCCAACAGCTGCTTATTTTAAGAAAAGACAAAAAAATAGACTAGCAACTTTATCCAGTATAATATTTACCTTTGAGTTATTGGTGCTTTTTAAATGTATTTAAATACAGTTTGAAACAGTCGGTGTGGTTTTGGAGCGTGGACCTCCTCTAAGCATCCCTGATCTATCTGCCATTGCAGAACAGACATATGCAAACTTCTCCATGATCGCAGCTGCCAGTCAAAGCGGTCATGATGACGTTATACCCCAATTTAGAATAGAATAGAATAGAATAGAATAGAAAACTTTATTTGTCAATTTCTTCAAATGTACTTGCCATACAAAGGAATTGAAATTACGTTTCACACTGTCCCATGCGTAGACATTGACAACAATAAAGTGCAGATGCACAACAAAAAAACAGCCCTAACAATAAGGTAATATTGAATAGGGACCTAAAAATAAATAAAATAAAGTGTTCCAACAGTGTTCTCTGGAAAATAGTATACTAGTCTACTATATAATAATATAAATAATGCTAAAAGAAATACTAAAAATATGTAGCAGCAGGTGTGTGCAATTGCAATGCAGAGGTAGTTGTTTCCAGTCAGGAATGTTTTCCAGTTCTTGGTTCAGAGAGTGTTTTCTTGTTGGAGAGTGTGGGGGGGTGGGAGGGGTAGAGTCCAGTCTGTCTTCCTATACTTCTGCCAATCTGGTGATTCTGCTGGCTAGGAGCCGGGAGGGAAGAGAGTTCAGCAGTCTCACAGCCTGGTGGATGAAGCTGTTGGTGAGCCTGGTAGTGCGGGAGCGGAGACTTCTGTATCTCTTTCCAGAGGGCAGGAGGCTGAACAGACAGTGCGCGGGGTGGGTTGCATCGTTGACAATTGTGATGGCTTTGCGGGTGAGGCGAGTGGTGTAGATGTCTTGCAGGGAGGGGAGTGGTACACCAACTATCCTCTCAGCTGTTCTCACAATGCGTTGTAGAGCTTTCCTGTTATAGTCAGTGCAGCTACCGCCCCACACAGTGATGCAGCTGGAGAGGATACTTTCAATAGTTCCTCTGTAGAATGTGGTCAGGATGGGTGGTGGAGCACTTGCCCGCTTGAGTTTGCGCAGGAAGTAGAGGCGCTGTTGTGCTTTCTTGGCCAGTGATGCTGTGTTGGTTGTCCAGGAGAGGTCCTCACTGATGTGCACCCCCAGGAACTTGGTGCTGCTCACCCTCTCCACCGCAGCGCCGTCGATGGTCAATGGGGGGTGACAGGCGTGGCCTCTCTGGAAGTTGACAATAATCTCCTTGGTCTTACTAACATTTAGCAGGAGGTTGTTGTCTCTGCACCACGTGGTCAGGAGCTCAACCTCTTTCCTGTAGTGGGTCTCATCGCCCTTGGTGATGAGCCCCACCAGCGTTGTGTCGTCCGCAAACTTCACAAGATGGTTGGAGCTGTAGGTTGGTGTGCAGTCATGTGTCAACAGGGTGAAGAGCAGAGGACTGAGCACACAGCCTTGTGGAGCCCCCGTGCTCAGGGTAATGCTGTTTGAGACCCTGTTGCCCACACGCACCGCTTGAGGCCTCTGGCTGAGGAAATCCAGCAGCCAGTTGCAGAGGGAGATGCTGAGGCCCAGTCTGTCCAGTTTACAGATGAGTTGTTGTGGTATTATGGTGTTGAATGCTGAGCTAAAGTCTATGAACAGCATTCTCACATATGAGTCTTTCTTGTCCAGATGAGTTAGGGCTGGGTGGAGGGCAGAGCAGATTGCATCCTCTGTGGATCGTTTCGCTCTGTATGCGAACTGGTGTGGGTCCAGGGTGGGAGGTAGGGTGGATTTGATGTGTGACATGACTAGTCGTTCAAAGCACTTCATAATAATGGGTGTCAGTGCCACGGGGCGGTAGTCATTGAAACAGGCTGGGGATGGTTTCTTTGGCACAGGTATGATAGTGGCAGTCTTGAAGCATGATGGGACAGTGGCTTGCCTCAGAGAGGTATTAAAGATGTCTGTGAAGACATTCTTCAGCTCCTCTGCGCAGTCTTTCAGCACCCTACCAGGGATGTTATCTGGACCCGCTGCTTTCCGGGCGTTGATGGTGATGAGTGTTCTCTTCACGCTGGCAGCAGACAGGCACAGAGGCTGGTCGTGTGGAGGTGGTGGTGTTTTCTGTGGGCGTGTGTTGTTCTGTGCTTCAAATCGTGCAAAGAAGCTGTTCAGGTTGTTGAGCAGAGTGGTGTCGCTCTCACAGCTACGCGCTACAGGCTTGTAGTCTGTAATAGCCTGGATGCCTTGCCATAGGCTTCTTGCGTCCTTGCTATCATTGAAGTGGGAGGTTATCTTGTGTGTGTAGTCTTGTTTCGCTTTCCTGATGCCACGGGACAGGTTGGCTCTCGCTGTTCTCAGGCCTATTTCATCCCCAGCTCTGAAGGCCTTGTCTCTGGCCTTCAGCAGCCTGTGGACATCTCCTGTTAGCCATGGCTTCCGGTTGGCTCGAGTTGTGATACTTTTCACTTGTGTTACATCATCAATGCATTTGGTGATGTATGAGCTCACCGTGTCTGTGTACTCCTCGATGTCTATGATGTTATTGTAGGTGGCTGCTTCCTTGAATATGTCCCAATCAGTTGACCCATAACAGCATTATGTTAGTAATTAGAATCAAACTTATGAGAAAGGAGACCATTTGAACACAAATCAGCCTGATGAGTACTACTGATAATGAAATAAACCATGTTTGAGAAAATTTTATCTGAGTAGAACTTATTTTAGTTTGACCCCAATCTGCTAACAAGGGGGAGGCGGGGTTTATGACCAGCCAGACACCAGGGGCCATTATAGCTTCATTTTGGGGGCGATGTTAGGTCGTCCATGTGTGTCAAAAAACTAAAAGAATATACACAAATTGATCGGAACAGGTCTGTAATGTTTTCTCTTAGGAGAAAAATGTTGTTTTATACTGCTACACTGCCACTTAGTGGAAGAAATACGAACTAAAAACTGTACCAAACTGGAAACGGGAATTTCCCAAGTTTTGGATTCACTTTTCAGTTAAAAATAAATAAATAAATAAATAAATAAATAAATAAATAGTGTAGAATGGTTATCTTAAATGTATTATTGATAATAACTAATCCGCACAAATATCCAATACTACACTATCCACATCACAATTTCACTATGGCATATTCTTGCTGCCTTCAGGTACTCCTCGTGGTTCAAACCATTACATTTAAGGGTAGCAGTATATATTGCACTTTTTGACCCAAAGACATTTGGTTGTCCCTCTGTTAATAGCAGACTGTAAGTTTAGCTATCAGCTGTGGCTTTATTCGTTTTCTTAAATGTAAGGCTTCTGTGCAGAAAACTGAAGAGAAGTTATATCGACCTTGACAAAGCTTTGGTAGTTGCTAACAAACACCCGACTACCAAAGCTTGTTGGTTCCTCCACCCTTAAGTTGAAATTTCAATACTGCCCCTGAACGCAACACTAGGCCCACTGGAAACCGTGTAGTGGCTCCATGGATCATATCCATTTAGTAGGGCGGGCCTTTTTCCGTGTCGCTGCTACAGGGATACCAAGATGGAAATCCAGGGGCTTTCTGATGCCCAAAACATTCAGTCTCAACATGGCGCCCTACACAGAAGCATTTCGTCTCCACATCGATCGGGAACGGGGTCAATACCTCATTTTATTTCCAGCGAAAATGAAGCGGAAGTGCTGCTGGAGTCGCTTGAGCTACACAGCGACAACAACAACAACACTAGGCCGAGAACATCGCCGTTTCGCCTACTGGCGGAAAATGGCAGCGAGGTGGCTTGTTCGCCTGTCAGCGCACCGCAAACCACGCTTAAAAGCAATTTACCGGGTAACAGACCGGGCGTGGGATTTCATAATGTGAACCCGGAGAAGGAAAATGAGCTCAGTGCCCTACTAGCCTCACAGGAGTTTGTCAAGACAGCCTGGAAATACGGATTAGAAAGCGGGGATGTTGTAATGCAAATGGCGCTGCCTCTCTTTGAAGGGGAAGAGGAACCGATGCCGCAGCGGCAACCAACGTTTCCAGTTTTACGGCAGCAGCGTGAGGACGGCTCCTGCAAACAGCCCTCAGTAGCCAGCCATAGCGCTGCGGCGCTGGGGAACTTGAGCACGGTAAACCTGGCGGAACAAACCACCCAGGAGTTTTATGTTCTTTTTAATGTCGTTCAAGACGAAGGCAGCGGCGAGACAAGTAAACAGCGCCCGGATGTGCCTGAGGATGGCGATCAAATGAAAGGTAAAAAGCAGTGTTCCAAAGCAAGTCCCTGCGGCCCCATGGAGGCTGGAAACCGCAGTAACGTTGTTTCATGTGAATCTAATGACACTTTGAACTGCCTCGATACACAGGGCTTGAAACCTGAGCATGTTTTCAATTTACTGAACGATAATCCCGCGGCGGGTAACGTTAAACAGACTGCCTACCACCCCACCGTGGAAGACGTTGTTTTGACAAACAAATATGGCGATAGGATTTGTGGCCAGATGTGTACCGAAAGCAGCGAAGGTAAACTGGTCAGGGAGCTCTCGTCGCAGCCTCGCGTTGACGAGAGCGGTACCTTGATTTCAGGGACTGCGGGGATCGTGGAAGCCATGGACACATCGGACTTTGGTACAGATTCAGCGGGGCCGCAGGGCGGTACAAACCCAGTCACGGCCTCCACGAGTCCGCCTGCTAGCGAAACATTTTCCGGAACTATCACGATAAACAACCAAAGCATCATAGTGACTATTGAAAACGGGGTACTAACTCTTGCTGCCCCACCCGAGGGCTATGTACATAAGGAGGATGACATGGTTAGCTTAAAGGAGCACTTAGGAATGAAAGATCATGAAGATATTGTTCTCCTCAACTATGACAGTGGTACTAAATCGATCGGGAAGATCAGCACACTGGCAGTAGCCAGTTCCAGCCATCAGGAAGAG
Source organism: Perissodus microlepis (assembly GCF_051167445.1). Taxonomy (NCBI): domain Eukaryota; kingdom Metazoa; phylum Chordata; class Actinopteri; order Cichliformes; family Cichlidae; genus Perissodus; species Perissodus microlepis. The sequence continues at coordinate 3,228,239 of NC_140465.1, forward strand.
CCCACACCTGGTTTGTCTGTCAGCGACTCAGAGCTGGCTCTGGTGGATGACTGCTCCCTGTCAGAGCTAGGTACTTCACTGGACTCCTGTGCCAAGCAGGAGGCAGGGTCACTATGTGCAGTAACAGAAGCAGATATGGGCCCTCCTCCTCCCGAAGCCGCTGTAGCTGGCTGTGACAATGAAGAGTGTCACTCTGTACCAGTAATCAGGTCCAAGAAAGACACCGTGTCCACCTTTGACTGCCCAGAACCAGGCTGCCCCTCCACATTTGACACACGACAGAAACTCAAGGTTCACCTCCTAAACCATGCTGAGGATCCACGTCCATATCAGTGCACTGTGGAAGGCTGCGGCTGGGCATTTGCCACCTCCTACAAGCTAAAGCGGCATCTCCAGTCCCACAACAAGCAGCGGCCACATACGTGCCAGTTTGAAGGCTGTGGGCGGCGTTTTACCACTGTCTACAACCTCAAGGCTCACGTTAAAGTCCACGAGCAGGATAACGCCTTTGCCTGCGAGGTCTGCAACGAGAGGTTTCGCAGTGCTACCCGGCTCACCAACCATCAGAGGGTCCACTTTGAGCCACAGAGGCCTCACAAATGTGAATTCCCAGGTAACTCATACATCAAACTGTGAATTTTGTGCTTTTATGTAACCATTTGGAATTTCTAGCTTTTTATTCTGCACTTGGAATTGGCTGATGGGTACTCCACAACATCACTGCTATGATATGAAGCACTTTACCAGAAGGTTTGACGTGTTTTGAGCAACACAGGGCATTTACTTATTTCCTGTTACACATATTCATTATCTGTGCTAGAATAGCTTTGCATGTCTTGCAGTTCAAAAATACTCCAAATTTATCTGATACTGGGACTCAGTATCAACCTCTGAAACGAGCTGTTTTAACTCCTACCGGTTTTAAACAAACTCTGTGGCTGCCCTACCTAAACAAACTTAAAGCAGCAAAGTTCCCAGATGACCATATTCTGGATCCCTTCAGACATCGTATATAACCAGTAGTAGAAAAAACTGTTTAAAGGTGAGTGTTAAAAGCAGTCTGAATCCTGAGCTTTTGTCTCACAAGAGTTAAATGTAGATGCACTGATCTATGTTCAGTATGAGGGTACATGATTATAACACTTTCTGTTTAACAGAATATGATGAAAAAATATATACATATAAAATATGCCTTTATGGTACCGTTGGTGTCCTACATGTTTGTCTTTCTGTCCTATGCAGGCTGTGAGAAAACCTTCATCACCTTCAGTGCTCTGTTCTCCCACAATCGCACTCACTTCAGAGAAACTGGCCACTTCATGTGCACCTACCCAGGCTGTGACAAGACCTATGATAAGGCCTGTCGTCTCAAGATCCACATGAGGAGTCACACGGGTAAATTGAGAGTAGATTTAAGGGTCGGTTCAGCTGGGCCTGTTGTTTTCTGTGGTTAATTTTTTAAAAAGCAGCATGTAGTCTACTAAATTAACTCTGTCTTATTCCTAATACATTTTTGTGAAGCAGTCGGCTGCAGTGCCGCAAAACACATTAGCTGTGATTGTTCTTCAGAACACTAACACTAATGCAGAGAGTAAAAGTTTTTTCTGAGCTTGGAGTGACAAGTAAACCTGATGCTTTTGTGGGGAATATGTATAGCTGTAAGTTATTTAAAAAGGCCAATAATTGTGTTTTTTTTTGTTTTTTATGAGCATTGAATTAAAGAGAAATCACAAACATAAGTGTGTATGTTGTCACTTTTAGTTCTTAGAAGGACAAAACCAATCAGCAGCTCTAGCGTTCCGAAAGAAAATCGGCCAAAAAAATCTCGATCCAGCTCACGTTAAAAGATTTGTGAAGTGAGGATCCTTGCAGCAGTAGGTGTAGTGTAGCATTAGGAATTAAACTTGTAACTTCCTTTCTCCAGGCGAGAGACCGTTTGTCTGTGACTCCGAGGGCTGCGGCTGGTCTTTTACAAGCATGTCAAAGTTGCTCCGACATAAAAGGTGAGTGCTTATTAATTTATGCTTTGATCATGGTATAACATAGTGGACACACTCCATTTGTGTGTAACTTACTGTTAGGAACTACTGATACTGTATCTTTCTGCGACTGCAGGTGGAAAATAGCTGATAGCTAGATCTGATGCAATGCAGCTTTTCCTTTTGTGTATTTTCTACATGTTTCTAAAGGCAATAAACAGAAACCTGAAGTAATGTTTTATAACATCTAACAAAGTTATCAAAGGAATAAAGGGACTGAATGTCTACATCGTGCGGTGAGAACAAAACTTGTTAGATAAGCTAACCATGTCAATTTTAGTTTTGTGTTCTTTGCATAAAGGTTTGAAAGAACAAGGTTATGAAAATGTGAAGTTTTCTCTGTAAAGGTCATCTAGTTGCGAGTCTTCACTACAGTGTTGATACTCATTTAGTATGTTATGGTTTTATATCAAGTTATATAGAATAAAGCACTATTATAATGTAGGATGTGGCTACCTTTTGATTGACAGGGTGTTGCTTGGTATACTTGGGCTGTCAGTCAGACCTCTCATCATATGCTTCTTTGGCTCCAAATACCCAAAACAGTCTTAGCAAAATGCCTAAATGGAGCCTTGTGAAAAGCAGCATACACCCTCCTCTTCCGTGCTGTCTGAGGGGAATGTTTTGCCACTATAGGAAGTGTGATTGCTGTTACATGCCTGTTTTTGTTTTAGTGAACTTGAGCTTGTCACTGCAGTTCTGTTTTACTGGTGCAGTTTGACTTTGAAAGGCTTTGATTCCTTGTTAAGTTTAGCTTCAGTTTGATGTAACAAAATGTAAATGAAATTCTGTTTTTGTGCTATGACTTTTCTTACTTTGTTTTAAATGTGTGTGTGTGTGTATAAGGAAACATGATGATGATCGGCGCTTTGTCTGCTCAGAGGAGGGTTGTGGGAAGTCCTTCACCCGGGCCGAGCACCTCAAAGGACATAGTATTACCCATCTAGGCACTAAGCCTTTTCAGTGCCATGCAGAAGGTACAAACCTTTTATAAAGGAACAACAACAAAACTGTAATAATTTTCCACGAGACAAATGTTCACATTTTCTCCCTGAAATATTTACTTAAGACCAGTGTTTCATTGTGACTGATTTCAGTAACATGTGCCTTGTGTTTATCAGGTTGTAATGCCAAATTTTCAGCACGTAGCAGCCTCTACATCCACTCCAAAAAGCATAAGCAGGACGCCAGCACCCTGAGGACTCGCTGCCCTGTGGCCAACTGCTCCAAACACTTCTCGTCCCGCAGCAGCCTTAAGAGCCACATGCTCAAACATCACCACCTCAGTCCTGGTTAGTAATTGTTCTGCAGACTTAAAGTTCCCCAGCACTGTGCTGCATTTCAGTATGCGAGTCTCGTACTGTCTGTGAACAGCTATACCCAGCCATCTTGATGGGAACACAAATCCTGTGTAACAGAAACGAACCTTACTGGAACATGTTTGATAAAACATCACCCAACTGTTTTCTGTTTCCGTGTGGGACGATGGATGGAAACCGTTCCTTCTTTCTTGTGTAACAGTTTTAATCTTTTATTCCACTTGCCGTTGTTCCTGAGATGTTCATTTTTAACTTAGGGGTTGTTTTTTTTTGTTTTCCTTCCCAGATGTTCTCAGTCAGATGGAGACCACACCAACCCTGACCCCCAGTAATGAGCTCGTTAGTTCCACACCTACCACGGTTGCAGGCCCTGGTATTGCTGGGGGCGACCAGCTGACAAACCTGGACCTCAGCTCTCTGTTCTCTTCTGTGCCTGGAGGAACTGCACCCACTACAGGCATTGGAGTGGGAATCCCAGTTGGTGGGGGTACGTCTAATGGCCCGTTCACAATGGACCTCTCCCTGGTCAGCTCTGGCATCCTGACCATCGACCCCTCTTCAGTGGGAACTACACTTGTTACCAGCACTAACACCACAATGGCCAAGGCTGTGGACCCTCTTATATTGGCAGCCAATGCCGACATGACCCCCCACCACAACCTGGAGGGAACGGCAAGTGACGTCCTGCGCCCACAAGGCACCCTTAACCTGGACGATGTGCAGACAGTTACCCCAGAGGCGCTGGGAACCCTCACTGCCCTTACTATGCAGGGTGCTGGTGCCACTGTGGACCCCACTCTGCAGCACCCACTCAGCTCGTCCAGCTCCTTGAGCGTGGAACCTACAGCCTCCCTGGCTGTAGCTCCCGTTGCCGAGCTCCTTGGCTCACCATCTAAGGTGGTGGAGGTGGGTGGCCAAGGAGGTGCTGGGACTCTGTTGGGTTGTGTGGAGGTGCTGGGACCCCAGGAGGGAGGAAAAGTGCTCACTCAGTTTGTCTTTCCTGGTCACAGCAGCAGCTTCAGCCCACAGAAAGATTCGGAACTCAGTTCTGTGTCACCAAGCAGTTTCCTGGTGAGCATAGATACTCACAGATTCAATAAACCAGTTGAAACACAGCTGATACAGAAAATACATTTGCGACTTTCAGGCATACAAGCTTTCCTCTTTATCTCGAAAGGTAACCGGTTGGGTAAGGACCCTGCTCACCTTTCTGTAACAAAACCAAAAAAGACTCATAGTTCAATGACATATAAAGGGTCTTTGATAATGAATTGTCAGTCTCCATTCTTTCATCTAGAAATGGAAAAAAATATAGCCATCGTCTCAGATGTTTTTCTTTTTTTTTTTCTTTCTTTGTTGTTTTTCAGTCTTCGGATCTTTGAATGAATGTCCTTTTTTATTTGACAATATGTTTTTCAGTGGTGGCACATATTTAACAAGATTAATCACAATCAGTAGAGAAAGTAGTCAACAGACAGATGATGAAAGGTGGTGCAAACCTAACATGCTCCCATTTTGCTTGACAGGAGAGTGGGGGCTCGGCTAGGACTGACTACAGAGCCATCCAGCTGGCTAAGAAGAAGAAGCAGAGAGGCCCCTCGGCCTCCTCCGGTAACTTACATTCTTTAGTTTCATGCTAGCCAAAGCTCCAGTAACTGTTAGACTGACAAGACTTTCTTTTGACTTGTCCAGGGACTTCAAGCTCAAGTCAGAGAAAAGCTAAAGGAACAAAGGCTGCCACAGCTCCAGGAACACTTGCTCCCTCTGGGGCTCGCTATGGTGATGGAGCTGCAGTAGCGAATGGGGGCCTGACTCTCCGTGACCCCATCACCGGTGCCCAGTATGTCCAGATCCACCTGCTGCAGGTGAGATATGACAAGTTGGGGAAGGTGGCAAATCTGCCCTGGTCAGAAAACATAAAGCTGTCTAGACCAAACCGTGATACTTACGGTTCAAGTAAGCTCGTGATTTGGATAACTCGCCACTGCTACTGTCTGGGCGCTTGCCTTTGTTTTAATGAGAATTTGTTCTACAGAATTTTAATTCCTTCTCCTGCATTTTTACTGCACAGTGTGAAATTGACCTTTTGTGTACCGTGAAAACATATTAGTTGCTATTTGGGAACTAAGAACACAGTATAAGTGCAGAGCAACATCCCATAAGCTCATTAAAGTGCCAGTTTAACACTGGCTACAGGGAGTTGTTCTGTCTGAGGCTTGTTTTTACCATTTTGTCAAATGTGTGCCATTAAAACCAGCTGTATTATTGTTTCCCATTACAATCAAGTACCAACTTATGTGCGTCGGGTCGTTTTATAGCAACGTGCCTGTACTTCCTGTGACGTCATTTGTATGCCACACGAACAAAGGAGGATGACTGGCGATGGTATACCTGCTGCTGTCTGTGGGTTTTTGTCACATTTGGGGACCACCGTGCTGTTTTTGTGCAGCCTTGTCCCTCGTTGCCAGGTTTCAAAAATGGTGGTTTTTGATTTTCATGAAGGAGACACTCATGACATTGAATAGCCAATCAGTGGCATGCAGTCTGATGACGTCACATTTTCAGATCACTTCATGACTAAAAAAAGTACCTGGTACCAGGTACTATCACCTAATGGAAAACCCTAAAAACCATGTCGAGCCAACCTGTGTAGGCCATAATGGAAAAGGGCTATATATGCCAGAAGCTACAAGGACATTGGTGAAAGTGAAACCCAATTCCTCGGCTCAGTATCAGGAAACACCTGAAGCAAAGGTCTCTGTATGGCGGCCGAAGTGGAAAAAGTTGAATGATGTAAAATAACTCGAGAAAAGTGTATAAACATTCTGCACAGACCTCATGAAAGTTGGTGCTGCTAGCACAGCTAATGCTAGCACAGCTAATGCTAGCCACACCCACATAAAACACTGTATGTTTAGTTTCAGAGTTCCAAGTGTGAAATCTCCATTAATCTGATTTCTTTCTCCTGTCTGATCAACTAGTAAATTAGTAAAAAATGAATAGAAACATCCAACTAGGGACTGTTTTTCTTTTCACGTACTTTTGTGCACTGAACAGCACACTAATGCACAGCGGTTGTTGGAGTGTCTAATCAATGTGTGAACACGCAGGATGACCCAGCCAGTGATGGAGACCTGGCCTTCCAGTTGAGCTCTCAGCCCTCCAGCTCCCACTCTCAGCTCACTGTTGACCTGCCTGTCAACATTTTACAGGTGGGAGTAATCTTTTCTGTCGTTAAAGAGACATTCGACTGCATTTGTGCTTTGACTTTCTGTTATGGAATCGGTTGTGTTTGTCCTTTGTAATAGCCACAGATTAGTGACACTGTCAGCATTTAGAGAACTGAGCTGTGATGCTTTTCTCCACAGGAGTCTTCGGTGATTACAGAGGACGACAATGGCTCTGACAACTCCCAGTTCACAGGAAGCACAATCAACCTTCAGGACTTGGAGTGACCACCTATACTGCTGCGGGGTCAGAGGTCTATCAGCAGCTGGCCTCCATCCACAGTTTACATGAGATGATAGATTTCATCAAACAGTTGCCTCACCCTCGAAGGGCTTTTTGGACATGTGCTCCATGGAGTTTGTGGAGGGGGTGGTCATGATTCAGCAGATAATGCACCTTGAGAAGAAGAAAAGAGGATTCTTTGTTGAGAATGTTGCCGTATTATTTTAAGTCCAGTTTGTACCAAATTCAAAGCCTGAGAGCACAGTCATGTCAGAGGCTGCTCCGTCCTCTGTGGGTGTTAACAGTAATGATGTCTGTTCCACAGTGCCACATTGCCACTCACATGCACACACAGTGCGCTGTTTATTCTCCAGTTGCCTTATGAACTCATGCTTCACGCTGTGCACGCCTCCACCGGCAGGTTACCTGCTTTATTTGTTGTTCTTTTCTCTTGTGTTTTCTTAGATTTATTTTTCTATGGCAGCAGTAATTCCATGTTGAAAACATGCCTGTCCATGCATTTGTATACATGAGTAACTCCCTTCTTATGATGATTTCAGTTTATTTATTAATAGCTACGGGTTTACAGAATGGCAGAGCCAAACGCAGAAGAATTAAAGACTCAAAGCACAATCAGAAGAGCGTGTGAAGTAGCAGTCATTTCACTTTGGTCGGTTAAATGAAAAATGCAGAGAAATGTGTCACAAAGGGGAGATTCATTTAGTAAGGAAGTATCCCTTTACTGAATGTGTTAAGTCATAGTACTGGTGAAGCTGATCATCTCACAGAAGAAACCGAGTTTGGAGCAAGGACCAGTCGGCAGCTGATATGCAGAGTTTTAGAAAAGGAAAAAACAATCAGAGGTTTAAAAATAGAGAGTGAGTGTAACGGAAGAAGTGCTGTCAATAACAAACTGCAAAGTTTGGTCACATGGGTTTTTGTGCTATCATTTATTTTTAAATGTCCCATTTAGCCAATACAAACAGAGTGGCATATATAACTCCCTCTGTGCAGCTAACATTTAATTACATTTATCTATGTAATCTATTTGAACTACCCAGTTAAACTACGAGTAAATCTATCTGGGAGCACATCCTTATTTAGATGCGACAGTGTTTCTAGTAGATAATGGCCGATGTCTTGAGCATGAATTGAGGCTGCCGTTTGGGGAAGGCCTCAGAGGGGACTGGCCACAGATCCCCCTGTACTAATGAGAAGTGAATTAACTGAGGGAGGGGCATGAGTATGTACTGCTTGTAGTGCAGGGGGCCATATGGAGGTGTGGACCCGCTCTTGAAATTCAGATAAATTATCTCCGATTCTTGAAGGTCTGGATAATCTTTGATTTTCTCCTGAAATCAAACCAAGTTAAAGTGGCCTCAAACACCACAGACACATTTAACCACTGACACTGGCAGGAAAAAGGTTTGGGAATTTTACTCACCAAAAAGTGAAGCACATAATTCCCATAAAAATGTTCAAAAATACTCTAAAATGCAGCAACAGCACAAAGACGATGAGCAGGTCCAGTTCAGCCAGGACAGGCAAATGTGCAGTTACAGCTTCCCGTGTAGGCACACACCTAACTTAAGGATTGAATAAAGGGGTCACTCACTGTATAGTTTTAAAAGTGAATTCAAATCACATTTTCTTTGCTGGACCCAGCAGTGTCGCCAGGGCTTTAGGGCCTCATGGAAAAAACGAATCACTTTGGCCCGACCACGCCAGCCCTAAATCTATAACACTGGATCAAAATTCTGCTCAGATAATCACATTTTTTGACTTTTTAATTATGATTTTATTAGATTTTTTTATAACACTGATTGGTACCGTACACCAAATACAGTGGATGAAAGTAAATTAGAATTGTTTATAGAACGGTGCAGTATTTTTTACTGCTTCAAGTTTTTATAATGTATATTCAGATGTAACTTAAATAATCCTTTCGATATCAATCTTTAAACAAAGTATATCTAACCAAAATATGTCTCTGTCCTGAGACCTAGTGGAACTCAAATAGTGATTACATGTTGACTAAAAGAACTCAAACACGTTATTTTCTGTTAGAAATGAACTACTACCACTAACTCACTGCTATTGGCAGAAGGCTGGTTTTTACTGAAGTGAACTGGCTCCATTTTTTACAGCACATTGTTAGGTGATCATCCTGCAACTGTGACATCCCAATAATTTACCTTGATTGGTAAATCCATATTATATCATATGGTGTGTAACTCCTGTCCTCCTCCCTGTTTAGGATTTCTGACTGTAGTAAAATTCCCTTCATCCATCACCTACTCCAGCAGAACTATACTGAAGTAAAAATGTATCCTGAACTGTGTCATACAACAAAGGATATTACTAATTAAGACTGATTATACAGAACCTTGAGCAAATATGGCATCCTGCGTTCTTCATTCAGCGACAACTCAGCAATAAAAAGTTTTTATTCCAGCAGTGTGATGTTCAGAGTTCAGCTGTGAGTTCAACAAATTGTTGTTAAAATTATAAATATATCAGGAGGCTATGAATGAAATGGAAAATGCAGTTACAGTTAAAATTTATATGATCTGCATAGCTGTGTTTAATTATGTCGTTTGCTTTCATGAACGGTTGGATGGTCCATAGCAATGAATTATGGGACAGCATTTTCTCCTCTCTTTTCATAAAGGATGGGCCAGTGTACCATCTGCTAAAGAAAGCCATAAAGCAACCATTGGAACTCCTTTCCTCAATATTTGAAGAGTTGGGACAGCTCTTACTATGGCTGCCATGCAGATACTTGGTCACATCTCTCACTGAGAAATCTTCCTGAGCAAAATACACTTTTGAAATGCACCCTTACTTTTTCCAGCCACGTGATCAGGACAGGTGTAGAGCCATCATCTTTCACCTGTGTATAATGTACGTATAAATAATCCAGATTATGGGCAAGCATATATTAAAGAAACCTGTTTAAAGTTATAAAAGTTGAAGGTAACCAATCACTGTACCACTGAATTAACATGCACAGACAATTTTCTTTTCAAAATGAATGCAGTTGTGACAGAACCACGAGTATTAGGAGTTTTTTTTTTTTTTTTCCAGATCTCTTGTATAGTAATATTATCAGTGCTAGAGATTTTCCGGATTTAGACTGTTTTTATATTTAACCCATAAACCTTTGTATAGACTGTCCTCTCCCCATTTCTTAAGGGGACAAATATGTTGCAAATCATTTCTAGTTGATCTCTCTCTCCTTCCGTGCAGTCATGCAGTGTTTATTTACACCAGTAGATGGAGACCAAGTCATATGAAGCATCTCCGTGACTTCCACAGGGACAGCAAATCCCGATAAAGGCGTCATTTAAGTCTCAGCTCTTCATAATCCGCAGTGATCTTTCAACCATTCTTCCAACACTTAGGTATGAGGAGTATTGTCTTACCCGACCTAAATCTGCATGCAGATCAGTACACTAGCATAGCACGTGGAGTCAAAGACCTGAGTTGGAGATTTTCCCACTTAGGGCTCAAAATAAATATATTACAAAGCACATTGCTTCCTGAATCTAAATAAGTAATCTTCAGTGCCTAAATCCAACCAAGTAGTCTTGACTGCTTAAACCTAACCACATTTGAAGCAAGAGTAAAAAGTGCATGGGGGAAAAAGCTAAATAAAGTGCAGAATACAAAAGTTCAAACATGAGCCTAGCTGCAGTTTCTTAGATGACAAACATGCAACTTCTAGGTCTTAAAAACAGGAGCGGTGTCTCTTGGCAGTCATTATTGCCGCAACCAGTTTGTCAAGGCAAGAAACACCTTACATGTAACAGGAACACGGAGGTGGTATCTGCCAAAATGGGATAATGTTAAGCCCAAGAAACAGTTTCCAAGGTGCACATAGCGCACACAGCCCTTTCTGATTCACAGTGTGTCAAATACACGTATATAGTTTTTAGTAACTACACCTAATCAAGAGGGAAAATCACGAGTTATTTCAAATGTGGACTTTATTGTTCTTTAACGAGGAGTAATAATAAGTCTGTGCGGCTGGTGTATCAATGCACACCCACACCAAAGTGCACGCTACACAATTCTCTGTGACACATGTCACAGTATGGCAGTATTATAGAATGTACAGGTGCACCTAGTGGAAGGTCCAAATTTAGCAAAAAATATGAATCCCTCAGTATTTCTAGGAATGGGGTTTAGCTGGAGGCAGCATCTAATAGCTGTTAGTGATATTGCATTTTAGTTACTGAGTTTTGATAGCCGTGCTTCACTGCTTTCTAGCTGATGCATAAGAAATAAAATACATGCACAAGATGACTTTGCTAGCTGAGGGCTTGTTAAGATAACTACCATTAGCAAATGTTGCTATTTGATGAGGGTCTAGGTTTGAAACTTCCAAGTTAAACATACAGAAGGCCCACGGGTGCCATCTTAGTTGGTTTAATAAACTTTAGACAAACTAAGGTTTAGTAAAACAGACAATTGATCAATATTAATAATTTCTGGATTACATTCAGTTATGTCAGTTCTAGGCTTCTGGTGTCACTGGAATATGGAACTAATTAATATAGCTATAGCATTCAAAGGAGCTTGCAAAGAAAAGCGTCTGGACTTCTTTAAGTTACTTGAAGACGTTTCACCTCTCATCCGAGAAGCTTCTTCAGTTCTAAGGTCAAATGGTGGAGAGTCCCAGATATAAACCTAGTGGGAGTTTCCCCCCACAGAGGGACAAAAGGACCCCCTGATGATCCTCTAATCGCCTGAGCCAAGGTGTGAAACTGGGTGTGGGTCCCAATCAGCCAGAGTTTCGGGTGTGTTCATTGTGAAACCTGGCCCCACCTTATCATGCGAATTCCTGAGGTCAGATGGCCCAGGATGTGAGTGGGCGTTAAGGCGTCTGGGGAGGGAACTCAAAACTGGATTATAGATGGCAGACAGTTGGTGTCGTAAACCCCCGCCTCTGTTCAAAGATGGTTGCTCACAGTGGACATAGATGGCTTCTTTCACTCCTCTTTCAAACCATCTGTCCTCTCTGTCCAAAATGTGAACATTGGCATCCTCGAAAGAGTGTCCTTTATCCTTAAGATGCAGATGGACTGCTGACTCAGAAGGGGGGGTGGCAATGTTCACATTTTGGACAGAGAGGACAGATGGTTTGAAAGAGGAGTGAAAGAAGCCATCTATGTCCACTGTGAGCGACCATCTTTGAACAGAGGCGGGGGTTTACGACACCAACTCTCTGCCATCTATAATCCAGTTTTGAGATCCCTTCCCAGACGCCTTAACGCCCACTCACATCCTGGGCCATCTGACCTCAGGAATTCGCATGATAAGGTGGGGCCAGGTTTCACAATGAACTCACCCGAAACTCTGGCTGATTGGGACCCACACCCAGTTTCACACCTTGGCTCAGGCGATTAGAGGATCATCAGGGGGTCCTTTTGTCCCTCTGTGGGGGGATACTCCCACTAGGTTTATATCTGGGACTCTCCACCATTTGACCTTAGAACTGAAGAAGCTTCTCGGATGAGAGGTGAAACGTCTTCAAGTAACTTAAAGAAGTCCAGACGCTTTTCTTTGCAAGCTCCTTTGACTACGATGACCTGGATGACTGAGAACCTTCACAGACATAGCTATAGCATAGCAAACATGGCATTCTCACCAGATGTCATGTTATCTCAGATGGCCCCGCCCCTCCCTGAGCCTGGTGCTGCCTGAGGTTTCTTCCTGTTAAAAGGGAGTTTGTCCTTCCCACTGTTCCAAGGTGCTTGCTCATAGGAGGTCATATGATTGTTGGGTTTTTCTCTGTATGCATTATTGTAGGGTCTGCCTTACAATATAAAACGCCTTGAGGTGACTGTTGTTGGCGCTGTATAAAAAAAATTGAATTGAATTGAATAGATGTTGGCAACAATCCATCCAATCCACACCTGCAAAGAAATTAAACCATAGATGTCCATGAATGAAGTTATGTGTAATAATGAAAAATAAGAAGGTACTGAGCACACTTACTAAAATGTATTTAACACTTCATACAAAAGCCTTTGTTGGTGATGAGAGCTTGCAGTCATTCCACACCGTCTTCAAATCAAATCTTTAAGGCTCTCTTGCCTTTTCTACGAACTCTGACCTTTAGTTCTTTTCATAGTTTTTTAATAGGATTCAGGTCACGTGATTGGCTGGGCTATTCTCTTTCTCTGAAACTAATTAAGAGTTTCCTTTGCGTGTGTTTGGGGTCATTATCTTGCTGACACGTCAACCCTCATTTCATCTTCATCATCCTGGTAGATGGCAGCAGATTTTTATCAAGAATGCTTCGGTATATTTTCCCTTTCATCCTTCCCTCAAGTATATGAAGCGTTCCAGTGCTGTATGCTGAAAATAGCCCCACACCAGGATGTTCCCACCTCCAAACTTCACTGTTTTTGGGGTGATGTGTGGTGCCTTTTAACCTCCAATAATTGTGTGCATTATCACATTCAAAGAGTTCAATTTGGGTCTCTTCTGGCTAGACTACTCTCCCAGCGTTTCACAGGCTTGTCTCAGTGTTGTTCAGCAAACTTTAAACGTGCTTCAACATGCTTTGTCCTCAGTAATGGAGTCTCGTGTGGCGAACGTGCATACAGGCCATGCGGTTGAGTGCATTACTTATTATTTTCCCCAAAAGTTGATTCTGTTCATTTGGATGTAGCATTTCAAGTGGAACAAACGCTTCATTACTCATCCAACTGTCTCCTTCGGTCTCAGCTGAATGCAGGTTTCGCCAAAGGAATCATGATTTTGGGATTTCTTACGTGGATAATTGAACATGCATCAAGATACTTATTGTTTTCTATGAAACAATTGTACCTGCTCATTCCAGGTCTTTCTGTAGCTCCCCACAAGTGGTCCTTGGCTCTTGGACAACTCCTCTGATAATTCTTGTCACTCTTCTGTCCGAATCCTGGCTATTTTATGGTGAAATGACATTATTTCCAATTCCTGATTGTGGCCTCAACAATGTTCACTAAAACCTTCAGTTCTGTAACCAATGCCTTCAGTACGGTTTGCAACCAAAGGTCTTGAGAGTACTCATTGGTTTTATACATCATGCGATGTTTCTTGTGTGACAGCTTGGTAATTTCTGATTATTAATATATTTCAGCTGGTGTCATGGCTGTGTTCAGTACTGTGTAATTTCTCATGATTATGCATGACTTAATTTATGACATCTATGGTTTGATTTCTTTGCATGTGTGGATTGGATGGGTTGTTACTGACATCTGGTGAGAATTTCTTGTCAGTAGCACCTTTAGAAATATATTTACTTAAAAACTGGTGGCGTGTTCAAGACTTATTTTACCATCCGTATCTACCATTGCAAATCTATATTTTGCAGTTCCTGGGTGAATTTTAATAAAGCCTACTACTTTGAATTTGTACTTGTTGGTGTTGATGTTGGAGCTGATCACTTTGGGCTTGAAGCTAATAAATAGTGAAGAATTTAAATGCAGAAATTAGACTTCACGACTAACCTGGTCTGTATACAGAGCTATGAAAAGAAACAAATCGAAAAGATTGCCTATGTCTACAATGTGAAGATACAGTGTCAGTCTACACTGGCAGAAATGTGTTTAGCATAGATATCACGCTTTTTACTTAAACTGTGTTTATATGGCAGCAGGTAAAAATATCACAGATATGACAGCACGACACAGACAAACAACAGGTTGGTGAGACTGAAGCTTTGATCAAAAGCAGCAAGCCTAAAGTGGAATAACCAGGAGTCCACGGGTAACAGGAACAGGGAGTGGAGAAAAGTCTAGGCACAAGTTCAGGGGGCTTACAGTCAAAGGCGCTATAATACAGAAATGTGTACAGCCCATCTTGGTAGGCACATTTGGTTGCCATGCTAGGAAACTAAGCACAGTAACTCATAGGTAACAATGGTACCATATTACTTACAAACCATAGTTAGCAATGAATGTCATTAGGGGACCTGACATGGGGGATAAAGTAAGACTAGTTTAATGTTCCTATTCTTATTTAAGAAAAATCCAGTTTTGTTACATTTTAAAGGATGTAGACGAGTCTGTTATTGTCATTCTGCTAGCCATGGCCCGGGTCTCAAGGAATTTGTTAAATTGTGTGATGAGTTCTAACTTCAGTTGAACATATCCAAGACAAAAGATATAATCACTGACTCTAGAACAGGGGTGGGCAATCTCAGTCCACGAAGGCCCGTGTCCCTGCAGGTTTTAGATCTCACCTGAATCTCAATACACCTGAATCACATGATTAGTTCGTTACCAGGCCTCTGGAGAACTTCAGGACATGTCGAGGAGCTGATTTATCCATTTAAATCAGCTGTGTTGGTTCGAGGACACATCTAAAACCTGCAGGGACACCAGCCCTCCTGGACTGAGATTGCCCACCCCTGCTCTAGAACATGTACCCATATACAACAGGTCACACCCATTAAGGCTCAGATAGTCGAATGCATTCAATGTTATAAATATTTTGGAAAAGTTATTTATTCAAAGCAGAATTTTAAAGCGAACTGTTTACCTGTGTTCAAAGAAAGGGCGACTCATGTTTGGGAGTCTCGTTTTCACACTGATACAAGCGTGGTGGGTTTTTTTATGTGCTTTTACAGAACATGTTTGATCTTTTTTTATCAGTCAATCAAATTGTTGAGTAGTCTAACAGGCGGGTTGGTGAACCACAGCTGAACCTAGCACAGGGGTGGGCAATCTCAGTCCACGAGGGCCGGTGTCCTGCAGGTTTTAGATCTCACCTTGGGTCAACACACCTGAATCACATGATTAGTTCGTTACCAGGCCTCTGGAGAACTTCAGGACATGTTGAGGAGCTAATTTATCCATTTAAATCAGCTGTGTTGGTTCGAGGACACATCTAAAACCTGCAGGGACACCGGCCCTCGTGGACTGAGATTGCCCACCCCTGACCTAGCATATCTGTACACCAGACAGTCACAGCGGTTGGCTGCTTCAGTTGCACTCTTTGGATAGTGAGGTCCAGTCTCTCACTTCTGGATGGTCCCAAAGTGTAGAACGACAAGGTTTGCAAACAGCTTTGTTCCAGCACTCAGATGAACAAATCATAGCGTTACTTGTGTTGCATTTTTTGTTGATTCAACTAAAGAAACAGGAACAAGTGATGTGTTTTTGCAAGAGGCTGCCTGTAATAAAGAGCCTAAAGACAACACTGAGTGTGTGTTTGCCTACTGTCTGACCTATTTATGCTCGAATGATTCTTAGATGAGTGTCAAGCGTGAAGCGCTGAAAGGTTCAAGGTTAGCACTTCAACTTAAGAAAACACCAGCAAATAGAAAAGCAGTGCAAAAGCACACAAAATGAAATGGAAGTTGACAAAGCAGCCAAGGGTTTTGAAAGACTCTCAGACTTATTTATATTTTTATTTATATTGTGCTAAATCACATATTCTGTTACCTTAAGGTGCAATCAAATTAAAAATTAATTTAAAAAATTAATAAATGTTAATAAATTTCCATTAGAAGATTTAATGTTTAGAAATTCACTTGTTTCTGTGAGATGAGAAAAGTTGTAAAAAGGTTTATTTTCATTTATTTTTTAAATCTGAGAAGAGAGAGCATTCCTAAATGTAAATAGGATTTACTTGTGTAACTCAAAAAATCCTACTTTATACTCGTCCAAACTTAAGATCTAGAAAGGGCAGATAGTTTCTCAGAAGCAGCCCCAGATGGATGACTGGAATACAACCAGAGGGAAGTGAGAGTTGGCTGACAGTGACTAATTGTCATATCTGGGCAGTTCTTGTGACAGCAGAGCTGCAGATTGCATTTGCTGCTTTGTTGGTGCTAACGACATTTCCACACAGATTTTCTTATCTTCCAGTTTGCCTCTGATGGATTGAGGATTGAGGAAACTCCTCATAAGGCCACAGACAGACAAATCTCTGGCCTGTGACAAAACCCTCAGAGTTTGCAGTTTTAGATAAGCATTTGAACTTGGCCCTATTAAACATTAAATTACATCATAAACTTTATTGCATTAATATTTGCTCAGTTCAGTGGGATCTTACTGAGGAATTAAGTAATTATGACCTTTATCACAGCTCAGTAATGTGTGGAGTTTTCCTTTTTTTTCCTTTGTGGGTTATATCCGGGGTGGGTAGTCCAGCTTCCTTGAGTCCAGAGACATGCTTGTTACCTCCCCAACACAGGACACCCCAACAGACATGGCTGAAGTCTTCTCTAAGCTCACACAGCTGTAGACTGACTGGGGAAACACCCAACCAACCTCTAACGTAAAGAACAAGATAATGTACTGTTCCTCGATCAGAACAACTAGAACTAGAATCTGATGTCCAACTAGCAGGTGTTTTTTCCCCTCCAGTTCCCTAGTATTGACCATTGCTTTTCTTTTTTAAAAAAATATTTCTCCAGAGTCTGGGCACTCAGAAAATCATTATTCAGAATGACATTTATCAAAAAATATTATACAAGTATAGCAGACAAAAAATTTGATGTAAAACATTACACATTTATGCTTTTATATTTTGCACTAAAACAGAAAAAGTAATTGTTCTCCCTTGAAATCTTACTCTTAAATCATCTCCTGTATTTACACCCAAAGCCTTTTGTCTTGAGTAATGCAGCCTCCTCAGGCTTTTACTTTGGAGGCAAACAGTAACCAGATTTCAACACCCCACATGTGAGAAGGAGAGATCGTATACATCCCTGGGGAAGTAGAGCCACAGAAGAAGAAACAGGGCAAAGGCAAGTGGCTAATCCTCAAATCAGCAGCATTTCCAACCCTCCGCACTGAGCCTGTAATCTGTGGGCCAGGCAGAGGCAGGAGCAGTCTTGAAGGTTTGGCTCCAGCTGTTTGATGGCTTAATTAAGAGGTCCAGTGGGATCAGTCAGACATGCTGCACTGCTTGTTGTAGGCCTAAAAACACTCAGTTACTGTAATACATTTAACATAGTTCTCATGCGGCGCCTGGTCAAGCGCTTTACTTTACACTTCACTGGAGACAATGTGGGATCTGAGGGGAAGGCAGGGAGTAAGTGAACTGTATAATAAAGGCTTGCTGATTTTAGATTTTGTAATATTTGTAATATTATTTTAACATTATTTTGTTATTTGGTGGCATTCTATTTCGATAAGCAATATGCAGAGCCTTTAAAAAATGTAAAACATTTAATGAGTTGTAGGTAACAATCTGTGGCAAATTCAGTCGTGGTGTTATAAGATTAGCTTGGAATCTGGTCAGGCGGTATTACAAGGTGGGCTGAGGATCAATAAAAACAATTTAACATTGTATTTTGGTCCATCACAGACTGAGCAAGTGTTACACAATAGAGCTTTAAAGACATAATTTGCTATTGCATTAGCCATCATCAGTTCTGGTCATGTATTTTCCTACCAAGCTCTGTCTGAAAAAAGAGAGAAGCAAAAATGATAGTATAGACCAAGCTGGGAAGCACTGGACATTTTACCTTATTTAAAGGTGTCTCCATTTCCAGATCATTTTACTGTTTTGAACTGAAAATTGTGGCAAAGTTGACCCACATGTTGAATATAAATATTAAAATAAATTTACATTTATAAGTTTAAACTACTCAAGCAGTTAAAAATGTTATTCTACAAACTAAGACAAGGTTTTATTGAACAGGAGATTACAGTCTAACTTTACCAGAAAAGCAACAACATTAGTTGTTTTATAAGTTTAGAAGACACTTGGGTATGTTGTAGAAAAGTTGTTTTTTTTTTTTTTTTTAAATCCTGAGACAGTCCTTTGACTTATGCTGTGTAGTGAAAAAGTATCCTTTATTTAAAGTAGCACAAGTTGTATTTTCTTTTACACTATTGATGTAGCAATTGTAAAGTGAAAGACTATACATGCAATAAAACCCATGGATGGTGCAGTGGTTAGCCTCCTTTCTGGTCTGAAGCCTGGCTGGGATTTTTCTCGTTCTCCCCCTGGTCCTTCTTCCGGTTACCCCTGTTTCCTCCCACAGTCCAGCGACAGACTGTACATGTTATGTTTAAGGATCATTTTGTGTTGGGTGGTAAATGGTACTCTGCCGGAGTACTCAAAGCACTCTATACAACATGCCACATTCACCCATTATCAGAAGCACTGTCTTCTATGCTTTTAGGTGCTTTTTAACTACATCACACTCCAATGGATGCATCAGAAAGCAACTTGGGGTTAGTATCTTGCCCAAGGATATTTGGCATGCCAACTAGGGAGAGCCAGGGCTCGAACCACCAACCTTCCGATCAGTAGATGACCTGCTCTACCGCCTGAGTTTCAGCCACCCGAATCCAGCCCAATCCTTGGGCAAGGTACCGAACCTTGAGTTTGCTTTGATGCATCCATCAGTGTGTGTGTGTTAAAGAAACCACTGATCATACACCATGGATACTTTGTGACATTATTTGTCAGACCAGTGTACTCTTGGTGCTTGATCGGGTGATCGTGGCTCAAGAGTTGGGAGTTCGTCTTGTAATCAGAACGTTGCCGGTTCGAGCCCCGGCATCCGACAGTCTCGGTCGTTGTGTCCTTGGGCGAGACACTTCACCCGTTGCCTGCTGGTGGTCAGAGGGCCCGGTGGCGCCAGTGTCCGGCAGCCTCGCCTTTGTCAGTGCGCCCCAGGGTGGCTGTGGCTACAATGTAGCTGCCATCACCTGTGTGTGAATGGGTGGATGACTGGATATGTAAAGCGCTTTGGGGTCCTTAGGGACTAGTAAAGCACTATACAAATACAGGCCATTTACCATTTGATTGACCTTATTGAGAAATACTAAGTCAACTTAGAAATTAATTTGAAAATGTAATTATTGAGAGGTAAATCATTTGATATTGACAATATCTTGCAGTTATCTCAAAACTTTTCACATCAGTTCCACTACAACTGGCTTCATGAAACTGATCTCCTGTCCTTTTTAAAACTAAAGATTATTTTTTAAAGTAAGATCCATTTCAGCCAATCAAAGGTTGTAAGGCGCATCACGCCTCCATCTTGGATCCCTGAATGCCGACCCTCCAGTAGTTATTCATCATGACAAGGTACCACTCTGCTCCCTGCCTGAACAACAGTCCCACATGTTATTCCACGCAGCAGATCAACGGAGCGACAGACCGGACAACCCGCCTTCATCCCTGCAAAAACCAACCAATGAGACTACAGAGCGGGGACGAGCCTTCAGCGACATCCTCTCGTTTCTCACTACGCTGAGGCTGTAAGGTACCCTGGCAGTCATGTGACGGCTCCATAGTACAACTCAGTCAGCACTCAGTCCAGTCTGAACTCTTCCTCTGCTGCTGCTGCATGGAGAACCTCAAGGGCAAACTGTGGCTCGTCGAATGCAACGGATAAAACACATCCTCCTCGCGTTTTTTGCTCTGGGATTATATTCTGGTTGCGCGATCAAGGTAAGATCGGAGTTTTTTTCTCTTTCTTTTCCCCCAGGTCTCTCAGAGCGTGCAGGACGCGTTTCCCTTCCGTGCCATATGCTGCAGCAGCAGGCAGGATGAAAACATGTTTACGTTGAGAGCGGAGACGCGTGCCTACTCATGCGTAATGCGCCGCAGAGAGGGACACTCGGGAAAAACAAAGCCCACAGATCTATACGGAGGACTTTCAGGGTTCACAGTTTAATCAGTTTGACACCAGAGTATAAGTGAATGGAATCTGAATGAGTTTTGCTGTCCCATTTTCAGCTGCGCCTCTGAGTCACTGCTGTCCGAAACCCGATGGCGTGGAAGAGTTAATGGTTACACATGCCAATATAATTATTAAGCACAAATAAGGAGAAAAAACCCTCAGCCATAATTACAATTGTAACATATGATTACAAAATATAGCCTTGAAATGTTGCACGTAAGGCGACAACATTTTGTGAATATAAATGCAACAACTTAAATCTAAAAGAATCCTTTTGCGCTGTGACTGATTTACTGATCCTTTATCGTCCCGTAAACACGCCGAACAGGTGATTTACGCATTCAGAGGAGGAACCCACGCTGCTCCTGGCTGCCCCCTGCGGTGTTTCAGGATAATGTTTTCTCTCTCTCTCTCTCTCTCTCCCCCCCCCCCCCCCCCCCCCCCCCTCTCTCGCTGGTCCGGGTTTATCCTCGTTCATTCAGACCATACAGGGGCCCCTAAAAAGGGAGGGCAAATAGTGGAGGCAGGGAGAGGGGAAGAGAGTATGACCGACGCTCCTCGTTCCAGGAAAATAGCCTATCTATGAAGCCTACACTAGGACATTGTAAAACTATGATCATGTGAACTCATACTGCATACTATCACTCTGATCTGGACACATGTAAAGAAAGTACAGCCAGCTGACTTGTAAACATAGATCAGATACAGATACAGAAACCAGCCTCAGTTAAGGTATGTCATTGAACCATAGCTCTGTTAAGATATCATGAGAGTGTATCTAAAACTTGAGATTTGTTCCTGTAAACAGCATAGCGATGGTTAGACATAAAAGAACCCGAACTTAAGCAATGTTTAAAAATTCAAATATTTACATGTTTAAAATGGGAAAAGCCTTAAATTGGGAAAAATAAAAAATAAAAATCCTGTGATTGTGTGAATAACATGAAAGATATTGAAGCAGAGATTCAGGCAAATAAAGTCCAAACCTTTGTGACTAGTTTAAACATTAAAAGATCAGGGCCTCCAAAGTTGGCTGAGATTTGACACTTTTTTTAAAACAGATTTTGAAACAAATGTTGTAAGTACAGTATTGCTATCAAAGGTCATAGCACACTACTTCAAATCCAGCTGCAATTTTTGATGAACTGCAGGGATCATTTACATTTACACAAATTTTGTGTGGTAGAAAAATAAACCGGGCTAATAATATGTAACATCCTTTAACGCTTGCACACTGGCATAGAAAATTGGGCTCCTCTATTAGTGTATGTGGATTATTGACAAAATATGGGTATTTTAAAATGGTTATAGCCAATGTACAAGTATCGAGACAACACAGGGAGAACACTAACTTAGTAGTTAAGCCCTCCAACATTACTTTTTATCAATTCATCTTTTCAAAAGAAACCAAACAAACCCAAAGAAGTTAGCAGAACTAAAAAAAAAATGGCTTATGAGTTTATGAACTCATCAGAACTCTTTCAGAGTCAAAAATGACCCTCAGTGTTTTTCATACACTTGTTGTTTCTGCACTCAAACCTAATAAAATGAATCATTTTAAGAAGGTAACACAATTAATTGTAATGAATGCAGCATTGATACAGTTTAGGGACTTCTTTAACAATGAAGACATGGACACACTGTGTATACATATATTTGTTTGCAGTTTTTGTTTGTTTATATATAATGGTATGCTTTCAGGTTTTGTCAAATGTGCAGCAGCTGCTTGTGGCATGGAGATTAACCGACTTGTCATTATCTCTGTTTATTCTTTTAGACATACTGTTTCCTGTCTGGAGACCTTGGATTGCGAGCTTCTTTCTCCAGCGCTAACACCAGGTGTTTTTGGTATCTCATCCGTGAGAAGTGTGGCTTTTGTGACCTGGGTATATTTGGTCTTCTCCACCAGCAGAAGGAATAATTCTCTTGCAAGTCATCCCTAAACACAGACTCTGAGTCCAGAAAGAGACAGTGGTTTGGCAGTATCCAGGGATGGTAGATAACTCCCTTGTGAGTGAAGACACTTTTCTTCTTTACAGCGGTGCTCCAGTGGCCTGCCAGCAATCTGACATGGTCAAGGACTTGGGCTCCTACCAGGTTATGCCGTCACCATTTTCGGAGGAGGACCTGAGCGACTCATCCAGTCCACGTTCCTGCTCCAGCCCAGACTCCCAGGTGCTGAGCTCCAGCTATGGTAGCAGCTCTAGTGCTGAAAGTCAGGACAGTATGCTGGACCACCTGCTGTCTCAGGCCTCCTTAGGGAGTGCCAACAGCGTTACCACAGAATCCGTGGATCCTATGCCATTATCCACTTTCCTGTGGGATTCACGGAAAGAAGAGCCGTTCAAACGTGAGCAAGTAAAGGAGGAAAATTTTGACTTCCTCACCTGGACCCATGGTGAGCTAAAAGAACAGCTTGTAGGGTGTTTCCAGCCCACGCTGGAAGAGATAGAAGAATTCCTGGAGGAGAACATGGACGTAGTGACAATGAAACAGGAGATCCAAGAGGATTGCCCAGAGTTGGGAGTAACGCAGGAGTCTTTTGGTCTAGAAGTTGGCCTGGAGTGGTGCGTAGAGGCCTCCCCTGAGCCTAAAGTAGAGCCAGAGGCAAAGTATTCTGACCAAACTGTTCCCACTGTCGGCACTGCAGGTCTGGTGGCTGTTGCGTCTAGTGACACCAAAACCACAAGAGTTAACCCCACACAGGAATCCAGCACAGGGGCCAAGAAGGAATCCACTAACAAACCTTCATCTTCAGACAGTGACACAAATGGTAATGGAATGCCGGTCATTCTGCAAATCCAGCCTATACAGATCAAGCAGGAGCCTACAGTGCCACCACTTACTCCAGCAGCCCATCCCCCACAGCCTGCCCCAGCCTCAGACATCAAAATTGCACAGCTACTGGTCAACATCCAAGGTCAAACCTTTGCCCTTGTGCCCCACATCCTGCCCTCCCCCAGCCTTAACGTCTCCTCAAAGTTTGTACGAATCGCTCCAGTCCCAATTGCAGCCAAACCTCTTGGGCTCGGGGACAGCTCTACTAGCCAGGCATCAGGAATCCTTGTTGGCGGACAAAAATTCCAGAAGAACACAGTGGCGGATCTCATCAAAATGCACAAATGCTCTTTTCCTGGCTGCACCAAGATGTACACCAAGAGCAGCCACCTGAAGGCCCACCTGAGGAGGCACACAGGGGAGAAGCCTTTTGCCTGCAACTGGCAGGGCTGCGGATGGAGGTGGGTACCGAGGAACCGAATGCTCTTACATATAAACATAGTATGTTTTCTTAGCAGACTAGATTCAAAGATTGACTCATATATACGAGTGATTAAGTGTAACCTGTGTAAAGGTTTGTTTGTTAACAGAGCAATAACAGCAGGCTCTAGCAGGCATCTGCATAATTTCATTACTGGCCTAGCTGCAGTAATTTTTTGTCAGTCGGACATATCCCTGTTCATCAAGTGTGGTGCAGAGTCCAAGTAACTTAAACCCCCAAAATCCACAATCTAATATTAGTGTTTTAGGTTTAGACAAAAATTAAAAGGGGCATTTCTTAAAAAGTAGATTATGTTACATTTCACATTCAATCTAATTCAGTTTGGTACTACACTTTTTCCGTTAATAGATTTTCCACATGGGGTATTCTAGACCAGGAAGAAATTATATTCAAACCCAAAACACAGACAAGCAGCCCTGCAACATGAATGTCACTATTTGTAACCAAGTAGATTACCATGGAAGCAAGCACTTGTTGTCTTTCTGAAATCTCAGGAAAATGGCACAGCAGTGAGGCAGGCCACTCACAGTTAGCCAGGAAGATGTAACAGTAAAGCAAAAGATGCCATCCTGTGGTTTTTTCCTTTTCACTAACCCATTAAGCTGAAGAGCTCTTAGTAGCTGCCTTGCAGTCTAGCAAGTGCTAATTGGAGTGATGTGAGGTGGTGGCAACACAGAGATATCCAAGTTGGGTAAGAATAACCATGGTGTCTTTTTTTCTGTGGATGTAAACTAAATCTGTCACAGTGCATGTGGACTGGAGTCACATGGTCACAACATGGATGCCTCCTGTTGAGACCTGACAGCTGTGCAGTTGCTGGGGCAGCATGAGTGTGTGTGTGTGTGTATTTGTGTTTTTTCAGTATAAAACAGCAAGAGTTAATTTAGAACCTGCTGTGTTTAATGGCAGAGGAAGAAGGTGGATGTCTTCATCAGTAGGCAATTACTTTGCTAATTAAAGTAAAGTGTCTTTTTGCTATTATTAACGTGGAAGTCTGTTTGTGTGAATGTGATGGAGTTTGACTCCTGTTCAGAGTTGGCAGAGCTAAGCTGGCCTGTTTCCTGAGGACATCAGGTGGGATGTTCAGGCTGACCTTAAGCTAGTGAAGAGTTGAAGAGTACAACACTGACTTTATGTCCCATGAGTAAAATTAACTTTTTGTGCTTTTTAATCAGTAGCTCCAAAAAGGACCCAGAACGGATGGAAAACAGACATGTTTTAACTTAAAAAAAATAGTTCTGCCACTATCTTGAAAAGCTTTTCCTTAAACGTTGATAGTGAATAACATATTCTTGCCTATCTATCTATCTATCTATCTATCTATCTATCTATCTATCTATCTATCTATCTATCTATCTATCTATCTATCTATCTATCTGTCTATCTGTCTGTCTGTCTGTCTTTAGGCAAAACTGACTTTTTAATATTTTTAGAAAAGTATTGGAAGTGGAAGTTGCCACTAATGATGACTCGGATCTCAGAGGGTTAAGCTCTTTATGTACCATGTAGCCACAACTACAGCCAATTTAGAGTCACCAGTTAACCCAATATGTGTGTCTTTGTATTGTGGGACTACGATTTCCTGGAGAAAAGCCACACAGACAAAGAGAACCCACATAAACTCAGAGTGTTTTTGCCTCAATGCAAGAGTGCTGTACTCACCATGGTGTAGTCCCAAGTAACACTCCAGTGGAACAGTTTCTGTGGTGTAGCCATATAATAACAACACATAAAAGAGGTTGTGGTCATTTCACATATTTCTGTCAGATCAGGTTGATGTCATATTGACTTTAGACTGAATTGAAAATCTGCACTTTGGATTTGTTAAAATGTGTTTGAATTAGATGACATGTTTTCAAATATGTAATTTTTACAAATCCAAAATATCTTTTCCAATAAGGATTTCCCAGGAAAAGATTTAAAAAGCATGTTGACCATGTAGAACACTGACGCTAGACTGAACTTACAGCCGGTAACGATAAACAAAAACTGGCTAAAATATTTGGACAGGTCAGAAGCAGAGCATCTTCAAATTTGGTCATAACATCTTTTGCCTTTGAATATGGAATGAACAGTAAATAAAAAATACTCCAACCAGTGTGTTTTTACATAATTTGACGTACAAGAACCAGTCTTTCAAGAGATAACATGCAGTCACTCATAAACTCAAAGCATGCAGGTAGCAGGCAATAAATAATATCTCCTAAAAGCTTTGAATTGTGGTATTCCCAACCTGGCAACATGCCACCAGGCATGTACCCTACAGCGGGACTGCTGTGTCCTGATACATGAGCTGCAGAAATTTGTGCAGTAGTAATCCAGGCAGTGTGTCCCAGCTAACAAAGGGCTCTTGTCTGTACACAAAAGGCAGGATCTAGTTAGGATGAAAGTGTGTGTGTGTGTGTTTGTGTGTGTGTGTGTGTGTTTCAGAGAAAAAAAGAGAAAACCAGTGTGTGTGAAACCCACTGTATGTGTTGGGATAAATGAGGGGGCCTCCCAAAGGGGGAGGGGGGCAGGTTGGGAAAATTATTAAAGTAGCTGCTGATTGAGCCGAGACGCAAAGACTAAGATTTTAAGGGAAAAACAGGAAAAACATGTTGCTTATATTGTTAGCTTAACTGTTGTCAAGACGGTGGGAGAAAAAACGAGTTTTGCACACAGTCACTTGAAGGGAGCAGCAGTGAGGAAGTGAACAAAGACAAAGTGTTGAATAGTTACCATGACTGTGGGTTAGGAACGTCCAGGCTGCACACTGCATGAAAGGGAAGAGCGGGTATCAGGCAGGGTTCCTCATATGGACTAGGAGGAACAGGGAGAACGGTTAAAAGAACAAATGAATGCAGTACAGTGTATAACACGGTCACTCTAGATATAACTACGTTTACAGTGTAAAGAATTCAGATAAGGTTCACCCTTAGATCTCCCCTGTTTTTGTAACGCAAAAACTGTGAACTGTAAAACCAAATTGCATACAAGAGACTTCAAAGGTAACATCTGCTGGTTTCTTAAACTACTACTAGTGTAGCTAAAATGCACCCAACCCTAACTCTCTTAAAAGGATCGCTAGAGACCTGGTGGAGTTAAGGAGGTAAGGTAAGTTATTAGTAGGCCGTGATGTCATCTTAACATGCCTCTGTTCACCCCTGCATTCAATAATTACATTCATGAATATGCTTCAAAACAAATGATGTCAGACAAGCAGTGCATAATTTTTATCTCATTGGCTGAGTAGGGTTTTTGTGGTGAAGTGAGCTGTGAGATTTGATTCAAAATAAAAGAAAGTTTTCACTAGTGATCTGGAACCTGATTAACAACACAAGGCTCCAAAAGGTTAGGTCAACCACAGACACAGCTGTTCAGTACAGTGTGTGCCAGGCATGGGTTTGGCATTAACTGGCATTAAAATACTGATTCCTAACACTGGGCCAGAAACGAAGACATAATACAGAAATTCTCTTTACGAGAAGGATCCAGGTGTCTGTTTTCTGGCTGAGTTGGACAATAGAATGATTTTTCCCAAAATTATTTGTGTTCTTTTCAATTTGAGTCAGTGCTGGAGGAACATAGTTGGATAAACACTTGGCTGGATACTGTGCAGCCCTCTAATTCAAGGTTAGAAGGAAACAGACTGTAGAGGGCTGCTTTTAATTGTTTCCCTTTCTCACAGATGTCTTAACCCAATCTTTTATTTCTTTCTACTGCAGTTTAGTTCAAGTATGACAAATATAGATGTTGTTTGCTCTAAAGAAGAGTAACTACAAGCTGAAATAAAACCAAAGTTCATTGCAGGCAAAAAAAAATGGACACAACATTAGAAATCCTGTCACTGTTTCTCTGATGCTCTCTCACAGAGCAACAGATCCGAACCAGATGTTGGAATGTCAGAGCGATAGTGTTTCATCTACGCACGCCATGTAAAACTGTTTGCTGATCAGATTTGGGTGCACGTGGTTTATTGAAAGATATTATATGATAAAATTAGATTCAGACTTTGGGCTCTGTTCATGTATCAAATATCATCCACACACCCGCCCTGCGATGAAGACACTGTCTGCCACTACAGTAGGGATTACTCGTGCCTTGATTGTGAAATTATGAGGCAATGCTGATATTTATAACCCTAACCTTAACTTTGTCTTGTTGGAATATCTGATTTTGAGTTAGTACAGTAGTCAGTGTGTTCAACTTTGAAAATCATTTTTATTTCTGTGTAAGGCACGTGGTTAGTCGTGGTTTAGAGGTTCGGATTGGTTATATTCATCTTTATGTTTTTATTCTTTGTCACTGCTAGAATAACTTTGCATGACTGCACCTGTCATTCCTTTTAAGACAACCGATTGGCTGCTCCGAACAAACAGCAGGTGCTTGGGCCTTCTGTGCCATAGCTGTTTTCCTGAGAGTAAATTTTTAGGGATATGTCAGTGAGATCCTACAGATCCAAGTGTAGAAAGCTAAACAAAGTGTGTATTCTGAGCTTTTTGTCCACTAAGATTATTTATACCCATTTAAAACTTTGGTCATGTACAATATGAGTGGCACAGTATATTTGATTGAGCTCACTTAATTCATAAACTAAACTCCAGATATAACGATGGCAAAAAACAAAAAAGTTTGAACATTACAGAGAAGATAAGTATCTATACACCGTCTATTCTACACATAGAGTTTGAGTTTTGCTGTAAGTCTGCTGGTCTCTGTCGGGGACTCGGCAGACACTTCTGGTCAGTAACTAGTCAATTACATAAGTCACAGTGTGGACTTTATCTACTTGTTTCAAATGAGTTTTTATTGGCTAGATGCTGTGGTTGGGCTTGGAAGGGTTTCATTGGCAGGGTCCAGTTTTTTAAACTGCTGTCAGGTGTTGCATGCAATCTAACTTACACGTGTGCAGCATCATTTTTAAGCTCTAAGCTTCTTGTGCCTGCCAAGGATAGAGGGTAGATTGCATTTTAGTCTAGCTTTTTAAATGTTGCTCCTTAATTATAGGGCGCAATTGTACCAATTCATCATGCTGTCAAGTCACCAGGGTAACATCTGGGAGGCAGAGCCCAGCTGGGGACAGTCAGTTTCAGAGAACTAGGGTGCTGGGAAGAAACCCTGGAGCTGTCATCCTCGTGACTCCAGCCAAGTTTTTGTTTGTCCAAATGAGTAAGAAGGAAATGAGTTGAAGCATCAGCATTTGAAGCATTCTTGCTTGTGACCAGATAATGATGCAGTTGCAGTAAAAATCTTGGGATTGGCAAGAGCAAGTTTCTAACTTAGGTAGTTTCCAGAAGTACAAGGTAAGAGACAAGGGCGTTATATATCGTTTTTAAATTTCGTGCCTTGAAATATCCATGCTCATTCAGGGATATTTATGTTGTGTGCCTTGCAAGTGTTTCTTTTTGTTCAGAGCTGCCAAGCATACCGAGTTCCATCAAAAAGAGAAAAACAGGTCTGGGTGAATTATGCAACTAGGTTGACAAAAGCGAGGCAGGATTTTCCTGAAACCACACGCAGCTGAAACAAACCCATACACAGACCTGGACAGACTGTCCTGGTCTTTTGACAACAAACATATTTTGTGATTTATTGTTTTTTGTTTTTTTTTACTGTCAAAGACAATGGGCCCATTCATTAAGAGCTGAACAATCCCTTCACTCATTGTTTTTTAACCCTCTCAGGCTCAAATTAAACTTTTTGTTGCTAATGCACAACCAAGTCCTGCAGTGGTACTTCTGAGTAAAAAAACCTCATAAAATATGTATGTGGGGTAATCAGGTTGTTAGTTTTTAACTGTTGCAAATTGGCAACGCCTGCCTTGAGAGGGTTAAGAGTCAGCTCCCACTGGAGCTAACTGGACAAACCAGTTGAGGCAGGTTTATCAGGTTGGTCCTCAGTCTTATTCAGCTGTCTCATGGTCTTAATCATAACCCACAGCAGGTGGAGAGCAGTTTTCTGAGGCTGCAGAGTAGAATAAGGCTGCCAGCTGCTGTCCAAGACTGTGTTGAAATCTGTTCATGGGATGAGGAACTTACTAAGAAGGAAGCTGATTTCTGTTCTGTTATTTATTGTCACAAAATATATATGGTGTTACTTTACTGATCTCCTTTTATACACCCTGCACTCACATGATAGTGCACGTATATACATGCAAGTTCACTGCACACAAGCACAATCTAATTTTGTAGGAAACAAGCCACACCTGTAAAGCAAAGTAGTGCAAAATTGTTCAAGACATTTCCAGACAGTTAAGAAAAGTGAAGTCTAAGGTCACCAGATTTGTGACCTGTGCACGCACCGCCACCTCTCTCGGTTTGCCTTTGTTGAATTCTGAAACATTTCTGTTCTTCTTTCAGGTTCTCACGTTCAGATGAGCTGTCGCGTCACCGGCGGTCCCATTCGGGGGTTAAGCCCTACCAGTGTCCTGTATGTGAGAAGAAATTCGCCCGCAGTGACCATCTGTCAAAACACATCAAAGTCCACCGTTTTCCACGAAGCAGTCGGACAGTCCGCTCAGCAAACTGATGCTCCACCTGCTGAGATTACTGGGATCACTGGGAATCCTTGGAACACCCTCATACTATATCAGTACTTTTTAAAATTCTTTTTCCCCCCTTTTTTTTGTCGCGTCATCAGCAAGTCATCTGGAATATGTGAGTTGAAGCAAACCTCACTTGGCGTTAGAGTGGTCTGGGATTGTTCTAAGTTATTGTAAGAAACCAACACGCTTACCATCCTGTCTGTAATCAGCTGAAGGTTGATGTCGGTGCTTTGGTCGGTTGTGCACTGTTCTTATCACCTGCCTGAGAAGAAAATAAGATAAGCTTATTTCGGTTCAGTCTGGATTATGTGATACGTTTGGTAATAGCCTTGCATTTCCATTCTAACTGGATACAGGAGCTGCCGTTTATTTTCCTGAAAGCTGCTAATGTCTCAGACATGTTAAATTTATGCAATGTTTCAGAAGTGAAACTCACTTGGATCCTCATCAGCTACTACCCGAGTCGTAGTTACTTTTCCTTGTGTCCAGAGAGCTTTCTCTCAAGGTTTTGTCCTGTTGTTTTTGCTGCCTTGCACCACTGTTAATTGACTAATAAGGGTGGATAACTTTCTATTCAGCTTGTGTCTGAAACACAATGAGGGAACTGTTTTACTGACGTGGACATGAACTACTGATTGGATAACAAAAGGAAATAAAACATGATAAGCTATCAGGACTCCTCTTACTTTTTACAGGAACTTTGTAAACTGATGTAAAGAGGAGAGCTAAAAAGTGACAAACTCAAAGGTTAAGTGCACAGTGATTGTTAAAACTGGCCTTCTGATCAGTGTTAAATGTTATTTGTTGAATTTTAAGCCAAGTCGTGTCTACCTGCTTCCTGGTCTTCTGTTTGTATCATTGTTTAAGCCTTACTGTAACAAAAACAAAATCATTGTTGGAGCGTGACATTGTTCTGGAAATCAAGCTTCTCATTGCAATGTGCTGTTTGACTGTTCACAACAGGGCCCTGAACTAAAATTGTTGCCTACATCTGCTAGTTTTACCTGATCTATCACTTTGCTGATGACACAATTTCTGCCTCGACTCTGCTTTATCTGTTACTCGAAACGCCCTGACGGCCTTCCACCTCAGCCAGCACGTATCTTACCTTGAGGGGATGAATGAATTCCCACACACCATGGTGCTGACCTGCCATGAGCTGGAGAATGTGGTGGCAACGTCCCCAAATTTTTGAATGTTTTTATTTCTCTCGAACATTATTGGCTGTGTGTACAACAGCCCGTAGGGGTGCGACTATGCCGTCCATGTATAATTCATGTCTGTATAGTGACAACATGCAGGGGTACACAACATTGTACATCATTCCTTTTATTCAATTTTGAATTTTTAATGCTTGTGTCAGCACAGGTGTTTTATCGCATCCTATGAATGTATGTAAATATACAGGCGCGTACATCGCTGCATCCAGGAAACACACAGAGACTATTCTGATGATTTATAGTTTTCAACCCTAAATGTGTACATAACATTTCAGTACATATGGATATATTATATATTTTTCCTTTGTTCTATCCAAGATGCATTTACAAATAAAAGTGAAAAGAATCAGTCATGTATTGTTGTTTTTTTTGCTGTGTATTGCTGTGTTTATTACTTCAGGAGAGAACGGTCTATTTCTGCAAACACACACATCCAGGTAAATATACTAATTGTAAAACTGAAACTGAGATAAAAATTCAGGACGGATTCTTTTCCAAGTTTCCTGTCCTACATCTAAATCTGTGACTTCAACGCCTTACTTTATAAGTATACCCCCAAAGCATTATGGGAAGTGTAAGGCAGAGGTAAATTTCATCTTATTCCTGCAAGTCAATAAAAAGATACAAATATATTTTAATACTTTTTCTATATTCTTTGTATATTTCTGGTGACAGAACTCGTTTAGCTGTTCCTTCTAACCGTACTGAACCGGTGGTGACATACACCTTGGTATATTTAGTTTGGCTTAACCCAAGTTTAGTGTATTTTAATTAGCAGGGATAGCAGGAAAAGCCTGCTCTGTTATTTGGCAGTAACACACTGTTCTTGGGCCATGAATGAAAAGCCAGAGGTGAGAAGAATCGCACAAGACCCCAGCACAGAGCAGAGCAGGCATTAGTGATAAAGGGATGTAGCAAAAAGCAGAGTTAGCTGGAGGTGGGTTGCAAAGCAGCCTGTAGACTATGGACAGGATAAAGCACTCTAAATAACACCATTTGGCATTTGTCTTCCTGCGCTTCCTTGTCATTTCAATACTGCCATTGTTCTAAGCATGCTGAAAAACGACACTCTGGGTGGCAACAACTCTGTGCCAGACAGAAAGTCTCGTGGGGCAGTGACCTGATCTTGAAATATAGAAGGCACTGCAATCAAGTCATCCTAAATTTAGACAACCATTGGTGCTCCCACTCATGTTTAGTACCTGGAGTAGTCTTTCTACAATAAATAGTATAAAAGACATAAAACAGCATGCACAGACCTTCCAATGAATTCTGATGAATTAACAGAGACATCTGATGGAAAACTGTTGCAAATCTCTCCCATATTGCCACATCTTACTCTAACAGTGTCCTCTGCTAGCCAGAACCTAACCATGAACTAGACCATAGACACCACAGTCTGCAGTCCTCAGTAGAGCTAGCTGAAGAACCACTAGGTGTAATTTATTGGCATTGTGCATATGAACCCATGACAAGGATAAAAAAGGATGCATACAAGTAGAGCTGAGTTCTGGTTTCACAGTCTGGAAAAACTGCCTGGTTACTGAACATGACAAATGAGTATTTTGTATCTTTCCACTTTATGATGACAGTCATAAGCAGTAAATGAGGCAACTGACTGATATGTGTCATTTATCTCAGAGGAACACAAAGTGTATTTGTTAAAAAGATTAAATGTGAACAATGAGTGTTTGTGCAAGCTTTGTTTGAAACTTGTCTTACTGGTAGTTACGAGGAAGTCTTACGATGACGCACTTGCTAAGCAACCGCACAGTTGTAAGTGTGATGGCCTACAGATGTGTTCTCGACTCTGTGAAGAGGATATCCTGATGAATACCTGGTGCAGCTGCCAAACCTTTACAGAAACACAACAACAGGTAGACTGCAGATGAGAACATGAGTGGGGAAACATTTTTCTTGATGTGTTTCAGAGTGAGCCTTCTTCTGGTGGGGTCACTATGTTGCACATGACGATGTTGAGATAGAGCCAAGAAGGAGACGTTCTCTCTGTATCCCTCGGATCCCTGCATTACTGTGCAACAGTATTGAGACACTCCCCATTTCTTCATATTTTGCTAGGAAACCAACCACTTCCACTTTCCAACACTGCCAACCTCATTGCTGACATCACTGATCTAGTCCAGTCATGTTTGTTTGCTTGTTCATTTAGCCTATGACCAGCAGAGTCTACAGTTTCCATAAGCTGGAGATGGATTGTGCAGATGTGCAGTAGGCAATGTGTTCAAAGCACATGGGCAGGGATTAGTATGAGCTGCCTATTGTATGATTATTTCCCGTCTAACAGGAAATGTGGTTCCTGAGGTACTTCATGTTGCATGCTGAGCATACAGAAACACATGTGTACAGAACACACGGGAGCACACAAACGCATCCAAAATAAAGGCTCTGTCCTTGGACATACATAGAGCAGACTCATCATTCATACGCTATATCCATCATCATGTCTACACTATAAATGACAGAGATTCTGAACAGCTTCTGACAACTGCAGCTTTCTGCGACGCCCATGGCAATTAATCAGCCCAGACAATCTGCTCAGTCCTAACTCACTCAGCTCAACTCAGACATAAAGCCATCAGCATGCAACCTTGAACCTCTCCGAACACTGTACAGCCAGCAGGAACACTGATAAGATACTGCATGTTCCCTGTGTGTGTGAATGTCTTTAATTTAATGTGTTTCTCAGTTCTAACAGAATGAGAACCCCAAAGTTTGGCTCTGGTGCAAACAAGCAGACATTTATGTGGCTGAAAAATCTGCCAAAACCCACTAGAGGCTGGTCCCCTAAAGGAAGTCAGTTCTTTAGCCAGTGAGCATGTCCTGGTTTAGTCCATTTTCTCACTTTGATAAAAACGGTAATTTAAAAATTAACCTACATGTTGTGTTTAATAAGACCTGAAACAATAAGACCTGAAACTAGGCATGGGGCACCCAATTCTAACTTTTCAAAACTGTCTCGAGCTTCCAAAGTGCAGATGATTTGGAATACTGCTCCAAGTGTGATTCCGGACACACAAGTCATGTGTTCATGGCTAACTGAGGTTTCGAAAGGTAGCTTACCTTCTGCTTCTAGCCAGGTGCCAGGATTCCTATTTTTCATGAACCAGAGTCATTTGGACCGGGCCTTGTAATTACTGTTTTTCATGCTACTGGTTTTATTTATTACAAGTGGGCACACGCAAATGTATAAAAGAATTCTTAGCTTATTCAAATTATTAGTGACAGATGAAATGAAGAGAGAAAGAGAGAGCGGTGTACTCGTTTAACTTCATTTAATTCTCTCTGTGAATGGAGCAGAAAAACACAACCTGCAGGAACATTCAGGTCTAACTTTATCTATTCTGCTTTAAACAGAGAAGTTGTTTGCTATGTCATGCTAACCGATTGCCTGCATACTGGAAGAAGGAGTATTGATAGTGAAAAAAAGCGACACCCATTACATACAGGCAACCTATTTCTTAACAATTGTCATGACAAATAATTTTTTCCCTTCTTTTATTCCCATTGGTTCAGGAGAAGGGAGAAAGGCAAGCAGGTTCATTATTACCAAAATTCACTGAGTTAAACTTCAGGCCCACGTTACTGCAGCCACAGCAGTACACTGTGCAAATGAAGTTAAGAGAAGTTTTTTAATTATTTAAATATTACTTTCTGAATTAATTAATGACTGTGTAGAATAAAGATAATGACACAGCTTAAAAGTCAACAAAAAACATTCAAACCTTTTACACAGTCTATGGTACCTACACAGGTAGCTGTAGCTAATGAGTGTCTGCTAAGTCTTCAGGTCACTGAACAGGACCTCGCCACAGTTTGTACTGTTGGTGCTTTTTGAAGATTTTGTAGATGCAATAGTTTTTTTCTTCTTTTACCTCGAACTTCAGACACTCAGTGCTGTTGTTTGCATTTTTGCTTTGCCAAGACGATCCTTCGATACTCATAAAAGTTGGCAGTGACTAGATGAGTGTAGTCTGTGTACGGTTCTGGTTCAAAGAAAATATTTATGACTCCACAATCCCTGATCTGACACGGTGACCTTCTTATCAGACTCAGACGTTGTGTAATCTGCTTTGAGTATTGGTGAGAAGGTGCAAACATCATTACATAAGTGATTGTCCTTACCATTCTCATCCTGACAGCAGCAGGTTTTTATCATAATTTAATCTGCAGACAAAAAAAGGTGGTGTTGTTCCAGATAGTTTCCACACTGCTAAAAAACAAAAACCGCTGCAAGGAATGTTTCTAACTACCATCAATCAGGTTTGTGTTTTTAGGCCTATTCTGCAATTTAGCAGTAATGCCAGTATTGGGTCTATGTTTAATATTACAACTGATGTTTCATATATTATTTACTTTTACACAGCAGCTTTGGCACTAGCCAAAATATCGAATATAATATAGCTGCTGTTATTCATAGAGGAGTCCAACCCACAAATTATACAGGGAGCTGTCAAATAAAATGATAAACATTAACCTTTGACCTACACAGTGTGGGGATCTCAGCTGAGTTATAATATTTTATAGTGTGTGAGGGCATTTTTCCTGGGTTTGATTCCACTTGTCTGCCTTTTGGCTGATGTGTAATGAAATGAATCTTATTCTATGACCTTTGTGATCACCGGGTCTCAAATGAGAGATTTGTGACCAGCATGTTAGAAAGCACTCCCCACATTATCAGCTAAAGGGTGCACCTTGAACATGTTATAATTTCCCCCCACCCGGCGACACACCCTCTGAGGAACAAACTCTGGTAACTGACGATTCTGTTCTGAGACATGTGAAGCCAGAGACACAAGCAACCATAGTCAATTGTCTTCCAGGGGCCAGAGCAGGCGACACTGAGGGAAATTTAAAACTGCTGGCTAACTTTACTGAATTCAGTAAAGTTATAATTCGTGTCTGATGTAACACACAGTTACGCCAGACAGAGGTCACTAAAATTAATGTTGAACTAGTGTGTAACTTTGCCAAAACAAAGTCGGACTCTGTATTTTTCTCTGGTCCCCTCCCCAGTTGGAGCAGGAGTGACATGTTTAGCCGCATGTTCTCCTGAAATCGCTCTCTGAGTGGTGTCCAAAAAACCGCTGTGCGCTTCATAGATAATTGGAAAACTTCCTGGGGAAACCTTGTCACGGTTCTGGGTCATTTTGACCCAGCATGTTTAGTTCTCATGTTTTGGTTTGATTTTGTATTTTTGGTTATTTTCTTGATCTATTGTCAGGCGATGATGATGATGATGATGATGATGATTAGCATTATTTAATGTGTTCCAGCTTATTCTGGTTTAGGTTTAGGCCCGTTCTGCCCGTGTTTCTTAGTCTGCGTCTTTGTGTATTGTTTCCTGTTTTATTTTGAAGGATTATGTCTTATGTCAGTGTGTCCAGCTTCGCTCCCCCTGTCTCGTTAGCCCTAATCTCTCCCAGCTGTGTCTCCCTCCTGTTTTCCATTCCCTGATTACTCCCCTGTGTATATTAGCCCTGTGTTTGCCTTGGCTCTGTGTCGTGTTGCACCCTCAGATCCTGTCTGTGTGTTTCCGGTTCTCAGTGTTCAGTTTTCTGTTTATGTTCATTACCAGCAATAAAGCTGCGGTTTTTTGAATTGAAATCCTGTCTCCACGAGTCCTGTATTTGGATCCTCACCTCCGCCTGCCCGCACACAGAGCCCCGACAGAACGACGCGACCATAACATGGATCCAGCGGACTCTGCTCACCTCGAGGGAGAGGTGGATCTTGCTCGCATCATCGTACTGATGAGTCGCACTAGCCACGCCTCAGATTTGCGGACATTCTCAGTCGGGCTGAGTGCAATAGAAGCCATATTTGACAAAAATCCTCACCTGCGCCAGCTCTCTATAGCCTCGGAGTTCAGCCGTTCGCTGACCCAAGCTAAGGAGGCAGTCAAAGCCCGGGAGCTGGCCCAATTCACCCTCATCTCCCCATCCACACCGCCTCAGTCACAGCGAGCAAGCCCTCTCACGCCGCCGCAGCAGACTGAGCTCTCTTCAGTACCGCTGCTGCAACTGCAGTCGCAGCATCGGACTCCTTCCTCCCTCACGTCTGCTTCCGACCACCCGTCACCTGCCTCATGTTTGGCAGGAATGTGGTCGGAGGATGAGGGGCCGGTCACCGTTGCTCCGATACCTTCTGTTTCCTTTGCCGCTCCCATTTCCAGGAGAAAGCGGCGTTCTCATCATCGCCGCCCCTCACCGCAGCCGGAGTCCAGTTCCTGCTCCAAACGGCTGGACGTGGTGAGTGAACAGGACAGTTTTCACCCAGCTTCTTCCAAGCCAGGAATTCTAAGCTCAGAGCCAGTAAATCCAGAGTCAGTTTACTCTGTGACTGTTAACTTCAAATTGGTAACAGTAGAAACCGATGATCCTAAGATTGCTGACTCTGAGGTTGCTTTTCGGGACTCTGAGCATTCTCATGATCCATTCTTTGTTTCTTCCAAGTTTGAGATAATTCAGGAGTCAGATGATCTTATTTCACCAGAGTTGAAAGAAGTTTTTTTTGTTCTGTAACTGAGCGTGGGGTTTCTGGATGTAATGCCTGAGCCACCTGTTTCTGGATTAGTTAGGTTAGCTTCGGTGATACAAAACAATAGCGTGATTTCTGATGCAGGTAACGTGTGTGAGTCAGTTAGGGAATGTTTTGATGTGGACAATAGTAGACTCACTCAGGATATTAAAGATGCTGCTCTAAAGACAATTTCTCCAACTGCTGAACTAAACATGGACAGTTGAATTTTCCAGCAAAATTCCATCTATGCTGTTCAGACTACACCTCATGACACTGTTGTTGGTGTTACTTCACCCATGTGTTACGCGGCTCACCAGCCAGTTCATTCTGAGGCTGCCTGTGAAAAACCTCATGTTTCCATAACCTCTACTGAGTTAAAAATCACAAGCCCAGAGTATGTCTATTCAAAGACTGTTTGTGTTACTTGTTGTGAACTCTTCAGGTCTTTGCATTCTGTGACTGTCCAGGTTAAGACCAACAAGGTGTCATCTGCTGTTAACAAGCTGGCAAAGGAACTTGGTTTGAGCACTGCGGAGTTGGTTGCTCAAGTTAAAGTTTTAGTTCCCTCGATGTTGTCTGTATAACTCTGTGCGCCATGCTTTTCAGCCAGTAGTCCTGGAAACCGTGGGTGTAACTTCCCAGGCTGCATTTTGTAAGACTGTGTTTAATGTTGCTTCACACCCAGTTTATTCATACACTGCTTGTGTGAATTCTCCAGTGCCTGTGAATGCTCCTGAACTCACCTTTCCTAACACTGCTAATGCTTACCTGGACGACTTAAAAATAGCCTGCCATAAGTCTCTGTTTCCAAAAAACATGCCGGGTACCATAAACCTGGTTTTTCCCATAACTGTTACTGCTCCTATGCTCTGCTCTCCACCTCCCGTTCCTGTTCCTAGGGCAGCTTGGGCCCGGCTTTTTCCCTTGCACCCATACCAGCTCCTCGAGTGGGGGTGGCTGAGGTCCAGCTGGTCCCTGCTTCAGTTCCCAGGCTAACTGAGGCTCCGTTCATCCCTGCACCCGTACCCGCTCCTTGGGCAGGGATGGCGGGCGCCCATCATCTCCTGCTGGAAGCTCTAAAGAGCCAAGCCAGCACTCCGCGGCTCCCATGCCACTGTCTGTCTCCGCTGGCAGTTCAAGAGAACTGTTTCAGCCGTCCGCCTCTGCTGGAGGGTCCGAGGGGCCCGTCCAGTCGTCTTCTGTTTTAGCTGGGGGTTCAGGAGAACCCCCAAGTCTTGTCAGCTGGGGGTTTTGGAGAGCCCAGCCAGCATCAAGCTACGTTAGCTGGTGGGTCCGAGGAGCCAGTCCAGCATTCCACCTCGTCAGCTGGAGGTCCTGGAGGACCCAGCCAGCAAATCCTCATGTCCGCTGAGGGCTCTGGGGAGCCCATTCAGCCACCACCTGCTTCACCACCTGCAGCTGCCACACTGCCGTCTGGTCCCGCCGTTGCCACGCCGCCCTCTGATCCAGCTCGGCCTGTACCACCTCGCCTTTGCCAGCCACTTTCCAGGCCTCTAGTTGGATGTCATGGCCGTCGAGGGCGGCCACCTGAACGAGTTCGTCGCCGTGGCCGGCCTCCAGACCTGCTTTGTCACCGTGACTGCATTCCGCGTGGCTGGCCTCCGGACCTGTTCTGTTGCCACTGCTGTCCGCACAGCCGGCCCCCTGAACTGACCTCCAGGTTGACTCCCTGAACTTTTGATTTGTGGACTCGTGATGGATCTTGTTTTGTGTTGAACTGTTTTCTTGTGTTTTTGGACTGATCTGGACTCATGCTCCTTGTTTTTTTTGTTTTGTTTCTGTAAACTGAAAGGCTCTGCCTCCCATTCTATGGGATCTCAGTTTTTTCATGTAAATGGAGAGTCCTCTTCACACACTGAGGTT
The DNA here is from genome assembly GCF_051167445.1 of Perissodus microlepis. Taxonomy (NCBI): domain Eukaryota; kingdom Metazoa; phylum Chordata; class Actinopteri; order Cichliformes; family Cichlidae; genus Perissodus; species Perissodus microlepis. Next base: position 3,268,145 of record NC_140465.1, read on the forward strand.
AATTATGGAGTTCCACAGGGTTCAGTGCTAGGACCAATTCTGTTTACATTATACATGCTTCCATTAGGAAGTATCATCAGAATGCATAGCATATATTTTCACTGCTGTGCAGATGACACCCAACTCTATCTGTCCATGAAACCAGATAACAACAATTAGTTAAACTGCAGGAATGTCTTAAAGACAGAGGCCATCCAGGTCTCTAACTTTCAGATGAAACTAAAGTTATTGTACTCGGCCCTAAAAATCTTAGAAATATGGTATCTAACCAGATTCTTACTCTGGATGGCATTTCCTTGGCCTCCAGTAACACTGTGAGGAACCTTGGAGTCATTTTCGACCTGGATAAATGCACAATGCTTTTAATGCACATATTAAACAAATATGTAAGACTGCTTTCTTCCATTTGTGCAACATCTCTAAAATTAGAAATATCCTGTCTCAGAGTGACGCTGAAAAACTAGTTCATGCATTTATTACTTCCAGGCTGGACTACTGTAATTCATTATTATCAGCAAATCCTAAAAACTCCCTGAAAAGCCTTCAGCTAATCCAAAATGCTGCAGCAAGAGTCCTGACAGGGACTGGAAAGAGAGCCCGATTGTGCTCCGGTAGGTTTCTTCCTGTTAAAAGGGAGTTTTTCCTTCCCACTGTTGCCAAAGCGCTTCCTCATATGATTGTTGGGGCTTTCTGTTTTTTCTTTGTATTATTGTAGGGTCTTTATCTTAAAATATTAAGTGCCTTGAGGCAACTGTTGCTGTGATGGCTTTATATAAATAAATATTTATTTAAATAAATATTAATAAACATTGTTAATGTTAATAAACATTCAAGGGAATAAAACATATAACCCAGTAACTGACCAGTTTTTGATAAATGTAACATTGTTTCTGATCATTATTGGTATATTGTCGGCCTGATTGTTACAACAGACAGCATAGCAGCACTTTTACTGTCATTCAAATCTATGCTTGTGCTTCTTCTTTGTGCATCTAGATTTGCATTTGTGTCATAAGCCAGCCAGTCTCAGATCCGTCCGTTCATACATTCGTTCCACATTTTTCCTTCTTAAGTCCATTATTTATGGTCAAACCATATCAAACTTGGCCTCTGTGGAGAGAAGATGCTTGTAATGCCAGTACATTATACAAGGACAGTGGTTGCTAGTAACAACTCTTTATTTGCCCCTAATAATAAAGTAACTTCTGACCCAAACCAGCTTTGGTTTCTTATACAGTCTTTATGAGCAGCTGTTAAGAGTCGGGTCGTATGGGAATAGTTATCACCTCCCTCACCTCACAGCTATTTTTGCTCTCAATAACTCCTCCTCCTAAAGTAATGCACACACACACACACAAACACAAAGATGTACATCGCAACGTTGCCCGCTTTACACCTATGAAGTGCACATCTTTACCACTGTATCAGCTCTCTATCTTTTATAATCCCTGTCAACTGCAAAACATGGTCCACAACTTCTTGTATGCGCAGTTTTTTTTAAATACATCAGCGAAATCTGTTCAGCAGGGGTGCACCAAGACTGAAATTCCACATGAAAACCAGCTAATCCAGTTTAACACAAAGCCACGATGTGGGTGGTGTGGGGTATAGAATAGAGTGCTAACTGCTGCCTGTTTGGAGTACCGAACACAGACCCCTGCAGAAGAACAGAACGATGTGCATTAGCCAGCATTACTTTATGTATCATGACTATTTGTTGAATGCATGTGCTCAGTCTCACACTTGCTGCATTTCACTCTGTACCATTTTGTGTGCAGTACATTGGTTTTGACCACAAGAAATGGGCCACTTACTGAGCATATGAAAAGAAAATCATGAGGTTAAAACCTTTTGCCTACATTACAACATTACTGTAGCCCTTTTTACTACATGTACACAAATTCAGCTATATTAACTCATATTTATGTCCCCTGGCAGAAAAAGTGCATAACTTGAGACTACATAAAAACCTAGCACCGCCCACTGAAACCAACCCAGCAGCTTTCTGGGCCCATCTAGTCTGCATATTGTCTGAGTAAGGTCCAATTTACAGCGGTTTTCTGTTGAAATCCACTTTTCTTTTGTGGTTTCAGGAGAAGAGCATATAAGCACAAAGACAAAGAAAAATCAAAATAGATGCTGCATACAGAATTGCTTGAGATTGCTATCTCTGTGGTTAAAATTGTATATCTGCCCCATCTGTGTAGGTGAAGTGTGGCTGGAGAAAAAGGAAGGAAAAAGGAGACGATTAAAGGTAGAGTAGGAGATGTTAAAGGACATTAAAGAAGAGATGATAAAGTAGTTAACACATACATGCACACTTAAAGCTAAGATAAAATACTAGAGTAGCTTAGCACTAAAAGCGTACTCCTTAACCCAAAGCTTTAGAGACGAGCATTTTTTGAAGTGATTACATAGACTTCAGAGGGATAGTATTTGTTTTTCCTTTTGGTGTTCTATACAGACAAACAGCAAATGTGTCCTCTCAAGTCTTGAAAGTCAGCGGACCAAAACAACCACAACAAGAAAAAAAACTTAAAAGGATCAGGCCGAGGTCATCATCAATGATTTAGACCTCGGAGGGTTCGTGGAAGAAGAAACCCATTCATAGTGAATAAAAATCTTGGTGTTAAAACTGAACCAAATGAGTTGGTTATGTTATGTCTGCACTTTGGTATCAAACTTCTATTTAAATTTCAGGTCATGCAGATCTGTTGCAGCATACAAACACCAACAGATTTCTAATAAAGCCAAGTCTGTCAGGTAAAAGGATGGTCCTGTGTATCATCACTCACAGCTTCTCAGGGATCCTCCTTCACCCGTATCCCTCTGAGTTCATGGTGAAAGATTAAATTGATTTCTAGGTCAAGAAACAAATAAAGCATATATGATGCATGATCCTCATAGAGCTCCTAACCTTATAAAATAAATTTATCTATTATAAAACGAATATGAGAAATAAAAAAGAGGAGTACTAGATATAAATATCTAATGTAATCAAATTCCACTTCAAAAAGAAATTAAACATAAACAGGGGAAACATATTAGTGCGAGGAAGGACAATAATGAATTAACATTGTTGTTATAGAAACAAAGGGCATATGCACTTGTAGAGTGACTCAGGGTGACTGACATAATCACAACAATTTTAAGACAAAATTTGAATAAAAACAATAATAATAACAATTATCCACAGCATGCTGGTTTACTCTGTGGAGAGTTTTACATCAAATGTTTCCTTTTCATGCTTAAAGACAGAGGTGGCATACCAGGATGACACTGAGCAACTGACACGCATAATCACAGCATCATTTACCTGAAGATTGGGTACAAGGTAAAATAATTTTATATGGATATGGGCTTGAGCAAATAATAGCCTCCATAAATACTGCTCCACCAGGTGGAAGCCTGACAGTTTGTGAACTATGAGATCATTTTTGTTCTGCCAAGGTAAGCAGGCTACGCCGGAGCTATGAAATCATGCTGGCTCTTATGTAATGAACAGGACAATTGCACAAACGTGTTGACGCTAAATTTGCTGCAAAATCTTGACATTCAGTATCAGCTGTCTGTTTGGGTATTACTCAAGGGTAAACAAGGATGTGTGTGCGTGCACTTGTCCACGTGTGTGTGTGTATTAGAGGCTTTTGATATCCTGGCTAGGTGGATTGTGTTGGCCTTCATATAAGCTCTTTCAGCACTACAAAGTCAACTATGTTTCCAATCTTATTCTTTTTAGTTTGGGTTACACGTGCATACTCAGTTGCATGTTTTTTCCTCTCATTTTACACTTTCACACACCTGCAAAAAATCCCATGCTGTAAACCACAGTTCAGTCCGTCTTACACTTTCTTTAATATTAGTTTTAAGGTAATCTGTGTTTTTTCAATCATTATTGGTTTAAGACTGGGCAACAAAGCCACTTGGTTATCTTTTAAACATGTTCATACATTAACTCTTTGAGGTCATTGATGGTGAATGACCCTTACTGCAGCCCTAACTGTAATCCTATATTCTGAAGACAAGCAAAGAGGGCTCTTTTTTAATATTCTGCATATTCTGAGACCCAGCTCCCTAAACAGAAGTGTCTGTCATATATAATTTTACCTATAAATTTAAATTTGATCTACATCCCAAAGTAATGGAAGGAAAGGGAAAATGTCTTTTCAATCTGAAAGAAGCATCAGCAATTTAAAAAATAATAATTCTCATGATGTTAGTGGCTCTATGCTGCAGTCAAATATTTGTGAGGACCCCAGGTCGGGCTGTTTATTGATAAGCAAGGCCAAAAGAAACACAGGTAAACAACTGATGACGGCAGCAAAAAAAAAAAAAAAAAAAAAAAAAATTGCGTCACACTTCATATGACTTGTGAAAAATAATTGAACATCCAGTTGAACACTGGATGTTTGCTGTTACATCAAAATGTACTAAGGAATGCACATTGTTGGTTCAGGAATCTTTAAGGTAGATGTAATGTTTATAAAGTCGCAGTCTTACATACCTCACCGTCTCTCCTCTTATCCTGTCCTGTCATATGGCATAGAAACTGAACATTTAACAGTATTTCCTGAAAATCCTATGTTGCCTGACCATCTTTCAATAATGGATTACAATGCAGATTCATGCCCCAGTCTGGATTTGGGAGACAGATGCATTATTTCTACTTTTAAGATTAATCTAAAAAACGTTCCTTTTTGCTAAAGCATATAGTTAGAGCTGGATCAAGAGAGCCTGAGCCATCCTTTAGCTGCTGGGAGACTTCCCATGATGCACTGACCATTTCTTCTACACTCACCTATTTTCACTCCCTGTAGGTTTATTTATTATTTATATTCTAATATGTCTGGTTCTGCTGGAGGTTTGTCCCTGTAAAAGTTTTTTCCTTCCCAATGTGAAGCGCCGTGAGTTGACTGATGATGGAAAATAAAAATAAACAAATAAAGCTGAACTGAATTGATCATCTTTCAGTAGTTGGTCTGGTACCTCTCCACCCCATGATGTCACCTTATTATTTACATGTAACTTACTAGTTGAACACAAATGGCCTACAAGGTTCTTTTTGTCAGGAAATCATGGAAAATTGTGTAACTCTGGAAATGCTGGATGTGGGTCCTTGTTTCTGTTTTAGCTTTCACGTAACTGTTTCAGAAGTGAAGCATTTAGTCTGTAAAGTATTACTTATTATTCAAATTAACCAGATACTCTTTGCCAGTCCTGTCTCAAATTCAAATCCTTCTCATGTGTTCTTAGAGCGACTTCCATAATAAATAGACTTAGTGTATTTACACTTGTGGGATGCTTTGAAAGCCCTCTGTGCTGTATTATATTACACAAGCAATTATCCAGCATCCAGGTCAAAGCCAAACGCAGGATTCAATGAGTTTTCTGAGATTTTCTGAAATTACAAAACAGATGGAAACAGTGCAGACACATACATGGATTGAATTTGTTTGTACATATAAAATATGTAGTATTCTGTATGTCTGTATGTCAGATACAGAATTGGGCAACAGCATCAATCTGTAAATACAGTAAAAACTATCCACTGTATTAAATGTTGCTTTACTAAAAATGTTCATCATTGGGACTCTCGTCCCTAAAAACAATTCTCATATTTCTCCTGTGGTGTTGTTTTTGGCAGCAGTCTTTTTGGTTTTGGGGGTTACAAACGGGGCCTGGTTGGACTGAAATGACTCTGGCCTTTAAAGTAGATGCTCAGTCACATTGGGTTTGGGAGGTGAAATCCCTTTTCCCTGTGAAGACCTGTTTTATTCACCCTGTAAATGTTCACATAACTGCAATGCAGAATTATATCTTCCTACCAGCAGAAAATCAACGAGGACATTTTTTAGGATGTGTGAGAGGAGTTGGGAGAGTTGGGATGGTACATGTGTTTCT